>NW_012116488.1:12352392-12396011 GCF_000951035.1 Colobus angolensis palliatus
GGGAGGCGGAGCTTGCAGTGAGCCGAGATCGCGCCACTGCACTCCAGCCTGGGCGACAGAGCGAGACTCTGTCTCAAAAAAAAACAAACAAGAAAATATGCTCTGGGCCAGGGCCAACCAGCAGGCTGCCAGTTAGTCACTTGTGAACTAAATGACTCTAGGTTACCTTGGAGGTCAGAGGAGTAACAAGGGACTCCTTATCATTTAACTATTGGTAATATGTAATAGCTCAAACCTGGGCTTTGGAGGTAGAAATACTCAGATTCAGATTTTGCTCTCTTACTGAATGATTCCTGCAATTATTTAATCTCTCCATGCCTCCCTTTTCCCATTTCTAATATGGGGTTAATAATAGAAGTGTCTGCTCACACCATTGTTGCGAAGATTAACAGGTTACTATATCAAAATTACTATACATGACAGGCTCTCCTATTGGTCGCTATGATTACAAGTAATTAGGGGCAAGTTTCCTCAGGGCTGGGTAAACTCTCAATAGGCCAAATCTAACAGAGTTTATCATCACAATCTTTATTTATTTATTTTTTGAGACAGAGTCTTGCTCTGTCGTCCAGGCTGGAGTGCAGTGGCCAGATCTCAGTTGGCTCACTGCAACCTCTGCCTCCTGGGTTCAAGTGATTCTTGTGCCTCAGCCTCCCGAGTAGCTGGGACTATAGGCATGCACCACCAAGCCTGGTTAATTTTTGTATTTTTAGCAGAGACGGGGTTTCACCATATTGGCCAGGCTGGTCTCGAACTCCTGACCTCAGGTGACCTGCCCGTCTTGGCCTCCCAAAGTGCTGGGATTACAGGCATGAGCCACTGTGCCGGGCCCTATCATCACAACCTTCTACTCATAATTATTCTTTCTCCTAAAACTACTATATTCAGTGGGAAACTAAATGTGATTTAATTCATAATCCAAATTTTTTTTTCCATGTACATGAATTCCCAAAGCAAGGGGAAAACACCTGTGTCAGATGGAGTGCTAAACAGAGATGCCAATAGCATTGAGCCACCTCAAAGAAAAAAAACCCTCAGATTTCTCTACCCCATGCTTCTGGCACATTTTAGCCAAAGGAGCCTAGACCCCAAAAACAGGGAAAAGAAATGAACATGTATTGAGTGAGGCCCTGTGTTGGAGGCAGACGGCCTTCAGTCCTAACGCTACTCCCGCCAGCTGCATGATCTTGGATAAGGCACTTAACCGCTGGGCCTCAGTTGCCTAACCTGCAAAGTGGGGATAATAATAAGGCTTATCTCATCCAGGGGGGAAGGGGCTAAGGAATAAAAATCATGTATGTAGAGTGCTTTGTATCTAGTAGATGCTCAATAAATGGTGGCTATTATCGTTTTTCTTGGATCCCCTTTACCTGAGGCTCACCACTCGTTCCTGTCAGTGAAGGTCTGGCCAGCCTTTTACTAATAACACATCAGCCATCTCCCAAAGCATTCAAACTCCATAAAAACACGGTTCGGTACTATTCCATTGGGTTCCAACCACTCCCTTCATTCTTCTCAAGAACCTACCATTACTGTCAAAACACCAATTTTCCCAATGTACCTATTTGCCAATCAGTTCTATTAAAGACGTATAATAAATGATCTGCATTGTCCAATTAATGCCAGAGGCCCAGCTCATGAAAGAGATGGGAGGACCCATCTTCTCTGATCCAATCCAGTCTTATTTGGCCTGTTGTCGCTTGGAAACAGAAACGAATCTGCTGCAACCACTTGGCCTCTGATGAGACTCTTCGGGAAGAGATTTCCTGGAAATATCCCGGTATCAGGCTGAATGACATGCTTGCTAAGAGATGGCACACAGTGGAGACTGGATGCTCTTGGCTACTGCCATGTTCGGGCTCTCCTGGGTAGGGTAGGTCTTAATCCTGAGGCACTGCCTGAAGAAAAATACCAAATGAGCCTGCAGCTGTGAGCTGTCCCTCTGTGTGCTCTTCAGGAGGCAGCCAGTCTTCCCAGGGGTCCACAGATTCCAGCGCAGTTTCCCAAGTAGCATCACAGTTCTCCACCCATTTGAGCTTTCCATCACCCCAGGAAGATGGGGAGACAGCTCCATTTTACAGCGAAGGAAAAACAGAGGTCCAGGGAGGTTTAGTAACTTGTCCAAGGTCACCCAACTCATAAGAGGCACATCCATTGTGAAAAATCATTAGGAACAGAATCTACACATTTGGAGATTTGGGCCGATTCTACCCTTGGGAATCTCAGTGTGTTCTGCTCACACACTGAAACCAGTAAGGTGCTATGTGGAAAGGAAACCAGTCTGTATTGTGGCCGTTCTCCATGCCAATAATTAGTGCCAGTCAAGTCTGGATCAGGTAAATGTTGCTGAGATCTCCCTGCCCTCCGTTCTGCATTTGTGGCTGTCACCTGGGGATGACGTGTGCTGTGGCAGAAGTTCATATGGGCAGCGGCTGGGAGCACAGTCCTTGGGGGTCGGATAGCCTGGGTCAAGTCCTGGCTCTGCCCCTTACTAGCTGCATGACCTTGGGCAAGTAGCTCTACTTCTCCAGGCTTAAACATAAGAACAAAAGGAATAATCAGTAACTTTTAACAAGTGCTTACCATGTGCTAGGTGTTGCCCTAAGCCCTTGTCTTGCATTCTTTCATCATCTCAACAATCCTCTGAGGTAGAATGTGTGTCATGGCCCCCATTTGACAGATGAGGAAACACTGATACGGAAATCCCGGTGCCCCTGAGGCGGTGAGGAAAATACATCCGCAGAAGGGCTGGCTCCAGCTCAGTGCCTTTCAGGGGCCTTTACATAGGTCAGAGGTCAGCACACTTTTTCTGTAAAGGGCCAGATGGTCAATATTTTAGGCGTTCTGAGCCATACAGTCTCTGTCACAGCTCTGCCTACCATTGTAGCACAAACTGAGCCCTACACAATATGCAAATGGCGAGCGTGACTGTTTCTACTAAAACTTTGCAGAAACAGGCCGTGGGCTCTATCGGACCTGTGAGCTGAGGGTGCTGACTCCTGCCTTAGGTGGATGGGTTCTCCGCCTACTTATTAGTGCCAATCTTGCTAAACTTCTATAAGTCCCCTCTCTTCCTTTTTTCTTCTAAGTGCCTGAGCCCAACTTGTTGGAAGCTTTTTGTCCCCTCTCTCCCTTTTTTCCTTCGAAGTGCCTGAGCCCGACTCATTGGAGGGTGGACATAAGGTTGCGGAAGAAGATGAGGACACTGACAATGGTGGGTGCAGCACAGGCTGGGGACGCTCACTAGTTTCCATCAGCCAGTGAAGTGGCAGGGCGCCAGTAGGGACAGCATTTGGGTCAGTTTGGCAGGGAAAAGGGTCCTGGTTCTCAAGAGCAAGGAGAGAGATTTGCCTGGGAGTGACCAAGACTCTAAGTCAAGGAAACAGGTCCAGACAGTCGGAAGCATTAAATGGGGGCCCCAGTCAAGACTGCCAGGTTAAGGGTTCGTCTGCAGCTTGGGGAAGATGCAAATGCAAAGAAAAGTTCAGGCAGAAGTCCATTCAAAGAGCTGGGCAAAGAAGAGGGAGTGGGAGAAGAAGATGTGGGTAACTTTGGACCTTGTCTACTGGTAGGATGGGACCACCAAGATCCTGGCTGCCTGGGGCAGGGTGGGCTCAGGACTAGCCAAGAGCCAGGCCTGCAGCTGAGCCCAGATGAGGATGTCAGTAGAAACCCTCACAGGGGAAGCAGCCAGAAGCTCCTCCTCCTCCAGGAACCAACGCAAAAAAAGAGAATGTCTCATGCAAAGCTCATGGTGCCTGTGGGGAGCTCAAGAAAGGCCTCTTACTTAACTGAATCCATTCATTGGATAGACATTAATTAAACATGCAGTGTGTGCCAGACCACGGGGAGACAGAGCTAGCGCATATGCTCAAAGCTGTCACCGTTTACAAGCGAGATAAAGAAATGCACAACTTGACTGTAAGACAAAACGTTCACGGAAGCTCAGCCAAGCATGACTGGGCCAGAGAAGAGTTCTGACCAGGGAGAGGCCTTTCAGAAGAGTCTGTCAGGCAGATACGAAGAAGGGTCACTTCTGTACTCTCCACACGGAGCCTGAATGGTCCCCTGCAATTTGTATAAGGATGAAGATTTGAAGATCGCTCTTTCTAGAACTCATATGAACAGTTAAACATCTGAGGGCTTGTTTTCCTCTGAGAAGCATTAAGATCTCAGAACTCTCAGAAGAAAAAGGAAGGCTCTTAATAACGAACATTAAAAAAAAAAAAAAAAAAAAGGTGGACTTCAAACAAACAACTGTGTATTCCTCTCATCAAATGGCCTGAAAGAAAGCCTTTTCTTCTTCATCATTTCAGTTTCAAGAGAAGTTAGAAGCTGTAGAACTTTAGAAGGAATGGTTGTCAGGAACTAAACTCTAGCTCTATAAACTGGTTTTAAAAAACCCCAGGCTCACAAAGATAATAAAAAATGCATTTAATAGCATGTCAATATACAGCTTAAATGTGTAGTAAGTCTTCTGTTAGTCAGTGCATTACAGGGATAAAGAGGAGAAATTTCATTTGGAATGCACAGTCCAATGCTAGGTATAGGTGCGGAGTAATCTTGGTGCTCTTAAACTATTAAAATTCCGTTTTATGAAACATCACTCCAGGTGCAGGGCGCTGTGACAGTGACGGACTCACCTGGTCTGGTGTGCAAGCTACAGTTTTCAATTAAATTGTATACAAGTATTAACAAAAGAATAAAATTTATTATTCACAAAACTAAAGTGGTTATCATAAAGCTTACAAGAGAGTACAGCCTAGAACTAATGAGTTGAAAAACTAGTTTTAAAAATAATAAAACTTACTGGATAGTTTTGGAAAATGATATTATAAAACAACGAAAACAATTGGCACAGTTTAACCACCTAATTTCTAAGTGCACTTTGTAATGTTCCTTGCAAGCTGCCACTTTTCCCAGGATAATGACAAAAAGCTTCAGTCAGGTGTCACTGGCTTATGGTGACGGTTTTTTTTATTGCATTGCCAAGAGTGGATTTTAAGAAAAAACACTACAAAGGTTTCAAAAACCCTATTTATTCTCTATCATCAAAAATAGCAACAGGGGGACTTATACAACTTTTCTGTGAGTACCCACCAGTCTATTTTTTTTTCTTAAAAAAAATAGAAGTTAGTTAAAGAAAAATGATTTGGTTTTTAAAAAATAATGTAAGGAAACACTTAATCAGATAGCCCAAGGAGTCATCAGAAATATGTGTAGCAAGAAAGCTTCATTTTCGGCCCTCTCTGGCCTTTGCACATCTTTTACTAAACTAGAAAGAGAATGTACAGTACCAGTATGTTCCCCAACCTGCTTGGATCAAATTGTTTGTTTTTAAACCCATTATTGCTAAACCAGAGTGTTGACACTGAGCGCCGAGGAGTCCACTCATAGAGGATAAAATTGAGAGGCTGCTTCCGAGGACTGGATCTCCACCTGGGCCATTTTGAACTGAGTGCACTGCAGCCACTTGCGGAGGGCTGCCAGGCCAGCACTGCTCTGGCCCGAGCCCGGCAGCGTCCTTAGGCTGTGGTGGTTCACGTGGTTCTGAATAGCCTGGAGGCGAAGCTGGAGTCCCGCAGATAAGTGCTGTCAAGAAAGGGCAAGAGGTTTTAGTTTATTTCTTTCTAGTGTTCCTGGGCAACCCAGGGAGCGTCAACCCAGGCGGCTTCCTGCAGGCAGAACTTAGGCTTGGCTCAAGGGTTGTCTAGCCTGAAGAAGGCAAACTCTCAACTCTGGCAGTGCCCAGAGCAGGGTATCGCACCGTGTTTTCTGGAGTCATCCTGGCCCAACCCATCAGAGTAACGACATGCCCATCTTGACGGACTCACTGCAATGAAAACACAAAGCCGCCACACCAGTGCTGTGCTAACACATAAACTTGGCCCCAGGGAACTGTTTACGACAGGGACCTGGGTGCGGTGGAGAAGTGCCCGGGTTCTGCTGCCAGGCTCCCCGTGTTCAAAGCCTGGTTCTTCTATAGGCGACTCTGGGGACAAGATTTATTGGTCTGTGTTTGGGTTTTCTCATGGGAAAAGCGGGGAGAGTGACACTTACTCAGGGGGTTTGTGTAGGACAGATGGGTTAAAAGAGTGCTCGGAACAGAACTTGGCACATGAAGAAGCTACGATGATAGCTTCTCTTCTGTCTCCAAGCTTCGTAGGGAGTTCTGCCGGCCTCCTCCTGGCCATCTGGGCAATGTAAAATCACCACAGATTGCCATAAAGCCGGGAAAGGGGTAAGAGAGGCAATTTAAAATGCTTCAAGCTGAGAGTGCAAGAAACTCTTTTCACAGAAAAAAACTAGTACCAAGATGCAGTTTTCAGCAGTGTCCATGCCCCTGATGGCCGCCACATGTAGCACCAAGGCCATAAGCAGGACTCAAAGGCTGTGGTCCTTGTTGACAGCCGCATTTTTCTCTTATGGTGTCTGGGCACCCTGAGTTCACACCGCTTTCCTTCCACTAGCATGCCTCCTCAACTCAGAGAAGAAAGCCACAAAAAACTTTCCAGCTTTTCCTCCTGTCCCCGCAACACTCTTAGTGCCACAGACAGGACCCGGTTTGGATGGAGCAGACAGCAGGCTTTGCCATCTTAAGTCAAGCGTAACTCTGTTTGCTGGTCATAGAGTATGTTTGCCCCTACGATGACAAAGTGCCACTCAAGGAGAAGCCTGGGGCTAGGAAATATATTCGGTCAGAATCTCCTCTTCCAGGCTGTGGGGTCCTGACCAACTCACTCTTACTTTCGGTCCTAAATTTCTTCATATATAAAATGACGCAGTAGGTTCCTTGTAGCTCAATCCTATCATTTATTCAATGTTATCCTTTCATAACAGAATTCTTTCCATGATAGAAAATCAATTTTAGCAACCAGGACATATCACTGAATGTGTCTGGGTATCCTCCAAGGGATGAGTATTCTATTCTTTTTTTTTTTTTTTTTGAGAGACAGGGTCTTGCTCTATCTATATATACATGATCTTGTTATCTGCAAATAGTGACAGTTTATTTTTTTGTTTCCAATTTACATTTCTTTGATTTCTTTTTTTAAAATAAAGACAGGGTCTCACTCTGTTGCCTAAGCTAGAGTGCAGTGGCAGGATCATAGCTCACTGCAGCCTCGAACTCCGGGGCTTCCAAGTGATCCTCCCACCTCAGCCTCCTAAGCAACTAGAACCACAGGTGCATGCCACCATACCCAGTTAAATTTTTATTCTTTGGTAGAGATGGGGTCTCACTATGTTGCCCAGGCTGGTCTCCAACTCCTGGCCTCAAGCAATCCTCCCACCTTGGCCTCTCAAAGTGCTGGGATTACAGACGGAAGCCATTGCACCCAGCCTTGGCCTGTACTCTCATCAGTGGATTGAGGCTCGCTCAGACCCTGGGATGCTCCCCTCCACCTGCATGCTCACCAACCTCAAGCAGTAGGACAATGACTCCTGCCGCCACCCCCTGCCTGCAGAGCCCTTACCTGGCCCACAGGTCTCCTGCATTACCAGCCCTCTAAGGCCAGGAACAGGTTGAATTCATCCTTCTCCATAGTAAATGGAGCATCAACAATCCCTAGGAATGTTATGTGTTCTCTGCAGGAAACCAAGCTTCCAATCAGCCCAGGGGGTACTTACCTTGATATTTGACTGAATCATTGGCAACCACATAGGTATCAGCTGTATGGAGAAAGACAAAAGCTTCATTATGAGTGTTCTCTATTCTCCCACAAAGCTTCACTTATTGCAAGGGAAAACAGGCCACACTGAATCCCTTTCACATCGCGCATGGATGTGGGCCCTGCTGCAGAGCTACCCGTTATCAGCAAAATGTCTTTCTGAGGCCAAACCCTGCTGAGCCAGTGGCATTTGGAGGTTAATAAGCGCCCCATGAGTGCCTGAGATATACACTTTAGAGTAAATGACTGATTGTCTCTCGAAAGCTACCAAGCACAGGAAATTAAATGTGTATTTATTTAATTAAATCCTCACTTTCTTGAAATAGAATTTCCTCCACAGGATCTTTAGAACTGAGTGTCTGAGTGGAATGGCGACTCTATTTGCCTGTAGTCATTAAGAAAATATCTCTGGTCAGTGTTGGAACACTTCAGTGAGCGAGAAAGACCACTCCGAGATGCCTGGCTGTGATCTGGAAGGTGGAATACAGCGAGACGGAGCTGGGTGTCTGCAGAGTGTGGGAGCACACACAGCCAAGCAGCAAGTCCCTGCTGGGGAGGCCTGGCCCTCTGCTGCTTCTCTGACGGACCCTCAACCCCTCTGATGTGGTCCTTTCTGGGAGGAGGACGCAGGGTGCCCTGGCCTGAGGACTTCCAGAAGCTGCTCCTTCTCTCTGCTTTGGTCCCTCCGCCATGTTTCAGTCCTTTAGAATCTAAGTAAATATTCATGGCCTTGTACATCCAGAAGCAGGAGACAGAATATGGCATTTCTCAAAGCGTGTTCCATGGAACTCTAATTTGGAGAACTTTTAAATGGTGGAGGGGGATTCCAATCCAATAGGTTTGGAAATGTTCGTTTCTTTATTTCAGTACTTCTCAGATCTTAATACACCAATATGCATCATATCATTTCCAGCCATACACCTTCCAACTCTCCACTCAAATAAAGGAGTAGTGTTGTCATGGATTGAATTGTGTCCCACTAAAATCTATACTGAGGTCCTAATCTGTACTGCATCAGAATGTGACCTTATTTGGAAATGGGATTGTTGAATATGTAAATTAGTTAAGATGAGGTCATACTGGAGTAGGGTGGCCCCTAATCCAATATGACTGGTGTCCTTATAAAAAGGGGAGTTCAGACACATACACAGAAACACACAGAAAGCATGCTATGTGAAGATGAAGATGGGGACCTACAAGCCAAGGAACCCCAAAGACCCAGCAAACCACCAGAAGCTAGGAGAGAGATCTGGAACAAATTGTCTCTCCAATCCCTTAAAAGAAACCAACCTTGTCGACACCTTGATCTCAGTCTTCTGGTCTCCAGAACTTCCAGGGAATACATTTCTGTTGGTTGAACCACCCAGACTGTAATACTTTGGTCATCCTGGGAAGCCAGTACAAGGGCATTCCAGGAAGCAGAGAGAAGGCATGGGCAAAGCTCATTGGTGGGAGTGTGCAGAGAGTCGGGGACGAGAGACAGTCACGTGATGCTGACATGTGAGGCTCTTAGAAAAGGGCCATGAAAAACAAGTTTAGAAAAGCACAGGCCAGGCCTTCACACCCTTAGCCCACCAGATGGCCCTAAATGCCAAATTAGGGGATCTGAATTTTATTCCAAATGCATTACAGCTTCTGAAGACGGAATGCTCTATTCACCATGAGCAGGACAGTGTTCCAGAAAGATCACTGCGGCAGCAGCCTGCAGATTAGGGTGACGAAGGAGGCAGGGAATGGAGGCAAGCGCCATCGTGGAGGTTGCCTCAATGGTACAGAGAAGACCAGGGACAGTTTCTGGGGATGGGGAAGGATTCTGCCTGCAGAGACAAATCTTGAGGATCTGAGGATGAGTCTGCTCTTTACTCTTTCAAGTGACGAAAAGGTCAAAGAAGAGGTAGAGGTTTCTAACCTGGGCAAACTGGGGGACAGTGATATAATGAAAAAAGCAAAAGAAGAAGGAGAGCTTTTTGGGATGGGGTACAGTATGTAACTGACCTCAGAGTTCAAAGTTAGTCGTAGCCATAAAGCTGCTGGTTTCATTGAATTCATCACATTTTCTTTAAAATGAACTTGGTGAAGTGATAAGCTGCATTTCTCTCCCTGTTTTTGTTCCCAAGGCTAAATCTGGCTGTTGACTTTTAACATTCTGTTGGTGTATACAATTTGCTAATTTGACTTCTATTGTCATTGACTCCTAAACATTCCTAAACATAGTGTTTCTGTTGCAGCTAGCTAATACTTGGTCTCTAACATGAATACTGTGTTTAGAAATGGAGTATGGTGTGTATCAGAAAATGTAATGAGACTAAAGCTGAAAATATCAGAAAATGCCACCCTCTCCATGCCTCCCCCTGTCCCCCAACACTCATAACAAAACTGTGGGATTACAAAGGTTGGTACCAGATAAACCTGTGCCCTCTCACCCTTACTAGGACTGGCTCCTCGAGGCATTCTGAATGGAAAAAAAATATTTATCTAGTCTAACTGTCTCCCGCTATAATTTCTGCACAGCAAAAAGCAAGCCCTGGAGGGTCCTGATGTTACAGACTTTGTTGACCTTTGACTGTTTAATATGGAAGTGGGCCCATACGCCTCTTGATATTTGGGAAATACCCAAACTAACCTCCTGTTAAGAATCGTGAGGGACTTGGGAAGAGTAGGGTCAGGGAGTACTGAGTACCCTGTCCCTGGGTGGATACCTTTCCCAGTGCTGCCACTGGGGCTAAGGGTCCGTGCGAAGCAAGCAAGAGGAATAGTGATGTTGATCTAAACGGGATTTTATTATTTCCCCATTGATGTAATCTATGACCATGTGGTTCTAAAATACACCTGCAAGGGACCTTCAGGTTTGTGATTTGCAAATCACATGACTAAAGGCATCCAGTTAAAGCTCATCATTATTGATGACATTGTATAACCCAGCCATCATCCTATTTCAGGAATGTTAATTTGACTTATTGAATAACTTTCATTTTCATTCTCTTTTGCTAGTGGCTGCTACAAGTCTGTCAGTAAGAATTAGATGTAATTTATTTTGGGCTCTGCAATGTTATAATGGAGTAAAGTTGGTTGGGTTCCCCCCGCCCCCCGCTTCAGAAACAATATCCGGAAAACTGAAGGACATTTAAAAAATAGGTTTTCACAAAAATAAAAGTGATACCCTTCCTCTTATCTTGGTTCACGCTACAGAACAAATGGAAGACTTCCTGCCTGGTTGGACTGTATTCATTTCAATCCTGCTTATTCCAGCCCTCAAAATTAAAATTGGTGATGAAACTTTCTCTTTCAGCCAAGATGGAGTAACAAAGACCAGATTTACCCTCCTGCCTGGAACAACTAAAAATCCAGACAAACTATAAAAAACAATGTTTTTCAGGTATTAAGCATCAAGAAATGCAGGACAGAAATCACTGAGGGAAACGAAACAAACCAGGTTAGCCCTGCAGGTATTCCAGCTCACTGTCTAGAGTGAGTTTTCAGGCAGTAGCACTAGGAGCAGGAATGCAGGTGAGGCCTGGTAGCCTTCCTGAGTGAGGGGATGTAGCCAAGAGCCCTGGGAGGTCAGAGTGACTACAGTTTGCAAGGTAGAGTAGTGGACAGGAGAGATCTACAGAGAGAGAGACAACTCCAAAGATCTGCAAGGGGATCCCCTGAGTCTTCAGCTGAGTGTTGGTCAGTACATGCAAGTTATAAAAATTATCCAACACTGAAGAAAAAACAACCTGAAAATATTAGAAGGAAAAAATCCCCTGGTGATTACATAGGGCCAAGAATATTTTGTGTTCCTATTAGTCAGAGTGGAAAAATCTTGTAACTCATAGAACATCATGAGAGTACTGATGAGTATAGTGGTACACAGCAGCCGCGGTGAAGAACTACGTGCCCTACAAAAATTGCTGCTCTGATCAACACCTAACAAAGCTTAAATATTAGCTTCTGAAGGACAAAAATATTTGTCAGGTATGTAACTATGTCACAGAATAGAGCTTAAGAATTTTTATATGAATACAAAAATACCCATCACCCAAGAAAGTCAAATTCACAATGTCAATAATACAATAAAAAATTACCAGGCATGCCAATAAACAACAACAAAAATCACGACACATGAATCAGGAGAAAAATCTGTCAACAGAAAATAAAACAAAAATGACACAGATAACAGAACTAGTAGACAAGGACATTAAAACAGTTATGATAACTATATTCAATATGGTCAAGAAGGTAGAAGAAAGATTGAATATGTTGAGTAGAGGCACTGAACAACATATTTGAAGAAACAATGGTTGATACTTTTCCAAATCTAATGAAAACTACAAATTCAAAGATCCAAGAAGCTCACCAAACCCAAGCACCAGAAATACGAAGAAAACTCTACCAAGGCATAGCATCATCAAATTGCTTAAACATAGTGGCAAAGACAAAATCTTCAAAGCAGCCAGAGAAAAAAAAGACATATCACATACAGACAAAAAAAAAAAGAAAAAAGAATGACAGATTTCTTGTTGGAAACGATATAAGCAGAAAGACCACGGACAAGCAATATCTTTAAAGTATTGGAAAAAAAAAAAACAACTCTGAAACTGTCCATCTAGAATTCAATACCCAGTGAAATTTTATTTCAAAAATGAAAGCAAAATAAAGCTTCTGAGACATACAAAACCTAAAACAATTAATCACCAGTTGACCTGCACAGAAGACTTTACAGAAAATCCTTTGGGCAGAAGGAAAGATGAAAGATGAAAGATGAATGTTTAGATCTATGGTATGAAGTGAAGAGCACTAAAATGGCAAATATAAATATGGCAATAATAGCAAATATAAATGAATATAAAACTTGTTTAAAATCTCCTTAAGAGATAATCAACTGTTTAAAGCAAAAATAATAATGTATGATTTGCTTTATAAAATACATAGAAGTAAAATGTATGACAATAATAGCACGAAGTCAGGAGGTGGGAAATGGAGGTATGTTATTGTACAGTTCCTATACAATACATGAGATGGTATAATATTCCTTGAAGGCATACTGTGATTAGTTAAAAATATATACTATAAACTCTAAATCAACCACTAACACAACAACAAAGACATATAGCTAATAAGATAATTAAAAAACACACTTCCAAATAACTATGGGTCAAAAAAGAAGCCAAACTGGAAATTAACAGTTTGATCTGAATGGAAATAAGAATCTATCAAAATCTGGGGGAAAGCAGCTAAAACAGTATTGAAATGAAATTTAGAGCACTGAATGCTGATGTTTGAAAAGAAGAAAGTTCTCAAGTTAATTATCTTAGTTGCCATCTCAGTTTATCTTAATTATACAAAAAAAAGGAAATTATATCCAAAATTTAATCATAAAAACCTTAATCCAAAAGAAGGCACAAAAGAGAGGACAGGAGACAAAGAACAGATGTGAAATATAGAAAACAAGCAGTAAGATAATAGATTTAAACCCAACAATATCATGAAACACATTAAATGAAAATGATCTAAAAACCTTAATCAAAAGGAAGAGACTGTCAAACGGGATTTTTTTTAAAGCAACATTCAACTTTATGCTGCTTATAAGAAATGCAGTTTAAATACAAAGACATAGATAGGATAAAAGTAAAAGGATGAAAAAAATATGTACCATCCTACCATTAGTCAAAAGAAAGCTGGACTATTTTATTAATAAATATTACCAAAGAAAGACGGATAATATTTATTAATCTGATATAGCAAAAGTCAACACTGTTCAAGTGCAGTGGTACAATAATGCACATATGGTAAATGGTACATATTTAAAACGCCCAGTTTGATAAGTCTTGACTTACATTATGCCATGCACCACAATCAAGATAATGAACATATCCATCACCTCCAAGTTTTTTCAGCCTGGGCACGGTGGCTCATGTCTGTCATCCCAGCACTTTGGGAGGCCGAGGTGGGCAGATCCCTTGAGGTCAGGAGTTCAAGACCAGCCTGGCCAACATGGTGAAACCCCGTCTCTACTAAAAATACAAAAATTAGCTGGGCATGGCGACAGGTGCCTGTGGTCCCAGCTACTCAGGAGACTGAAGCATGAGAATTGCTTGAACCTGGGAGGCGTAGGTTGTGGCGAGCCAAGATTGCACCACTGCACTCCAACCTGGGCTATCTAAAAAAACAAAAACAAAAAAAAAAAAAAAAAAAAAAAACACTAAACTAAACTAAAAATATTACCAAAGATGAAGAGAGATATTTTATAATTTCAATTCATTAGGAAAATATAGCAATCCTAAACATTTATAAGCCTAATCACAGAGCTTTATAATACATTAAGCAAAAATAAATCCACATTGAGAGATATTTCAATAACCCCTTCTCAATAATTGATAGAATAAGCTAACAGACATAACAAGAAGGATATAGAAGACTTGAGCAATACAATCAACAAGTTGAACTAACTTACTTAGGAAACTCCAAGCAACAACAGCAGAAGATACATTCTTTTCTAGTGCACACAGAGCATTTACTAAGATACACAATATTCTGGGCCATAAAGCAAGTCTCAATAATTTAAAATGAATCAAATTATATAAAGTATATTCTCTGATACATTAGAATTACAAATCCATAACAGAAAATTCTCTGGAAATTTTTAAATATTTGGAAGTAAAACAATATGGTTCTAAATAATCAATGCCAGAAAGAAAGCAAAAGAGAAGTTAGAAAGTATTTTGAATTGAATAAAAATGAGAACACAACATGCCAAATTGTAGGATGTAGCTAAACCAGTGCTTAGAGGAAAATTTATAGCACTAATCACTTATATTAGAAAATAAAAGTCTCAAATCATTGTGCTCCACCCCAGCCTCCCAAGTAGCTAGAACCACAGGCATGTGCTGCCATATCCAGCCAATTAAAAAAATTTTTTTTTGCAGGGTAGAGACAGGGTCTCAATATGCTGCCAGGCTGTCCAGGCTTGTCTTGAACTCCTGGTCCCAAGCAATTCTCCCTCCTTGGCCTTCCAAAGCACTGGGATTACAGGCATGAGCCACTGTGTCCAGCCCCTAACAATCTTTTTGTAGAAATTGACAAACCAATTTTAAAATTTATCTTCAACTGCAAAGGACCTAGAGTAGCCAAACAACTTTGAAAAAGACGAATGAATTTAGAAGGCTGACACTACCTGATTTCAAGGAATATTATAAAGCTGTAGTAATGCAGACAGTGTGTTATAAAAATAGACAGAGATCTGGCTGGGCATGGTGGCTCATGTCTGTAATCTCAGCACTTTGGGGGGCCAGGGTTGGCAGATCACCTGAGGTCAGGAGTTCGAGACCAGCCTGGCCAACATGGTGACACACCATCTCTATTAAAAATACAAAAATTAGCCGGGCATGGTGGTGGGTGTCTGTAATCCCAGCTATTCAGGAGGCTGAGGCAGGAGAATCACTTGGACCTGGGAGGCGGAGGTTGCAGTGAGCCAATATTGCGCCACTACACTCCAGCCTGGGTGACAGAGTAAGACTCTGTCTCAGGAAAAAAAAATAAAAATAAAAATAAAAAAATAGAGATCAATGGGACAGAATCAAGAAGCCAGAATTAGAATTGTATAGTTATTTGATTTTTGACAAAAGTGCAAAGGCAATTTGATGGAGAAAGTATAGTATTTTTAACAACGATGCTGGATTAACTAACTATCCATATACATAAAAGGTACCTCAAGCCATACCTCACACCATATACAAGAGTTAACTCAAAATAGATCACAGACTTAAACTAACACCCAAGTGAAAACAGAGATAAAGCTTAGAATAAAATACAAATAAAACTTTTTATTATTTTTGGGCTAGGCAAAGATTTTTTAAAATATAACATCAAAATCATGATTCATAAAAGAAAAAAATTGGTAAATGGTACTTCATCAAAATTAAGAATTCCAAAGACAAACCACAGAGAAAAATCTTTGCAAATCACATACCTGATAAAGGACTTGTATCTCAAATTTCAGTAATCAGGAAAAAACCCAATCCAATAAAAAATGGGCAAATAATTTTAACAGATACTTCACCAAGCAGACATATGGACAGCAAATAAGTACATGAAAAGATGCTAATGTCATTAGCAAGCAGGAGAATGCTATTTAAAACCACAACAAAATACCAGTACACAACTCTTAGAATAATTAATATTCAAGATTGACTATGCCAAGTGTTGAAAAAGATGTGGAGAAACTAGGAATGCTCATATACTGTTCATATACTGGATGTAACAGGGCACAACAGCTTTGGAAAATGGTTTGGAAAAAAATTTTGTTAAAGGTAAATATACACCCAGACATTCTACTCCTAGGTATTTGCCCAACATACATGAAAGCATATATGTACACAAAGACATCTTCACGAATCTTCATAGCAGATTTATTTGTGAAAGCCCCAAACTGGAAACCCCCTACATATCAACTGACAAATGAATAAGCAAAATGTGGTATATTCGTACAATGGACTACTACTCTGAAATAAAAGTAATGGTCCACTGATACACACAATAACATGGATTAATCTCAATATAATTATTACAAGTGAAAGAAGGCAAAAAAAGTATATACTATATGAATCCACTTAAAGAAAATTCTAGAAAGTGCAAACTGATCTATAGTGACAGAAAGCAGGTCAGTAGTTGTCTGGGGACAGGGAGATGAGTAACGTAACCGAAGGATTATAAAGGGGTATGAAAAAATTTCGGGTTTTTTTTTTTTTTTGAGACAAAGTCTCATCCCGTTGCCCAGCCTAGAGTGCAGTGGCAAAATCTAGGCTCACTGCAACCTCCACCTCCCAGATTCAAGCAATTCTCCTGACTCAGCCTCCCACGTAGCTGGGATTACAGGTGTGTGCCACCACGCCTGACTGATTTGGTATTTTTAGTAGAGATGGTGTTTCACCATGTTGGCCGGGCTGGTCTTGAACTCCTGACCTCAAGTGATCTGCCCACCTCAGCCTCCCAATGTGTTGGGATTACAAGCATAAGCCACCACATCTGGCTTGAAAAAACTTTTGGAGGTGATGGATATGTTCATTGTCTTGATCATAGTGCATGGCATAATGTAAGTCAAGACTTATCAAACAGAACATTTTAAATATGTACCATTTGCCATATGTATATTATTGCACCACTGCACTCCAACAGTGTTGACTTTTGCTATTATCAAGTTAGACATCATATATCTAACCCATTTGAACCAAAGATCTTGTTCTGTTCTGGTAACAGTCAAGTTTTCCCTGGAAATGGGCTGATTTTCTTCAGCATAATGTGAGTGAATGTGACAAATGTTCTTTGTTGAAGAGTGGAGTTAACCAAGGAATGAAACAGCAAGTTATAAGGTTCCAAGTTGATGCCCACTAGTGGGTGATGATGGTGGGTGGTGACGGTGGCCAACATAATAGAATATAGAGGTAAAAGATAAAGAAATACAAGAAGAGATACAAGGAGAGGAAGAAAGATTAGAGAGACAAAGAGGTGGAACGATAGGAAAGGAAAGGAAAAAGAGGGGAGGCAGAAAGATAAACGGAATAGGAAACCAAGTTCTCTACTCTTTCATTTTTTTATCACACTAGTCTGTTTCTGATGAGAGGAGGGTACCAAGGGAGGGTAGATGACGAATGCTTGAATTACTTTTATACACCATAGCATGATTTTAAATAATATTATTGGAAACTAAATTAATTTGTCTTAGAGAAAACACCAGTACCATGTCAGACAATTACAGACTATTTTCCTTGGTTTTCTGGATATCTTTTGCAAGGTAAGGTGATTTATATTAGAATAGGGTAATTTTCACATCAATGTTCCCCAGTAATACTTTCAGCACTTGCGTTACCTTTTTTTTTTTGGTAGAGACACCATATTGCCCAGGCTGGTCTCAAACTTCTAGGCTCAAGCAATCCCCCTGCCTCAGTCTCCCAAAATGCTGGGACTATGGGCATGAGCCACTATGCCTGGCCTAGTCTGATATATTTAACCCAGCTGAAGTTGGTCACAGTGGTAGACCAAGAGCAAAATTCATGCAATATGCATTTGGTAAAGGGTTGTTATAGGAGCCTGAATTCTCCAGCCCCAACTCTGAATGTTAAAACTAATTCTCTTCAGAAAGTACCTTCAACATAAATCCACATTTGTTTTTAGCAGTAAGAAATGGTCTGTAAGAATCATAAGGTTTTCCTACCTTGACAAAAATGGTCGAATTGCATTCCTGCAATGCCTCCATTAAACTAATCACATGGAGACACACCATTTCTACCATCTGAAACAACAAACATGAAAGTTAATTCCATTCCCAGTGATATGGAAACCTTGCAAACTAGTTTGCAGCCGCAGAAGACCTATGATGGCCTGTGCCCACGGGGTCTTTCTGCGTAATGACCATAGGAGACCACTGGCAGTGGTGTTCATTCACCTCTGAAACTTCAAACCAGAAAAAGATTTTTAAAAAGCTCCAGAGGCTTGATAATTGTCATGCCTCCCTCATTCAACTCAGGGCTGCCAATGGAATTCAGGCATTAATCTCACTAATCTGCACTGCACTGACTCACACCAGGGGATAAATGGCTTCTGTTTCCTTCATTTCTAACTATGGAACTCTTTGGATGTAAGAGTTGTGTATCACGCTAGTCTGTTTGAGAGGAGGGTACCCAGGGAGAGGAGATAACAAATGCTTGAATTACTTTTATACACCATGTAATGATTTAAAATAATATTATTTGAAACTATACTAATGTGTCTTGGAGAAAGCACCAGATACAAAGTCAGACAATTACAGACTATTTTCCTTGGTTTTCTGGATATCTTTTGCAAGGTAAGGGGATTTATATTAGAATAGGGTAATTTTCACATCAATGTTTCCCAGTAATATCTTGATCCTTTCTCAATCTTGATCCTTTCTAGACAGTGTCTTCATCAGCAGTAACTGTTTAATTTACTGCAGATCTGCTTCCGAGGCTTTATTCTCCGTGGGACAAGGTAGTCATGCTTACGACAGTTCAAAGACAGTAGAAGCGAAGTCCCTCATCAGAAATTCCTACAGCTGGATTTTAAATATTCCAGGGAAATTTTTACCAGACTGGCTTACATGTGGTTTAACAAAATTTTCAGAATGAATTTAATTCACATTCTTTTGTAATATCATTTGCATAAAATTCATGTACAAGAAATTCATTTGTAACATTTAAATATAGAGAGTGATTTGGAGGAGAGGTATTTCTTGGTATCAAAAAAACTAATGATAGAAGGAACATTTTTAATCTCTAGCTTAAGTTTAAGGCCTCAGTTTTGTTGTCTGTGAAATAACAGAATAGAAGGTTTGATCTCCAAATTCTTCATTAGTCCTAGAATCTGTGATCCAATAAATGTAATTATTTTCCATAACAGTCAGAACTATTCAAATGCTACGATTTTCACATAAACTTCCTTTAAATTGAACTAAGACATCTCTCTACACATAGAATGACTGTATCATTTGCATCTCTAAAGAACAAAGTGCTTCACTAAAGGAAATATACAATCCCCTTTCTAATTAAGAACCAAAAGAAAATAATTCTTAGACTATATTCAATCAATTAAAAAAACATTTCCTGAATGCCTTTTGTGGGCAGTGTAGTGTTGGATTTCAGGGCACACTGGAATCATCATTATGGTGTCCCTCCAGGTCCCCGCTCCTAACAAACAAGAACTCTACTGATGATGTCCCCATAATCAAGACACTGGTTGCAGCTTTCCCAGCTGAGAGTCCTCCTCCAATACGCAGTCAGAACCAAAGGACTCCCTTGTAAATTCCTTCCATATACCCTCCAACCTTGACTCCAGGATGAATACTCCACACTGGTTCAATGAAGTGGGCTTAGGCTAGCCATACCCCAGACATTTTCCAATGAGCTCTGGAACAGCCCCTCTCTTGGTAAGCTGTCTACATTCAATAGTACTGGATTTGAAGATTGGGAGCATAGGTCCTTATAAGGCAACTCAAAAAGGTGAGGCTCCTTTCAGGCTTTGAGCCCGGAGTGGAATGAACACCTGTAGTCAGTCTACTCTTAAACCACCACAAATAGATGACCTAATTGGCTAAAGTTTTTCCAAATTGCTTTGAAATCCTCAAATAATATGAATCTCACTCCTAACCCTCTGACATTATAGCATCAAACAACCCTTCAAGGTAGAAATTTCATACAACATACATTTGATGTTAGGCAGAAAAAATAAAAATTGTTTTTAATATTAATAACTGTACTTGTTTGCTTTTTTATATTTATATATCAATAGAAAACTTTTGAGATACATATACATTGTGGAATGGCTAAATCAAGCTATTTAACACGTGCATTGCCCTACATATTTTTTGTGGTGAGAACATTTGAAATCTCTTCATAGCAATTTTCAAGTATAGAATATATTGTTATTAACTATAGTCACCACGGTGTACAGTAGATCTCTTGAACTATTGTTTATTTTGTTTTTAATCAAAATGTTTATTTTTAATCAAAATGCTTATGCAAGCAGAACATCCAGCTTATAAGGTAACAAATCCCTGATCCATTTATATAACCTTACAACCGAGATCTGTGAAAACAGGGAGTGTGAGGATTAGGAGTGGTGTGGACACTTTGAGATTCCATCTCAGAAGGGAAACTTGTCCGTGAACTCACCACTTTGTTATGGGCCATTAGCTGAAGGATGCTGGGCGTCACCCTACTCCAAAATTCTAGTGCTGTCAGTATTGCCGTGAAGCTGAATTCATTCTGATTTTGGAGATTTGTAGCGACGGCACTTTGCTCGCAATACACTGTCCAGAGCTGAGCAAAGATGAACGCGTGGAAGAGGGAGCACATGTGCAGCACGGAGGTCTGAAAAGGAAGAAGACGGCATCGGTGCATCCCAGCAGGCTGTGACCCTCCACGGAGCCCTCCCCGCATGGCTTCGGTCTTGCCAGGGAGCACAGTCAAAGCACAAAGGCATTATCTCAGAGTTACAAAGTCGTGATTCATCACCTTAAAACAATCTGCTCTGCTCTCTTCTCCACCAGTGGGAGTGTGCTCAGAGAACAAAGCACATTTCTGAAGAGAAGGCACCTTAATTTGCTGAAGAAATCTACCCACCCCCTTGCCCTTTGACGAAACTGACATTCTCATCCCAAAACTAGATTAGGGAGAACAATCATTCTGCCATATTAGGATGTTTCCTCATCTGTAAAATGGGAATAATAGTAGCCTCTTCAAAGCATGGGAGTAAAGGAGGTGATATACGTGAACACCCTGCCCAGAAGTTCTTAATCATAGCAGCAGCAGCAGAGTTCCTCCTCTTAGCGAAACACACGTGCCGAGAGAGCACCTACAACACGCCCGAGACGGCACCAAAGGCTTTTTCCTAGATCACCTCCGTCGCTCTCCAACCATCCCCTCGTCTATTTCACAGGTGAAAATCTGAGTATCAGAGAGGTTAGATACTTTTCAAGCTCATAAAATCACAAGTACCATAATTAGGAACCAAACCCGGATCTCAGTTGAAATATTAGGAATCGACTGCCTAATTCCTTTTGCGAACATCATTTGGATCACTGGGATGGGTGTGCCATTTTATCACATCATCAGCTTGCCCTGTCCCAAACCCGAGCTGTCCCCAAGGCTACTGTGACCTCCCAGAACTTGCCGAAGCTCTGTGAAGGTCCCCTGGCTCCTCGGAGCTGATTAGTACCAATGTGTCCGGTTTGCCTGGACAGGTTCATGACTGGTGCCTGCCTTGGGTTTACTTTCTTCCCTTTAGCACATCATCTGTCTCTGAAATTTACAAAGTTCCCCTGCATAAGTCATGCCAATGTGTGCTTTGGTGAGTTTCCAACTGGCCTTCTTGTTTTCATTTTGTATTTTCCTGTATCTCTAGAGATTTCAGTTGAAAAGACAGTACACGAAGAATTAGATAGAGAATAAATTTTCCTCCATTTTGTCTCTGGTTTTAAAAGCTGATCACAGAATTTTGATTATATTTCTAGCCTTTTATTTCTCTTCATTATTTTGAGACAGAAATGCCTGGGAAGCCAACTCTTGCTTGCCTCCATGATTTATCTTCATAAAAGTAAGTCTAAAAACAATTTGGGGGCGGGGGAAAGACAGTCTGGGAATCTAAAACAACTTTAAATAAGACATTAGCACAAAGTTGTGTTTCCAGCATCCACAGGAGGGCAAGGGATAAGATGCATTTTCTTCTCAGAAGAAACATAATTGGCTGATAAGGTTTCCATTAGCAATTGCGATGCATACGGTCTTAATCTTGCAGAAATCACTTACCTTTGATTGCTCTGGAAATCCAATCAGGATAACAATAAGATGGTCTGCAACATGGGAGCCTGCATCCAGAGGAATGGGCAGGCAGGGAGAGGAGGCATTTGGGCACACTGCATTGTGAGTGAGGGAACCCAGCAGAAGCCAGGACAACAGTCGGATGTGGGAGACACACTCGATGAATTCTTTAGGTCTGTTAGAGAAGAAGGAGTGTTAAAGATGATTTTATGTTTTCTGTTTCATTGGGTGCATAACAAATGCTTATTGGAGGAAGGGATAGAAAGTGTGGTCTTGCAGGCAATCACATAAAACAAAATGCCAAGGCAATTGAGTGTCAACAAAATGATGTATCTGTTTTTCTTGTTTTCCGCTCTAATCCTGGATCTCAGCTTCTTGAGAAAAGAACAGCCTTTGGTGACACAGGATTACACAGCATTCTTCCATAAGCCTGGCTGCCTCTCTGACTAGCTTCCCTTTCTAAACTCTTTCCACTCCTGCTGTAGAAATTTATTCTGTGGTGGGCTGGACGCGGTGGCTCATACCTATAATCCCAGCACTTTGGGAGGCCGAGGCGGGTGGATCACCTTAGGTCAGGAGTTTGAGACCAGCCTGGCCAACATGGCAAAACCCCGTCTCTACTAAAAATACAAAAATTAACCAGGCATGGTGGTGCATGCCTGTAATTACAGCTACTAGGGGGGCTGAGGCAGGAGAATCGCTTAAACCCACGAGTGGAGGCTGCAGTTAGCTGAGATCGCAACACTACACTCCAGCCTGGGCAACAGAGCAAGATTCCGTCTCAAAAAAAAAAAAAAAAGAAATTTCTTCTCTGGCATCCCCCGTAGAGGGGAGGAAGGAGATGAGGAGATATAACACAGCTGTCCATTTTCCTGCTCCCCCGTGATCTTCTCCTCCCATCCTTCTGATTCCCACTCTACACTTTTCCTCTGGACAGAAGGCTGACCACGCAAAAGGGCGGGCTCAAACCTACCCTGAGTTCCCAAGTCAACAAACCCATACATGCCTCTCTCTTCTTTAGCCTCCCTGAAAGGCAGGGTCAGGGGCTTGTACAACCTAACCTTGCACCAATTTCATCCCTGCTATAGCTTTTGTTCCAGCTACAATCTAAGCTGCTTGAAGGCAAATATATTGATATATACTTATTAATTTACTTAACTAGTTGAAATCAAGCGTTAAAGGGGTAATTCTAAGCTCAAAATTTTCATTCTTCATTAGGACAATTGAGGGTTTTGTGAGAGGACAGGTTTGTTTTTTGGCAGCATGTCACAGAGCATTCTGGGTCAGCAAGCATGTATGGAGATGGGATCCAATTTCCATCTTCCTAACTAAGTACATTTCACTGTCATAAATCTTCAGTGTACTCATTAACTCTAGCTGAGCCCAAGGAAACTCAGGGGTGTTTCCTGCCTTCTTTACCCTCATTCCTGGAATAGTAAGGGTCTTACCCTTGCTGCATTGCAGAGGGGGGATGATAAAGCCAAGGCAGGTAGCGGATCACAGCTTTGTTATCTCTATGGTTGCCCCGTGAGATGTCCATGGCTGCAATCTGGGCCAGCCCCACTTTGAGATGTCCCCCAAAGGTATCTTCATGCAGAGGCTGGGAACATGTCTTCATGTGGCTCTACAAAACCAAACAGTATTTTGTAACTCTGGCAGACACCTGGGTCCATTCCAGGCCATTCTTTGAAAAGACCAGGTTGTCATTTCCACCCCTCTTATGGCCACTCTGAGCACATAACCTGCTTAAACTTCTTCAGAGCCTTCCCATTGTTCTTAGGATAAAAGGAGGGAAAGTTCCCTAGCGTGGCCTACAAAGTCAGAGAGTTCCAGCTACTGAGAACTTACCCCTTCAGCCTGCAGCTCCAGCTGTGTTGGCTCTCTGCGTTCTCTCCCGCTGCTATTCCCTTTGTCTGGAATGCCATTCCCACCTCTCTTCACCTAATTGTTCAGATTTTAGTTCAAGTGTCACTTCCTACGGGAAGCATTCCCTGAGCTCCCTGGCCAGGTCCATGCTGCTTTCTACCTCTTTTTCATAGCAATTGTGAGAGATACATTTTTACTGTAGTTTGTGTGAAATGTTCATTAAATTTGGCCTCCTCTACCAGACTATACATTAAATGAGAGCAGCTGTTGTGTCCGCTTTTGCTCATCACAGCATCCCCAGTGCCTAAAACAGTGCCATGATATTATAGGTGCTCATACATATTTGTTGAATTAATTTAGAAAAATTTCTTTGCTCAGTGTGAGCTCAGTGGGAAGAGCACTGAACTAGGTGTTGAGACCTAGGTTCTAGACCCAGGTCTGTCCTAGCTAGTCCCATGGCCTTAGATAATCCACTTGCCACTTGATCCTTCTAATCTGTTTCTCAATAGGTAAAACCAGAGGGTTAGATTATGACTGTATTCCCAACCTTTTGATGACCCTGCTTCCTACTTATTATTTTTTGAAAGCATCTGCAAAACAACCTAAACACGTTTAGGTAACAATTGTTTCCTCTTCTTTATACATCAAAGTCATTTAAGTGTGGGCAATCAGATTCAGCAAGCAGTAACCAGCACAGGAGCAAACGATAGGGCAGCTCATTAAGAAATGACTGGCTTTACATATCGTGAGATATGCTCAGTTTACATTTTGATTCTACTTTCTGCCTGGGATTTGCAAATCTATCACTATACCAAAAACCACTGTGATCATCTGAGCAGAGCCAGGGAACAGGTCAGTGATTAAGGGACTGTATTTTTGATGATGAACTTCTGGGATTACTAGCTCCCAATTATCAAAAAGGAATCATCTAGCACTAGATTGCAATTTGGCTGCTCCTTGGACCATGTTTGGATTCTCTTCTGCACTCTGCCTAGGGCCTTGCTCAGATCTCTCAAACTATTCATCTTTTAGCTTCCTAGTTGAATCATAGCAGGAAAGTGGACGTGCATCAGCAATTCATTCCACCCTGCAAAAACTCAATCATCTCAACAACTTCACTGGGATTATGTCCATATGCAAATTAAATTTTGTTCTATCCCCTTTCATCAAGGATTTTCTTTAAGAAAATAGCTTCGCTGCAGCAAAAAATAATACATGGTATATGTTTGCATAATGTGCTACAGTTCATGAAAGTCTCTTCACGTACATTATTTTTGATTAAACCCTCGTAACAGTCAGGCAAGGTAGGGATTATTGGATTTGTTCTTCAAAAGAGGAAACTGATGCTCAAGGTAATTAAACGATGCTATGTGGTAAAAAGAGAATGAATTGAGAGTCACAAGAATCTTAGGTTCAACCTTGACTTTACCACTTAGTAGTGTTACTTGAGCAAGTACTACACCATCCCAAGCCTCAGTTTCTCAATTTGTAAAATGGGGATAGTATCTTAACAGAGGTATTGTGAGAAGTGAATATATGGCAAAAGTAAAGCTATGCATGTGGCTGATGCCATGTGAATGTCCTTTCCCTTCCTCTTTTCCTCTTTGCAAAGCTGGACCCTGGCTCTTTGATCCCCCAAGGCAAGGGCTATTTAACAGTGCCACAGCTGCCTTCCCAGGTAGCAATAAGTTCCCTATGGTCTACTTAATTCTCTCAAAGCATCTCTGTTTTGTGAACCTGAAGGATGAGCAGGTGGTGGTCATCTCACCTTCAGTTTGGTCAGCGTGTGCATGTCTGCCATGAAATCCAGCACTTCATTGATGTACTGCCTCACACACTCCATCGCTGCAGTCCCACACTGGAACACAAGGACACAGCTGGGTCACAGCTTCATTTTTGCCCTGACTGCAACGATTGCCTCACTCTGGTTTCACGTTGTTTACTAAGGAGTTGTTTCACTTTCTGGATTTCTGACTCACTCCATTACTCTCAGCATAGTCTCTGACTGTCTGCTCAGCATTTGGACAAAAATTGATAGAAGGTTTGTGGCGGAGAACAAAGAAACAGGAGAGGCCTATGAGAGATGGGGTTAAATGCTTTTATCCACTGGGTTATTGGACTGATTTTCTGTGTGTGTGCTTGTTTTTAAACTGCTTTGTATGCAAAGATTCAGCCTATGTCATGCCATTAGTATCAGAGTCTTTAGGACATCATTCATCCCAAAACATAGCAACACATTCTCATTCTAGGGAAGTCTTAGTTACACATAAAATACATGCCACCAAGTTCTACCACCAGAATCTTGAATCTATTTTCTGTCAAAAAAGTACACAAACAAGCATCGTGTTTGCTGAAAGAGTCAAAAATTCTCATACTAGTCAAGTCACTTGCAAATTAACTTCTTACACACGGTAGGTACACTATTAAATAGATGCATGTATTACTTCAAGTTCTTGCTAGGGGATAAATAAAAGAAAGAAACAAAATGGTCATCTTCCCCACATGCTCGACGTGTGTTTGAAAAGTTTGGAAGAAAAAGAAAGCAAGTTTGTGTTTTAGGTCGTTAAATGGCATCGGCCTGCTCTCCCTGAGAATGCAGTGAATTTAGGATTATAAGCAAAGCAAAGGAAAATGAACAAGCAGGCTGCTATATCAAAGCCGTATGAGAGAAGCTACACATCAGGCCGGGTATCATGTGGATCAAACGAGGCAGGCTTTGAAGCCAGATGAATACTATGCTAAAGGCCTTCCTCAGCTTTCTTTAGGAAAATCTGGAACATTATAGACTTAACTAGCTCACCCAGTGGCTCTCATTTTCCCATATTCATGTAAATCTGCGCGGTACTGAACTATATCACCTTCTCTCTCTTCTAGAATGTTACGCTTGTCAGTTCTTCTGACAGGATAACAGACAGCAAAATAAGGTCATTGGCAGTCTGTCAGAGTGTTTTCCAAGCATTTCACACATTCCAAAGTTTTCTTCTTTTAATTTAAATCAAGTGAAGGAATTATAAAAGGTTATTGTGTTCCTGCTTTTGGAATATTAATCCTTTCGTGCAAGAAAGGATTTCCCCCTGATTTATTCCATTTTCTCTGACCTTTCACATGTCATGCAAATAGGACTGGAAACTCTGTTCTTGAATTTCTTGAAAGGGATTTGTTTCTTTCATAGGCAATATTTTATACCATTTCAACTAGGCAAATGTCACCGAAAATAATTACTAGGAGCATTATTCAGTATTTGTCTTTTAAGTTTGAATCTCAAAAAATGAGAGCAAAGAATTTACTAACACCAAGTCACTTTTGTTCTAGAGACAGCCAACTGCATCTAATAAAAGCCTTAAAATTCACTGCATGGTCAGGAGACTCTTAGTGAGCCATATATACTTATGAAACAAAACATATAATTTTCAAGCCCTCCTCCCTTTTCGATACTTTGCAAAGCTTAAGAATAACCTTAGGTGTGTTATTTAAGAAACAAAACAAAATAAGTCAAGCTCCATTTGTTTCAGAAGATCTATATTTATTTCACAGGAAAACTAATGATTAAAAAGTTGAAAATATTCAAAACTCAAACTCATGAATTGAAGCAAATCATAGCTAATTCTTCCTCAAAACTAATATTTGATTTTAAAGTTATATTTCTTAGATTATAAAAGCAACACGTTTAATATAGGAAATTTGGAAAATACAGATCATTAAAATTAAAATTTAAATCACCATAATCTTAATGCCTGTCCTCCACCTCTGGGAAAACTACTGTTAATATTTCCTTCCAAGTTTTTTAAAGTTTTTTAACGTATATAACATACACACATACATATAATGTTTATAAGATTGAGATAACATTTTTCTAACTTGCTTTTTAATTAAATACATCATAAGCATTTTCCAATTAATTAAATATTATTTGAAACTTTGGTAGGCACATAATCGTCTATCTTATGGATGCACCTTATTTTATTTAAACAATACCCTGATGATGTTAGACATTTGCTTTGTTTCCATATTTCTGCTATTTTAAGTGATGCTTTAATAAACATACTTGATATAAAACATGTGCATATTTATTTTCTCAGACATATTCCTAAAAGAAGATTGTCAAACTGCCCTCCAGCAAGGTTGGTTTTACTACCAATAGTAACTTCGAAGAATACTTGTTTCATTTTATGCTCAATAAGTCTAATCATTGAGGAGGATCTGCCGGGGAGGGAAAAATGGGGAGGTATTAGTCAAAAGGTCCAAGGCTTCAATTATGCAAGGTGAGTAAGTCCTAGAGATTTACTGGGGAGCAGAGTCCCTAGAGTTAGAAATACTGTATTACATACTTAGAAATTTCCTAAGAGGGTAGATCTTATGTAAAGTGCTCTTATTGCTAATGACAAACAAACAAAAGCAAACAAACAAACAAACAGGGCAGGAAGAAACTGTTGGAAGTGATGGATATGTTTACGGCATAGATCACAGTGGTGGTTTCATGAATGTATAATCATTTCTCAACTCATCAAGTCACATACATTAAAGATGTGCAGCTTCCTATATGTCTTTCATGCCCTGATGAAGTGGTTTTTTTTTTTTTTTTAAAGAGAAAATCTGCTGATTGGCTAGCCAATTTTAATTTTTATATTTTTAAATATTTTTATACTTCATATTAACTTACAATTCATTGATTGCTAGTCAGAATAGAAGGTTTATTTTTAATGGCTTATTGGTCATCAGAAAGGGGACTATATGTTGCTTTTCTGTTGTTGGAATGTTCATCTTTTAATTACTGATTTCAGTAACGCTTTTATTATTAAGGACTTTTTTTTTTTTTTTAGCTATGGCATAGATAGCAAATAATGAGTTTTAAAGAATTAAACAATGAAGGAAACAGCGAGCATGCAGCAGAGACTGGCTAGCCACTCCCCAGGCCTGTCTTCTTCCTTGGCCCACAACTAGACCACATTTCCCATCATCCCTTGCAGTTGGGTGTGGTCATGTGACTGAATTCTAGCCAATGGAATGTGAGTAGGAAAAAAAACCACACACTTTTAGACTTGGCCTGTGAAAACCCCATGGGCCATATTCTCTTCCTTTTCCCCAACCACAATCAAGCTGATTGCAGTGGACTGCACATAATGGAAGAAACCTGATCCCTGAGCATGCACGTAGAAATCCCCCTTTCCCTACTAAACTTCACATGAGCAAACACTAAACTTTCGTAAGTCATTGAGAATGGGGATTTTTGTCGGGTAGGACCTTGTATTACACTATCCAGAACGCTTAAAAAAAAAAAAAAAATTCTACTCCCAGAAATCTATTATAAAGAAATGGTCTGAAGTATGGACAAAGATTTAAGCACAAAGATGTTCTTTGCATATTAATTACAATAGAAAAATATAGAAATAACTAAAATATCCAAAAATAGGCAATGTTTGTTAATATTATTTTTAATAGATAACATTTTCACAGCATTTACTATGTCTGACTCCTTGCTAATATGCTTTGCATGCATTATCTCATTCAATCCTCAACCTATATGTTAAACTCTGTTATATCCCATTTGACAGATGATACGAATCAAAGAATTATAGGTTAAATGCTTTCCAAAAGTCACACAGCTAGTAAATGGCAGGCCTCAAACCCTGATGTAAGTCTAAAGCCTACATTCTTAACTCCTATTCTATGAAATGTAAGTATGTAGACAATGAATTTGGTCAGGACTTACTCCAGGTACAGAGGCTATCATCTGCTTGCTCAGGATTGTTGACTCAGCTAGTTTGGTTCCAGCATCTGCACAAATAAACTAATAAAAAAAGTGAAAGGACAATTATTTTTAAGGGTATCTGGACAGTAATAAGTCATTTATCATTTTATTAACTTGGTTTAAATTAATTAGAGTTATTTTCATGACAATCTGCCTTGGATAGATCAGATTTGCTAATCATGATGGTTCATTCCTACCAGAAACTCAGAATCACAGTACTAAAATTAATACACAGAGTCTTACTTTACCCAGACTGTTAAGTGGCACTGAAATGGTGCATTCAATCAAGGAAAAAATAAAAGATGTCAGCATTGTCAGATTTATTGAGAAGTCATTCTATTTATTATTTAGTACTTCTTGACAGTTACTGTAAGCACATTTCATACAGTTTCATGATTTCTATTATCATATCATATATTTAGAAAGAAACCAGAAGGCCGGGCGCGGTGGCTCAAGCCTGTAATCCCAGCACTTTGGGAGGCCGAGATGGGCGGATCACGAGGTCAGGAGATCAAGACCATCCTGGCTAACCCGGTGAAACCCCGTCTCTACTAAAAATACAAAAAACTAGCCGGGCGAGGTGGCGGGCGCCTGTAGTCCCAGCTACTCCGGAGGCTGAGGCAGGAGAATGGCATGAACCCGGGAGGTGGAGCTTGCAGTGAGCTGAGATCCGGCCACTGCACTCCAGCCCGGGCGACAGAGCAAGACTCTGTCTCAAAAAAAAAGAAAGAAACCAGAAAAACAATCAACCTCAGAGTGAGTATTCTATCTGTTTCTTCCCCACAGAGGACCTTCAGCATCTCATCTTCCTGCCCCTATTCATCCACATGTATCCTCTGTGCTGATAAAGACCCCCACTCCTTCCTTGGGCACCCAGAGGACTTTTCACACACTTCCATTGTACCAGTCACCACATCAGACTGCAGTGACTTATGAGTCTATTTCTCAACCTGCTATGAGCTCTTCAAGAGCACAGGCTTGATGCACCTCATCCCCAGCACTAGCTTGGTGCCACACACCTCAGAGGGGCTCAGTGAGAGTTTACGAAGCAAATCCATTAGCCAGTTATGACTTGAGAGCATTACAAGAATGCATTTGCCAGATTACAATTTAATTTGCTTCATTACAGATTTTGACAAGTGTTTCTCACTTAATGCAGGCACTCAACTATTTATTAATAGTCTTAGGAAAAAAAATTAACCATGAAGTAGAGTTTGCTATAAGCAATTAGCTCCTGTTTAATTTATATTTCCTGGCCTCTGGCCAGTAGCCTTAACAACTTTGGGATCTGAAACTGCTGCTGTGCAGAGTTCAGAAGTTTCAGCAACAATTGCTCCACCTTCTCATTTATTCTGTTCTCATACTGGAAGGCAAGGGGAAGCTGAATGGGTCAGCAGGCTCAGTCCCTGTCACACTGGGGAGAAGTAATAGGAACTAGGGTCGCAGAGTAAATCTCTAGGAGGCCTGATAAGGAACCATGGAACAAAGGAACAGAAACTAGCATATTATCAGGCTAGTCAGGGGTTTAAATCTAAGCATTATTAACAGGTAGCAGGTTTTGGCTAACTGGGTACACCTCTAAGCCAAAGGCCTCCTGAGGCCAAGGAACCCTTAGACTTCAGGCTCAGGGCCCAGAGCTGGTCTTCAAGTATGGGAGGGGTGTCCTCCATGGAAAGCATGTAAGTGTATGTAACTGAGTGGGGGAAAGAGGGCATAAGCAGAGCTGTCCCCGAGAGCTGTGTGACAGGAGTGGACACAGTTCTCCACATTAACATTCTGTCATTTCCATTTGCCTCAAATACAGTTACAGAAAACTGAAGAATCTATTTAGCCATTAACTCTGAATCTGGCATAGAAAGTGGCAACTGGCAACATCCTGGGAACACCTAGCATTTTCTATTATCTTATTCAGGTTTGCTATGTCTGCTCATGTAACTTAAGCTTATTTCTAATGTAAGGAAAAGTAAATAAACCAGGTTTTAGAAAATGAGAAGCCTTTAACTCCAGCCAAAATCTATAAGTAAAAAAAACCAACCAACCAAACAAACAAACAAAACCCTGAAATATTTGGTAGACATCCACAGTGAACAGCAGGAACACTCCCAACGCAGCCTCCTGGTAGGGATTGCATGTTTTCCCATAAAATTCATTTTCAAACGCTATCTAGGCCAGGTGTGGTGGCTCACGCTTGTAATCTCAGCACTTTGGGAGGCTGAGGCAGAAATTAGCCGGGTGTGGTGGCACATGCCTGTAACCCAGCTACTCAGGAGGCTGAGGCGGAAGAATCACTTGAACCCGGGAGGCAGAGGTTGCAGTGAGCCGAGATGGCACCACTGCACTCCAGCCTGGGCAGCAGAGCGAGACTCTGCTTCAAATAAATAAATAAATAGCTATCCAAGTCTTCAGTCTAAGACAAACAACTTATAATTGAGTTCCAAAACCTCTGTGAGGACATCAGTATTAATTTTGATTAAGTTCTTTACAACAGAAATGATACTGCATAGCTAAGAAAGGCCACAGGGGAGACAGAGCCATATCTACTGTGTGAGGTAAGGGGCGCACTTAGAGCTGTCTCTTTAAGGATGGTTTAAAGTCCTGGACCCCACTCGAGTATGCTTGCACGGCCTGGATGGGCCCTCGAGGTCAACATAAGGTTTGTGAAGAAGGAAAATTTTAAATGTCTATATCTCCCTTCAGTGGATGACTTTCCCACCCACGATACTCAGTAAAGTGCAATGCAGAGCATAATGGAAGCACATTTCAGCATGGTTAGCAATCACGCAGCATCAAGATCTGAGGTTGGATCCAACTGTCTGATTTATGAGAACTCTTACTAGTCAGAACTAATCAAAAATCACCCTAAAAGTAAAGGAGGTGCACAGAGAATCTGGCATATCAAAGGAAATAAAAGTGCATAAGCCTCAGAAATCATCTATTATTTTTCATCCATGCATTGTAATCCAGCATATTTTTACATCAGATGCACAACTAAAACCTTACTAAACCTTTCTGTCTTTGTTTTATACGGCTGCCAACCATAAACTGAAAAAAGAAATCTATTATGATTTTATAGAGCTGCTCAAAATATAATGCTATTACAAAAATCAGAGAAGGAAATGATGACTGCTGTTGAAGGAAGAGTTCCGTACTTTGAGGGAAATTGGACACTGAAATATGCATTCCCCCACGAATGCAACAGAAACACGATATCTATTATGTGTCATTACTAAATTCATTATCAAAATGATACCCAAAACAGTGTCTTCACCTCTCATCTCATAGAGTGATCAGACTGTTACTAACTCAACTAATATTAATAACCCCATTCAATGATAACTCTGTGAATTAAAAACAACAGCTGTTCCTCCACCAGTTCTCTGTCCTCCAGTCCACAATGAACCTATCTTTAAAAGAAAACCTTTCTTCAACAATATGATTTCTCATAACTTCAATATGCAGGTATATCCCACAGAGTGGGAGTGACACACGCAAATCAGCAGAATAACTACTCTCTCTCTCTCTCTTTTTTTTTTTTTAAGATGGGATCTTGCTCTGTCACCAGGCTGGAGTGCAGTTGCGCGATCTCGGCTCACTGTAACCACCGTATCCTGGATTCAAGCAATTCTCCACCTCAGCCTCACAAGTAGCTGGAACTACGGGCAGATGTCACCACACCCAGCTAATTTTTGTACTTTTAGTAGAGACGGGGTTTCACCATGTTAGCCAGCATGGTCTCGATCTCTTGACTTTGTGATCCGCCCGCCTTGGCCTCCCAAAGTGATGGGATTACAGGCGTGAGCCTCTGCGCCCGGCCGAATATCTACTCTTGACACATAATAGGAGCTAAAGAAATTCCTTTTGATTTGAACTTAAATAGTCTTTATGGTGGCTATTAATGAGTTATCACTTATTATGAAAACTCTATCTTGAGAACAATTATAACCTATTACACAAAAAATATCCACAGCAAACCAGCAAAAGAGAAAATATTGGAAACAAAAAGCAAAAATGTCAATAGATCTGAATTAAAATAATGTGCTAGTACATCTGTCCAAAATGCAAAAGGAGAACTATGCCCTGGGGATCAACAATTTGGACTCTGAAATGACATTTTTCTATTCAGCAAGTTCTTTCCTATCTCCACGCCTCTTTTCCTTTAAAAAGAAAAAATCCACTTGAACATTTAAGGCCACCCAACTTCATATGTAAATTCACACATAAACTTTACATATGTAAACTTCATATGTAAGAAAACTTTATATGTAAACAACAGTGGTCATGGCTAGACAACCACTATAGAGCAGGCTGGGGAATTCCCCATGACGCCAGGCCTCCAGGGAGAACTTCTAGGAATTAAAAAGCAGATTGGTAGCAGTTGCTCTCTTGACAGGTTTAAAACTTGGATGATTCCACACTTCTTGGACAAGCATTCTATTTGTTCTTTAAGGGTTCTTTCTTACTGCCAGAGTATTTGGTAACACAAAGGTATGGTCCATCTATGAGAAGAACAGAAATGGTTCCATCTTAGTGAGCTCATCTACCTACTGTTATTCATTAGAAAAGTAGTAGAGGAAATACCAGCAGTTCCCTATGGGGTGAAAGAATGAATGGGAAACGCAACATTGGAGCAACAGACTCTGTTTTCAGCATGGGGACTGGTGTCATTTGTGATGGATCACCTAGGGAGTTTTTCCTTCTGGTTACTGATTTTTTTTTTATGTTTGCAAATTGCATTTTCAGTTAACTATATCCACCCTCACTGGGTGGCCTTCAGATGATGGTCACTGATATCCATAAAGAAAGTCACTGTCTGCTCCTGGCAGATCATCTGTCCCTGATACAAGCTTGGTTGTCCAAGTGCCAGGAGCTGACAATGCTCATAGGTAAAGGGGAAAGGTTCCTCTGACTCCAGTCTAGATCTCTGGCCTAAAAGAAGCTTCCAGAGAGCAGGCTGTCATTTCCACTATTCTACAGAGAACACCTGGAGGACCCAGGCAGTCAAGGGCAAGAAAAAAGCAATTGAGAAACCTTACAGAAAGAGGCAATAGGCCAGGCGCAGTGGCTCACACCTGTAATCCCAGCACTTTGGGAGGCCAAGGTGGGTGGATCACGAGGTCAGGAGATCCAGACCAGCCTGACGAACATGGTGAAACCCCATCTCTACTAAAAATACAAAAATTAGCTGGGCATGGTGGTGCATGCCTGTAATCCCAGCTACCCAGGAGGCTGAGGCAGGAGAATCGCTTGAATCCAGGAGGTGGAGGTTGCAGTGACCCAAGATTGCGCCATTGCACTCCAGCCTGGGCGACAAAGCCCATTTTTTGAATGAAAGACTCCATTTCAAAAAAAAAGGAACTACGCATAAGAGAAACAATGTTTCCCCTCATCCCATCTGATATGGTTTGGCTGTGTCCCCACCCAAATCTCACCTTGAATTGTAATAATCCCCCCATGTGTCAAGGGGCCAGGTGGAGAAAATTCAATGGTGAGGGTGGTCTTCCCCATACTGTTCTCATGGTAGTGAATAAGTCTCACAAGATCTGATGGTTTTATAAATGGGAGTTCCCCCTGCACAAGCTCCTTTTGCCTGCTGCCATGTAAGACGTGACTTTGCTCCTCATTCACCTTCACCGTTGATTGTGAGGCCTCACCAGCCATGTGGAACTGTGAGTCAATTAAATCTCTTTCTTTTATAAATTACCCAGTCTCAGGTATGTCTTTATTAGCAGCATGACAACAGACTAATATACCATGTGTGGCCCCATAGAAGACTTCTCTCCATGACTTAGGCAGGACCACAGGGCAGAAAAGGGAACTACTCTGTTTTAAGGCATGCCTCACTTTTATTTCTCTGATTAGAAATAAAAATTGCTTAAGAGTTTATGGAACAAGGATTTGTTACTTTGAAATGGCTTAAATTTATTTTTCCCTTGGTGCTGAAACCCAGGAACAAACTATGCTCAACATTTTTTGTTGGAGAAGACTGAAACATTTCCATAAAGTTGTTTTTCCTGGGCATGATCTGAAAATGTCTCCAAAATACCCCTTCAATCTAAATAATTTTACAACTTGACATTTTTTAACTTAATGATTTCAATGACAAGGCACACATTCGTTTTAAAAAGATGAAATGGCAGATGAAAACCCATAAAACACATTCGGAAGTATCTTTCTGCTGTCTTTCTTCTTAATTTGTTTTTGTTATTTATTCACCTAACTGTGATGCAATAATCACTGTCTTTGTGGTTTCCTTAAGCACTGGGTAATTTAAACTGTCAGTGTTCTTTTGGCATCTTGTGACAAGTGCTTATTACTGTTGACTAATGTATTTCATTGAAAACCAATCTCCAGCAGTTACAGTATGGAGTGCTAGACCCCAAGAAGATCAGCCACACAGATCTGCTCTGCTCAAGACAAAGGGCAATTAAGGGAATGCTGTTCACCATCCGCAGGAAAGCACCTTCAGTGCCCTGAAGTCTAGGTGGTTTTCAGGTGGCACATCCCCAACTGCAACACTCTTAGAAGCAAGTGACCTCCAGACACAGTCAGGCTGCTAACCTTAAATCCCTCCCGGGATATTTCCCTAAGCCCTGTTCACCTGCCCTCTCCTCCAAGTCAGTGTAGATCCCATGAATCTTCAAAAAGATCTCTTTGGGCCGAGAGCAGTGGTTCACACCTGTAATCCCAGCACCTTGAGAGACCAAGATGAGTGGATAGCTTGAGTCCAGCAGTTCAAGACCAGCCTGAGCAACATGGTCAACCCCCATCTCTACTAAAAATATCTAAAAAATTGGTCAGTCATGGTGGCCCACACCTGTAGTCCCAGCTACTTGGGAGGCTGAGGTGGGAGGATCACTTGAGCTAGGGAGGCAGAGGTTGCAGTGAGCTAAGACCGTGCCACTGCATTCCAACCTGGTAACAGAGCAACATCTTGTCTCAAAAATGAATTAATTAATTAAAATTCAATAAGTGAAAAATCTTGTTTTTCTTGTTTGTTCTCAAAGGCAATGTTGCTGCTGCTATGTGAGCAGAAGGGCCTGGCCAATGCAATCCACAGAGAGAAATGCAAAGTTCGTCTCTCCTTAGGAGCACAGATATTTTCTGGCTGTGACTTTGCTTGTCTTCTTCCTGGGCTGTCCAGCATCTTGGTATAATAAGAGCCATTTCATTCTGATGACATCATGCCCCGTATCCATTGCTGTCATTTTCCAGCAATCACTGACTCGCTGAGGGTTCAATGTGTCCTAGAAAGCCCTTCAAAGACAACTCAACACCATTCATTGAAAGTACACCAACTTTTTAAATAAATCTCAAGCCTTTGAGAAAAATTCAGTTCTGATCCTAATGATTTGTAGTCTCTGGAGGGGAAGTATGGAGCCCAGGCAGTGGTTATTCAACAGTAAATGACAAGGGTTGTTCCTCATCTTCTCTACCAGGTCAACTCCTGAACTTCTGTGCATCCTTCAAGGTCCATGTGAACTCTCTTCTACAAACAACACTTCCTTACTCAGTACACATCTCTACTACTACACCTGTTGTACTATGTGGGAATTTTTTTTTAAATTTACATGTCAACTTCAATTGCTAAATTGTAAACTCCTGGAAGGAAGAGGTCATGGCTGATTCTTCTGTTCCTCAGCACCCTGCAGAACATCTGGCCCATGTCAGGCCTCATAATGCTTCATAAGCCTTCCTCCGTGTCCTAGGTTCAGTTAGCCACTCCCTCTTCCATAGTGTTTTATACACCATGTAGATTTTCATGAGAGTAGTTAGCACATTATCAGGATATGCATGTTACATCTCTATATTCCCAGAACCCAGCCAAAGATAGGTGGTCAGTAAATATTTGTAGTGGGAAATACTGCTGAAGAGTCAGATGTGGCCAGATGATGGAAGACCTGGATAGTTCAGACCTTACGAGGTCACTCTAGGTTTCTGATGCAAGACTGATGTGCATCAGAAAAGTAGAGTTTCAGCAAAATTCCTCTAGGCAGCCACAGGTCAGAAGATTGGCTTGGTGTGGAAAGAGATGAAGGAGGTGCAAAAAGCTAAGAGCTGTTACAGTAATCCTCGTAAGGGATGGAAAGGGCCTGTCAAGGCTGTGTGTTATACCAAAGGGAGCTGGGCTGTGAGTCCTAACACACTGAAATCAGGTGCTTGATACTACCTGTCACTTAGGCCAGCACTGTGATCTTGGGCAAGCCAGTGAACCACCTCCTGCAGTACAGAACCAATGCTTCATGAGGCTGTAAAGATTAAATGCTTAACACATAATAGGTCCTCCATTAGTGTTCCCTTCTCTCTCATGTCTCCAAATGAGTACCTACAATTCAGGGAAATCTGTCTAGTTCCTTGATACCAAGCTCCCATATTCCTTCAGTTATTTAACCCTCACCTTGTAGGCCCAGACTCTGGGACTGGTCTTAATGCTCATCAGCAAGTGCTGACACAGCTGTGATGCAATGGCTGGGCACTTTACCCAAAGGCCATTGAATGACACCCTGATCCCAGCTGTAGCTCATGGCCAAGTCTCTAAATCTAGCCTCAACCCTTGGGTGAGAGGCAGGGTGCCAGGTTACCTGAACCCCTGCTGATTCCTCTGGCACAGCCAGTCCACTTTTTCTCAACCCTATCCTCATCCCATTATCCCTAAATGTACTCCACCAGCCTGCCTAAGCCTCCTTTATGCTTGAAGCCAGTCAACCTCTCTAGGCTGAACCCTAATCCCAGGCAAAGACATTTGTCTGTACCCTCCAGTCCTTTGTGACCCAACTCAAATGCTACTTCCTTCATGAAGTCTTCTCTGATTTCACATCATAAGGGTTGGGATCCATGCTGCTTTCAATTTCTCCCTAGGACTTTGTTTACCTCTCTCTCTCATGTTACTATCATAGCCTGTTTCAGGTCATCAAAACCTGCATGCCTACCTAAGATGCTGAGTTAAGGACAACAGAGTAGAAGGCTTTAGTCCCTCAGAAGCCCTAAAACCAAAAGAATAATTGTTGACAGTTCTCCAAAGCCTGCCTTATAGTGGTCCTCGGCCTCAGTTGTCCCCTGAGGGCTGAAGTGTACCTATCCCCCACCATGGGTACCACTCAGTGCACCCTGCCATTTGACTGTCTCTGGCCTGGCCTAACCTCTGCTTCACTTCTGCTTCACAGAGATTTAGGGACCGCCTATACTCATTTGACTCTGCAGTCAGACCTCAGCCTGTTCCCCGAATTCTGGTCTCAGGCCTGTCTCAGCTCTGGTGACTGACCTGCCCCTCTAACCTACTGGATCACGCATTTCTTGGGGACAAAAATTATTGTTTTATTCTTCTTTTTAACCCCCACAGAACTAATTCCACAGTAGGAACAAAATCAATACTCCTTCTTGGACATTTTTAGCCAGGGGAAGTGTCAGGTGCATACTATTAGTTCGGTCATGGTCCATATAAGATATATTATTTCTCATCTCTGGGCAAAGATGTTTAGTTTTATGCATACACTCTACACCTCCCTTAATTTTCCCAAACATACATGGATCTCATGAAAAGTTTTACAAATCAGGCATAAGCTTACCTGGACGAGCAGAAGAAGGTTTGTATCTGGTAAAGGAGATTTGAGTTTTAGGGCCTGCAGAAGTTCTAGAACAACACTACGAGACAAGTAGAATTTATCTCGTTCCTAAAGAAAACAAAACAGAAGGAGGTAAATGATTTTAGAAATTCAATTAGAGTAGATCTATGTCAAAAGAGCTTCCAAAAGATCCACAGGTCAGAAATAAAAAATAGTATTTAAAAACGCATAATGAAGTGTCCTCAAGAAATAAAATTGGAACTAAAGAAAAAAAGGCATTTTTGTTTGTGTAATGAGTTTACAGAAGCACTGAGGACAAATAATTTAATGGATAAGGAAAAGATAGGTTATCTCTTAAACATTGATGCCCCAGTATTTGGTTCTTATTCACAGGAAACAGGTTCCAAGAACTGCAGCAACTAAATCAGTCTAAAAGTATTTTTTTCAATACAAAATTATTTAGAGAGAAACATATACAACTCTTTAAAGTATTCTGTGACCTCTCCAAGGAACTTATTTCTGAAATGGACTATTTCAAGCATCCAGAAAAATGGAGAGAATGGAATAGAGTATGCACCTACCACCCATCTTTGTCAGATCACATCATTTTGCTTTATTTGATTTATCCTTTTTTTTGGAATCCTAGCTTCTTTCATTCTTTCTTAAATTCATACATAATATTTATACATATTTATGGGGTACATGTGATATTTTGTTGCATGCACAGAATGTGTAGTGATCAAGTTAGAGTATTTAGGCTATTCATCATCTTGAGTGTCTACTATTTCTATGCGATGGGAACATTTCAAGTCCTCACAGCATTTTGAAATGTACAATATAATGTTGTTAGCTATGGTCACCCTACTCTGCTATCGAACATTAGAATTCATTTCTTCTATCTAACTGTATGTTTGTATCCATGAACCAAACTCTCTTCATCCTCCCCCGACACACCCTTCCCAGCCTCTGGTAGCTATCCTTCCATGCTCTACCTCCTGAAATCAATTTTTTTTAGCATCTACATATGAGTGAGAACACATGATATTTGTCTTTCTGTGCCTGGTTTATTTCACTTAACGTAACAAACTCCAGTTCCATCCCTGTTGCTTTTTCTTATGGTTGAATAGTAGTTCATTATGTATATATACCACATTTCCTTATCCATTTGTCCATTGATGGACACTTAGGTTGACTCCATATTTTTGCTATTGTGAATAGTGCTGCAATAAACATGGAAGTGCAGGTATCATTCTGATACACTGATTTCTTTTCATTTGGATAAATATCAAGTAGTGGCATTGTTGAATTGTAGGACAGGTACTTTGTAGTTTTTTGAGAAATATCCATACTGTTTCCTATAGTGGCTTTTATAATTTAAATTCCTACAAACAGGGCGCAAGAGCTCCCTTTTCTCCATATCCTCGCCAGGATCTGTTATTTTTTGTCCTTTTGATAATAGCCATTCTAACTGGGGTAAGATGATATCTCATTGTGGTTTTGATTTGCATTTCCCTGATGATTAGTGATATTGAGCATTTTTTTCATATGCCTGTTGGCCATTTGTAGGTCTTCTTCTGAGAAATGTCTATTTAGGTCCTTTGCCCCCTGTTTAGTGGGGTGATTTACTTAGTGGGATTATTTATTTAGTGGGATTATTTACTTTTTTTTTTTTAGACAGGGTTTCACTCTTGTTACCCAGGCTGGAGTGCAATGGTACAATCTCAGCTCACCACAACCTCTGCCTCCTGGGTTCAAGCAATTTTCCTGCCTCAGCCTCTTGAGTAGCTGGGATTACAGACATGTGCCATCACGCCTAGTTAATTTTGTATTTTTAGTAGAGATGGAGTTTCTCCATGTTGGTCAGGCTGGTCTTGAACTCCCAATCTGTGATTCACTTGCCTCGGCCTCCGAAAGTGCTGGGATTACAGGTGTGAGCCACCGCGCCTGGCCCTGTTTTTTGTTTTTTTACTGTTGAGTTGTTTGAGTTCCTTGTATATTCTGGATATTGATCCCTGGTTGAACGTTGATTCATCCTTTTTAAATAATAAATGTCACAGAAACAGGTGAAGCTACCTATATGGTGCTCTCTTTTCTTTCTTCCTTTCTCTCTTCTCTGAAGTGGCCACTATTCTGAATCTGGTACTTATCGTTTCATGTATGTTTTTACACTTTACGTCTCCATTATAATATACAATATTGTTTTGCATTTTTTGACTTTCTGTAATGTTATATTGTGCATATCTTTCCACAACTTGTAATTACTCACTGCAATATATTTTTGAAACTAATCCTTATTGATATGCGGAGCTCTGGTTCTTCCAACTCAACAGCTTAAAACATATAATTGTATGAATTTACCAAAATTCATCAATCAGTCCCCCTCTTGATGGAATGTTGAATTGGTTTCCATTTTGTAAACCTTCTCTATTGCTGAATATAACACACGTGCAGAAAAGGACATAAAATATAAGTATATAGTTAAATAGATTCAGATGGCATGACATTGTAAAATAAATATTTGGTCTTCGATCCTGTATCTGACATACAACTCCTAAAATCCTTAGACTCTCCAAATTGATGTCTTTTTGTATGCTAATAAGTTGACTGATGGCTGGCAGCCTAGGTAGCAGTAGGAAGGGGACTGATCACCTGAAAGACCAAGGCACAATTAGAGAGTTGGGACTATCAGCCCCACCCTTCAACCTTTAGAGAAGGTCTTAGAAGGGTTGATGGCTGGGTTGATCACCAATGGTCAATGGATTAATTGACCATGTCTACATAATGAAACCTCCATAAAAACCCAAAAGAAAAGGGTTTGGAGAGCTTCTGGATAGCTAACCACATGGAGGGTTCCTGGAAGATGGCATGCCCAGAGAAGGCATGGAAGCTTTGTGCCCCTTCCCATGTGCCTTGCCTTATGCATCTCTTCATCTGTATCCTTTCTAATATTCTTTATAACTGGTAAATGTAAGTAAGTGTTTTCCTGAGTTCTGTGAGCTGCTCTACCAAATAAATTGAGCCCAAAGAGGAAGGATCCCTAATTTATAACTAGTTAGACAAAAGCATGGGTAGAACAACCAGAGCCTACAGTTGTCAAATGAAGGTGGGAGATGGAGGGCAGTCTTAGGGGCTGAGCCCTCAACCTGTGAGATCTGATGCTATATCCAGGTAAGTAGTGTCAAAATAGAACTGAATCTATTCTGCAGAATCCATTGCTTGCTTTTTGGTAGGAAGAAATCTCCACACATTTGATCACAGAAGTCTTTGGTCTTGGCATCTGTGAGAGCAGAGGGAAAACATGGTTTGAATTTGAGTTTTTCCAGCCTCACAAGATGGACCGAACACTCATATAATCACCTCCCGGGCAAACGCACATTGCAAGTATCTCAGAAGCCCTGTGTGTCCTGTCTTAATCCTTTCATAATCAAAAGTAGAGTCCCTGTGGGGCTGTGCCCACTGTCTTTTCTTCCTATTCATTTTCACTCATTGTGTCTTGCCTCCTCATATGTCTGGTTATCTTTGATTGTGTGCTGAATGCTTTGTTAGGAAGATATTTGCAGAAATGATTTGCAGCCTGAAATGTTACCTTCCTTCAAAGAACTTTCTATTTGTTTAGTGACAGGGACACAATCACAGCTCACTGCAGCTTTGACCTCGTGGGCTCAAACGATCCTTCCACCTCAGCCTTCAGAGTAGCTGGAACTACAGGCATGTGTTACCATGCCCAGCTAATTTTTTTTTTTTTGTATTTTTTATACAGACAAGGTTTTGCCATGTTGCCTAGGCTTAGGGTTACCTTAATACACATACAAGGCTTGTAAGCTTGTAATATTTTATGTTGGGCTACCACAGGGCTTGACACTGAGCTGTGTCCACATGAAGGAAAGTTACTATGGGGGTGTCTTTACTTCGTGGTCCCAGCCAAAAATGTGTGGGTCAGGAGGCGTGGTATCAGGGTCTCCATTCTTGGTAGGTTCTGGATTCAGACTTTTGTCCCTCTAGCCTCTTGGGGCTTCCAAAACTGCAGCCTTTCAGTCACATCTAGATTGACAAACACTCCCAGGGTAAAAATGGCCATCAGTGCTGGGCTCACAGCTCTGAATTTCTGGGTTCTCCCTGATCTTAGCCTCATAATCCTTCTCTATATAGTTAGTATTTTGAAGAAGTTTTCAGAAAATGTTTTGTTCACTTTTTTCTTTTTACTTTTTAAGTTAACTGGGGAAAAGGTTCAAATTATCTTGTTTACCACCACCAGAAGAGAAAATCCAGGATTTTAATTGTCATTATACTAAACCTATGGGTTATTCTGTGAGAATTACCTGTTTTTACCATTCTGGGTCTCCATCCATGAACATAAAATCACTTTCCATTTATTTAACAATCTGTAACGCTCTTGAGTAAAATGTTCTGGTTATCTCCATAAAGTTCTTGCATATTCTTTTTTTTTTTTTTTTTTTTT
>NW_012116488.1:12396152-12404106 GCF_000951035.1 Colobus angolensis palliatus
TTTTTTTTTTTTTTATGAAGGACACAGAGTCTCGCTCTGTCACCCAGGCTGGAGTGCAGTGGTACAATCATGGCTCACTGCAACCTTCACCTCCCAGGGCTAAGCGATTCTCCCACCTCAGCCTCCCAAGAAGCTGGGACTATAGGTGCATGCCACCATGCCCAGCGAAATTTTTGTATTTTAGTAGAGACAGTGTTTCACTATGTTGCCCAGGTTGGTCTTGAACTTCTGAGCTCAGACAATCCACCCAACTTCACCTCCCAAAGTGCTAGGATTACAGGCATGAGCCACTTTGTCCAGCCAAATTTCTTTTTCTTTTTTTTTTTTTTTATAGAGATGGAGTCTCGCCTTGTTGCCCAGGCTGGTCTCAGGCTCCTGGGCTCAAGCAGTCTTCCCACCTTGGCCTTCCAAAGTGATAAGATTAGAGGCATGAGCCACCACACCTAGCCATTGTACATTCTTATTAGATTTATTTTTTGTCACCAGAATAAATGACATTTTAAAAGTATGTTTTATAATCATCTGTAGTTGAATATTAAAATTTGGTGATTTCTGGGTATTCATTTGTATCCAACATCCTTGCTGAGCTCTCTTGTAGGTTCTGAAAAGGTGTCTATAGATTCCCTTTGATTCATTTGTAATCATATCACCTATGAAAAATGAGAGTTGTATTTTTCCTTTCTAATCCTTATACCTTTGATTTCTTCTTCCTGTCTTGCAGAACTGAATGGGACCTCCAGTACCATGATAAATAGAAACAGTGATGACAGGCTTTCTTGTCTTATTTATGATTTTAAAGGGATGACTCTTAGCATTTCACCACTACATACAATGCTGGCTAGATGTTTCTGGTAGACCCACTATATGAAGTTAAGAAATTTCCCTTCTATTCACAGTTTGATAAGAGTTTATGATAAATGACTACTGAATTATAAAATATGATTTTCTTGCACCTGCTGAATAATGATAAAAGTTTTTCTTCAATCTGATAACACGGTGATATTAATAGATGTTCTAATATTTAAACATTTTTATATATCAAGAAATTTCCAACTGTGTCATGAGGCCCTATTTTTAATGCATTGATTTGCTATTATTCATTCAGAAGTTTTGCATCTATGAAGGATATTGACCTATAATTTTCCTCTCCCCTATTGTCCTTCTCTGGTTGATATCAAAATTCTACTTGCCTCATAAAATGTGTTGGGAAGTGCTCCCTTTTTTTCTATTCTATTGTTTGTATAAAGAAGAGATCAATCAGTTCTTAAATGTTTAGTAGAAGTTGTCCTCTAAAGCTGGAATAGTTTTTGAGGGTAGGTTTTTAACTATTGATGCCATTTTCCAGGCATCTAAGTCTAGTCAATTATTTCTTTTTCTTTTTTTCTGGATGTTCTATATGATATATTTCTAGAAAATTGTATCTACTGTCAAAGACTTCAAATTTACTGGCATAAGGTTGTTCATTTTAAAATCTCTAATGTCTGTAGTTACGCTGATATTCTTCATCATTGCTGATATTCTTTATCAGTGTCTTTTATCAGGTTTTCTTGACCAGTCTTGCCAAGGGTTGGTCTATTTTATTAGTCTAGTCAAAGAGCCACCTTTCTGTTGTGTTGGTCTTCCATTGTATCTATGTTTTCCTTCCTTCCTTCCCTCCCTCCTTCTCTCCCTCCTTCGTTCCTTCCTTTCTCCTTCCTTCCTTTCCTCCTTCTCTCCTTCCTTCATTCCTTCCTTTTTTCCTTTCCTTCTCTCCCTCCTTCCTTCCTTCTTTCTTTTTTTCAAAGAAGAAGAGAGGGTCTTGCTCTGTCACCTAGCCTAGTGTGCAGTTGGTGCAATCATAGCTCATGGCAGCCTCAAACTCCTGGATTTAAGCAATCCTTCCACCTCAGCCTCACAGGTGCATGCCATCACACCAGCTAATTGTTTTATTTTCCTGTAGAGACAGGGTCTTGTTATGTTGCCCAGGCTGGTATATCTGTTTTTTATTTCATTAATTTCTGCTCTTATCTTTACTGTTTCCTTTCTTTAATTAATTAATTGCCTACTATCTGTTCCATGTTTTAAAATCTTCCACATTTTTATATATGTTCTAAAATTGGTTGATTCAGGATTCTTTATATGACCATTGCATCCACTTTGCTCACTGTATTGTTCAAAGCTACTATATGTTTTATCTGCTTGATCTATCCATAACTGAAACAGAAAATCTCCCTGTATAACCTTGAATTTATCAATTTATCTTTGTAAGCCTATTATATTTTGTTTTATATATTTAGAGGCTATATTATTAGCTCTATGTAATTTTTGAATTGTCACATTATCCTGGTAAATTGCTCCTCTTATCAATATATTGTGACTTTCTTTATAATAATGCTTTTCAACTTAAAGTCAGTTGACTGACTTCAGCTTTCTCTTCATTAGTATTAGTGTGGTATATCTTTTTTCAAGCTTTTTCTTTCAAATTTTCTCAGTGTCTTTAGACATGTTTTAGACGTAGCTCAATTTTTAAAAGTCAATCCGACAATCCCTACTGAGTCTAGCAAACTTATGTTTATTGTGATTCTGTCATCTTACGTGTGCTTGTTACAGCTTGTTCTATGCTTCTCTTTTTGTCTTGATTGAGCTTTTACTCTTGTTTTATTCTCTGTTTGGAACTTATAAATTGTATTTCTGGCCTTTGGAGCTTACATTTACAATGTCTACATGTATTCTTAAGAGTTTAAAGTTATTATCTCTGCCCTTCTTGTAGATAATATATAGAATGCTTTAACTTCAATCTCCAACCACACACACACACACACACACACACACACAAACACACACCTCATACAGAGTACTATTGTCTAGTATTTCATTGTTATTTTGTTTTTATGCCCATCTGATTAACATTATTATTATTACTGCTTTATATTATCAATGATCACTTAGATGTTCACACTGTACCCATTTCTTGGAGCATCATTCCTTCACACATTTCACTCATTCCTTCTTGGTTCACTTTCTTCTTACATCTTTTAGTAGTTGTTTCAGTAAGAATCTATTAGAAACTTTCTTATTTTCTTGATAGAATATCTATTTATCCTTCACTTTTGAAGGATAGCTTAGCTGGTAGAGAATTCCAGGTAGAGAGTTCTTTTTTCTTATCATTTTAAAGACTTTTTTTTTCAATTACCTTCTGGCTTTCATTGTGCTGTTGAGAAGTGTATTGTCTGTCTTCAGGGTGTCTTTTCCTTTGGTTGTTCTGAAAATGTTTTCTTTGTCTTGGCTGTTTTGACAAGTTATTCCTACTCATGTACACTATGACATGAGCACATAAAACTTTAGTTTATTTATAATACTTTTAGGGCTCATTGTGTTTCCTGAATCAGAAAATTAAATATTTTCATCAATTCTAGAATTGATAAAAAGCATATTTTCCTTATCTGAAATATTTATTAGATATATATTAGAATTTCTCTTTATATTCCTCTCTTTATCTCTCTTCTGAATTCTAGGTAATTTCTTCCAATCTATTTTCCATTTCACCAATTCTCTCTTTGCCTATGTCTAATTTGTTATTTAATCTATCCTTTACGTTTTTTATGTCAGTGATTGGTTTTCATTTCTAGAATTTCTACTCTGTTTAAATCTGTCTGGTTCATTTTTTAAATTTTTGAAATGACTAAATCTATTATTTTATTTATTTTTCATATGCTTATCATTAAAAGGATAGTCACTTATATATTTATATTTTATTATAATATTTTATAATATTTATATATACATTCTTCATATGCATATCATTTATAGTCACTTATATATTATCATTTTTAATGATATGTTTATCATTTATATCTTTATCACATAGTTTTAATATTGAAAGTTCTCATGGGAAATGATCTTGCTCCTTGTTGACTTTCCTAATCTATCACAAGGTGGGTTATATCTTCATTTGTTTTGTAATTTTAGATTATGAGCTCATGTTCATTAGGATTTTAACTATAGGAATCCTGCTGGGCATAAATTGGAGACATATTAATTCAGAGAGGGTTGAGGCTTGTTTTGATCTTGCTTCTGCCAGATATTCCAAGGTTATTACTTGCTCAGCACTAATGTTATTTGACTCTTCAACTTGGGAGTTACAAGAGCATGCAGGTATTATAAATTCAAACTCTAAACCTGATCCAAGATAGCCCCATGTTTACTAATTCACAAGGGAGACTATAAATCTTTCTCCCAGTTTCCAAACTGAGACAGACACCATTCTCTGTCACCTCTATATAAGAATGTATTCTTTCCAAACTACCCTTTTACCAAGTGAATAGCCTTTCAAGGGTTCTGATTTTTTGCTAGGGATAACTCAGATCCAACTCCCTGCCTGGATAATCCCAAAACTTCATCTCCTTTCCTTGTATGGGCTTTAAAACTCCAGGCACTAAGTTGCCAAGACAAGCAACACCCCCACCACAGGGCTATTTATATGCTTACCACTCTGATCCTCAATTCCACTTCATTTTTGCCCCTTTCATTCTTATAAAATTAGGTCTACATTAAAAATCACCTTTATTACATTTCATCCAGTGTTCCTAGTGGTTTAAGTGGTATGGTTTTCAGGGTATCTAGACTACCAGATTGCTAGAAAGTGAAGTCTCCAAAGTTCTTACCTTTCTGTGCCTTTTCTTTTGATTATATAAGGGAGACAGCTGAATTAGCTACTGCTATTTTTAAACCATTTCTTATAGTTTCTCATTATCGGCGAGGAAGGTAGAACACCATCAACTGAAGCTTTCTACAAGTAGTCATCATCTTGTATTAGAATGAGACAGGGTAGATGATAATGGGAAGTAAGAGGCCACTAAAGTTATGAGGGATTATGAAGAGATATTGTATGTAATGAATATCTTGAACTGGAAACCAATAATATCTTGAATTCAAATGCTACAAAGGCCCCTGTAATCAATATCTATACCGTACAACATAGAAAGTATAAACTCATTATGATTCATCCCCCCAAAAAGGTATAATTTAAACAAATTAAACAAACACAATTAAGAAATCAAATGGTTTCTAGAAATAGAAAATCTTTTTGGTGCTGTGTCTTACTGATCTACTTTTTTAAGTGAAAAAGAAGGAAGAAGTTATCTTTCAAGAAGGTTCTAAAAGAAGAAAAAAATGCTGACCATCTTGGTAGTTAGAAAACATATTGCTCCAGGCAGGGTAATAAATAGTTTCTAATCAGAAAAACCAAAGAAAAGATTACCATGGAACACTTAACATGACAGAATGGACCCAAGTTGGTAAGAAAGAGGACAAGAATGCTTTAAATAGAATGAAAGCCTTAGTATAAAATTAGATTTTTATGAGGAAAATAAAGGGCTTATAGAAATGGACAACACGAATAAGAGACATTCTGAATGTTCAAGAGAGAACAACAGAAACAGAGACCCATTGAAAACAAGCTTGGAAAATTTAGAAATTGAAAGGGTAACATTTGCACATTGTTCTTAAGGACAGAAATGCTCCCAATTTGCCCTGCCTACTGCTTTTCCATTAGGACAGCATCTACCAGCTCCAACAAGGCTGCTACTGCCACTGGGCCAGCAGTACTTTTCCACTTTCTCGGTAGTGGGCCAGGGTTGCTACAGATAATGCAATAGAGAAACCATTATTAAGGCAAGATGACAAAAGATGAGATTCCAATCTCAGAGGCCAAGAACCCAGACCTGAAAAGACAGACACATGATGAGAATTAAGGAGCCCTTCAAAGGCTTTTACAAATGACAAGCTGATATTCTTCTACTTTGGGTATAAAAATGATATGTAGAGATGTCTTGCCTCCCAATCATGGGATGGTGAACTTGAAAAGGACCTTAAGAGGTCCTGTCAACCATTAGCTCTTTTCATTAAAAATACCACTTGTGTTCTAACCACATGACCCTCAGTTCTCCAAATCTGCACATGTGCATATTTTAGACATTGTGTGTGTGTGTGTGTGTGTGTGTGTTTTTAAAGTGTTTCCTTACCATGGTATTTATTAGACCTCGGCAGTATTACTCATTTTTAACTATATGGAAGCAACTGACCTAAAAGGGACTTGCCACTGATTCAAAAGAATCTATTTCTTCCAGTTTTCAGTTTCACAGGAACACGCATATGGAAGCTTGCTTACCTTAGTGAAAGCTCGGTAACATAAGCCACACAGCTCCACTAGGTAGGCCAGAGTGAAGACGGCATTCTGAATTACAAAGCTGAGCAGTTTTGAAAACGGTTCCAACAAACTCTGCAATGAGATTGGGGCCAAATAAAGTCAATTGCTGATTATTTATTTAAAAAAGTATTAAAATCTTACGATACTTTAACTAATGGAATCACTTTTTTTTTTATTGAAAAATCTGTTGCCAGGTGGCTCCTGTAGCAACCCCGTTGGTCTAATAAAAACAGAACTGCACCTTCAGTCGAGGGCTCAAAGAGCAGGATCAAATCATTTCACTGCTCAAAAAGACATTCATTTTTCCATGTGGCATCATTTACAAACCTTCCTAACTTCAACCCTGTCTTCATGTCCACTCTAAGCAATCAAGAGTGTGGGGTTGGCAGTAGGATCTTCCACTTTATTTTCAGCACATTTAAGTGTTTATGAGTTCATCATATTCAGATCTGGAAGCCTGTCTTCTGGGTTAAGTAACGCAAACCACCCTTGTGTGTAAGTACCAAAGTACTATAGCTTATATAAAATTCATCACAACCCAGCCTCCTGCCAATGTTTATTAGGAAGGCATAGTCTGTTTCAGTTTCTCCCCCTGAATCTTATCCATAAAGGATTAGTTTTAGTTCCATATGCTTTCTTAAGTTATTTAGAAACATTTGTTGAGTACCTACTGAGTGTCAGACTGAGTTAGATGGATGATTTCATATAGTTTATCTTATTCAAGTTTTTCATAACTATCCTGGGAGACAGTGTGTTACAATATAGGTAATGACACAAGCACTAAATTCTGACACAAGGGTTTTCACACTCTAGCTCACTGTGTGTGACCTTGAATAAGTGATTTAATCTCTCTGGAACTTGGTTTTCTCTTCTGTAAAAGGGGAATAATAATGGCTTCCACCTCATTAGGGTGCAAGTTATGAGAATTAAAAGAGATAATATATGTAAAGCACTTGGCACCAGTAAGCTCTCCATCATTGTTAGCTATGGTCTTCATTATTAACCATCTGAAGCTTTAGTATCCATTCCTATTCTGCAGCTTAGGCAGTTAAGTAGACAAGTAATTAGCCTAAGGCCATGAAGGTATCAGGTGGAATTCAAAGCCAAGTTCCAGGGCAATTTTCCAGAGGTAAAATTTCTCTGCAGAGAAGATAAGATTTTAACTGGACTCCAAAACACTTGCATGCCATGATTTCCACTACTTCTCAATCTCTATAGTGCTCGCTGTCTGGTTTTCAAAAGTAATACATGTTCAGTGTCAAACTCAAGATATGTAGGAAAGGACACATGAGGAAGTAAAAGTCATCCATAGTCCCACCACCTCATGATTACATTTTGAACATAGTGGAAATATTACACACGTAAAACCTTGTATTTTTTTTATTATACTTTAAGTTCTAGGGTACATGTACACAACGTGCAGGTTTGTTACATATGTATACATGTGCCATGTTGGTGTGCTGTACCCATTAACTCCTCATTTACATTAGGTATATCTCCTAATGCTATCCCTACCCCATCCCCCCTCCCCACAATAGGACCCAGTGTGTGATGCTCCCCTTCCTGTGTCCAGGTGATCTCATTGTTCAATTCCCACCTATGAGTAAGAACATGTGGTATTTGGTTTTCTGTTCTTGTGATAGTTTGCTGAGAATGATGGTTTCCAGCTGCATCTATGTCCCTACAAATGACACGAACTCATCCTTTTCTATGGCTGCATAGTATTCCATGGTGTATATGTGCCACATTTTCTTAATCCAGTCTGTC
>NW_012116488.1:12404156-12509556 GCF_000951035.1 Colobus angolensis palliatus
TTTTCTATGGCTGCATAGTATTCCATGGTGTATATGTGCCACATTTTCTTAATCCAGTCTGTCACTGATGGACATTTGGGTTCATTCCAAGTCTTTCCTATTGTGAATAGTGCCACAATAAACACACGTGTGCCTGTGTCTTTATAGCAGCATTACTTATAATCCTTTGGGTATATCCCCAGTAATGGGATGGCTTGTATTTTGTTTTTTATTAACTTAATATAACATCAGAAATTCCCAGTGCCATTTAATTCTTCATAATCACCAATTTTAATGGTCACAAAGTCACATTTTACTATAAATAACACTCCAATAAAAATATTTTACATGAAATTAGCATTTGCATTTTCTTCCTTGCACAGATTCCCAGAAAAAAATGACTAAATCAAATGATATAAGCATATTTGAGGTTCTTCTTTCTTATTGATACGAAAATGAATGCACTCTGTGTTAGTTGACCCTAAAGATAGGAATTCTGTTTTTTACTTATTTGTATTCCCCACAGAAATCCATGTGGTGCTTTCCATATAGAAAATCTTAAAGAAACTCACAGAAATAGTACTAATGATTCATTATTCTTTGCTCCATATAAATGCTGTTGCCTTGGGTGCAGTGGCTCATGCCTGTAATCCCAGCACTTTGGGAGGCCGAGGTGGGTGGATCACTTGAGGTCAGGAGTTCGAGACCAGCCTGGCCAATATGATGAAACCCCATCTCTACTAAAAATACAAAAATTACCCAGGCATAGTGGCACATGCCTGTAGTCCCAGCTACTTGGAAGGCTGAGGCAGGGAGAATTGCCTGAACCTGGGAGCCAGAGGCTGCAGTGAGCCAAGCTGGCATCACTGCACTCCAGCATGGGTGACACTGCGAGACTCCGTCTCAAAAAAATATATATATATAGATGTGTGTGTGTGTGTGTGTGTGTATATATATACTATTGTCTTGAAACATTGATGATAGATGAATGGAATGGGAATGTCTCATGTTGCACATAATGTGTCCTTATTGGTCAAAAAGAGAAGCCTGAATTCAAGCCTATAAGGAAACTTGCTCTTATATCTAGAAGAGTAGCACAGTGATGGGGCAATACGGACCCAAAGGACCTATGTTCAAGTCTCAAATCTTCTACTAACCAGCCATGTGATCCTGGCCAAGACACTTCATCTCTCTGAACCTGTTTCCTCATCTGTAAATGAGCGGATTGAACCCAATGATCTCTTTGTAACTTTCTAGCATAAACCATGAGTCTATGAAAACACAGTCAACTTAAATAGTTGCAGAATACATACATTGTTGGTATATTAAATAGTAATTAAACTATTGTACCATGGCATCAAATGCAGCCAGAAAATATAGCTTGGAATAAAAAGGTGAATGAGACATGGTGCAGAACTTCTTGAAGCTTGTGGTCTCATTGGGACCACTTCAGGGCAATGTAAGTGCTACTATAGAGAGCTCTATCAAATACTGTGGGAGCTGATACAGGAGAAAGCTGCTACAGATAATATGAACATGTATTTTCATTAAATGGGACCTTGAAGAATGAGAAGGAGTTTATCACACCAACAAGGGCATAAAGCATTTCAGGCAAAGGAAATGGCCTAAGCAAAGGCAAGGAAATATGAAATTAAATAAGATTATATATCTGAAGCATTAAGCACAATGTCTGCCATATGATAACAAACAGTGTTTGTTGTTTCGATGATGATGATGATAATGCTGATTCTGAAAGTGCACAGGAGGAATGGATGAAAGAGACATGGAGCCAAAGATTAAATTGGAAAGGTAGGCTGGAGAGTCATGAAATAACATCTTAGATACCACATTAAGGAATCTGGACATCATCCTGAAAGAAATGAGAAGTTATCAGATATTTTAAAGCAAGGAACCAACAAAATAAGATCCTGTTTAGAAGGATCGCCTAGTTAGTAGTATGGGGGATGGATTGGTGGCCATGGCACAGGGCTAGCAGGACCAATTATAAACCATGACATTGTGATGTATTAGATGGAGCTCTTTATACAAGGCACTGACCTAGTGTGAAGAGAGAGAAGGAGGCTGAAAGGGAAGCATTTGGTGTGCAATAACTGTGTCTTCAGTATTGCTACAAGCTTATCTCATAAGGTTAAAAAATAACTGACTAACCAATTGGTTATGTTTTTCTGAAACATACATACCCTTGTAGCATTGGTAGAAGGGATCTTCAAGAGGCAAATCATAATTCTCAAACTGGAATCTAAAGAACACTGTGAATAAATATTGAAAAAAGTAAAAATCAGTTTCCACCTTAATATACCTTTTGCTTCAAATATGTCCTGAAAACATTTATTTTAGCAGAAGGAAAAATCTGAAATATAACTGCCTCTCTACAATTTCCCATGCCATAATATCCTTTTTGAAAGAAAAATCATTCTCAGGTTAAAACAATTTTAATTAAACAATTATACAATGCTAAACAATTAAATAACTAAACACAACTCCTAAACTATTTTTCAAAGATATAGCCCTAAAAATTAATGAGATAGGTGAATAGAGAGATGGGTGGAAGGATGGATGGATGAATGGATGGATGGATGGATGAATGGATGGATGGACAATGAACAGAAATTTGTTGGGTAGATATTAAATGTATCTAACTCTAAAGAGATACACCAATATGTGAAAGGCCATTTTGGGGGGGGGGAACCTACTTAGATCTATTTTAAAAAACCATGAATCCACCTAAGAACCAGTTTCATCTGCCCTTTCTCTGCTATGAAGAGACAAGATAAAAACCTGAGAAAATGCAGTAAATCTTCTATAAGAGAAAATCATACCTTACCTATCCATTCAAGTTCTATATTGACAAGATTCCACATCAAAATGTACTTTTTAAATTAAGTTTACTAGGATGGGGGGAAACGTTACAGCAAGAATAAACAATGATATGGTAAACAGATCACAATGCAGGCTATAGTTAAATTTCTGCAGCTGTGTACATACATTAACTTCGTCAAGACAGTACAAAACAAGCCAGGAGTTTTCCAAGTGGAATCCTGGAACCAGCAGCTAGAAATGTGCCAGAATGCAAATCCTCAAGCCCCACCCCTACTGAATCAGAAACTCCCAAATCAGGCCCAGTAAGTTGTGTTTTAGCAAGTCCTTCAGGGACACTGATGCACACTGACGTTTGAGATCTGCTTCTATAAACTGATGATAACAAACTATAGAAGGTTTCAGTGGTTTATTATTTTCCCCAGAGATTAAAAACAAAGGCAGAAGATGATCAGGGGCAGTGCCCAGATCTGCCCCAGTTGGGGAAATTCTTACACAGATTGTGAAAGTATTTCACAAGTGCCTTCGAAGGGAACCTCTGGTTCTATTTAATCTGCTCGACACTCATCGGAGTTGATGTGACATTTACATTACTTTAAACCAGAGGCTGAAAACTGGCTGCTCATCAGGCCCCCATAGTGATTTAAAAACCAGAAAATGTCATCTTGGGAATAAAAGGGAAGACAGACAACCTGAGGCCTGCGCTCCCACAGAACAACAACTGGCAGGCATGAGTAGCCGCTGACCTCGTCGAAGGACTGGCACATTCCAGTTCCTAAGGGCCTCAATTCTCCTTATTATCTTTTCTCCCTCATTAACCCTGTAGGCAGGGTCCCTATGGGCAGGCTGATTGTCATGAATTAGGCATGCCACTTGTTTACAGCTGGCAACACTTGCCACTCTTCTGTGCTCAAGTTAAATCTTCTGACAGTCACATCGGCACACAGGCATTTAAATTTGCCATACCTCAGCCGGGCGTGGTAGCTCACGCCTGTAATCTCAGCACTTTGGGAGGCCAAGGAGGGCGGATCATGAGGTCAGGAGATGGAGACCATCCTGGCTAATATGGTGAAACTCCGTCTCTACTAAAAATACAAAAGAAGTAGCCAGGCGTGGTGGCAGGCGCCTGTAGTCCCAGCTACTTGGGAGGCTGAGGCAGGAGAACGGCATGAACCTGGGAGGCAGACCTTGCAGTGAGCCGAGATTGTACCACTGCAATCCAGCCTAGGTGACAGAGCGAGACTCTGTCTCAAAAAAAAAAAAAAAAAAAAAATTGCCATACCTCACCCCATCCCTTCTCTGAGCATGTGTGGCTCTTTAGCAGTGAAGCCCTGATTGGTTCTCGGGTCCTAGGAGGCTCCATGTGCTTAAAATTTGTGCACTCAATTTCCTGTGTGTTGATGTACAGTAGCTATACACATACACAGTTTCAAAGTACTAACCCTTCTGGCTTGGATTTATTCAGCTGCTCCAGATCTGTGGGCAAACAAGGATCATAGAATGTAAGAGGTGGTAAAGATCCCTCCTCTGTACTCCTGCTTCTCACGGTAACTCCAAACTCACAGCAGCACATGCTGAGCTAAGGGTCCCTGCATTATCCCTTGCAGACCTATTAGTAGTATCTCCCTATTTGGAAAAATGTATTATCACAGGTGGCTGATCTTTGTCAAGTATCTTATGTATACATAATACTCATTTCAGAAGTGGAGCTACTAATACGTAACCTGATCCTTTTGTTTTTCTGTCTACGGGAAATGCACTTTATTTTTATTTTATTTTATATTTTTGAGACAAGATCTCACTCTGTTGCCCAGGCTGGAGTGCCGTGGCACAAATATGGCTCATTACAACCTCAACTTCCCGGCCTCAAGCAATCTTCCCACCTCAGCCTCCCAAGTAGCTGGGACAACAGGTACATGCCATCATGCCTGGCTAATTTTTAAAATATTTTCTATTTGTTTATTTATTTTTGACACACAGTCTCTCTCTGTCATCCAGGCTAGAGTGCAGTGGTGCAATTATGGCTCACTGCAGCCTCAACCTCCTGGGCTCAAACAATGAGCCCACTTCAGCCTCCCAAGTAGCTGGGACTATAGGTGCATGCCACCATGCCCAGCTAATTTTTTTTAAGAGACAGAGTCGCACTATATTGCCTAGCCTATGTTTTTTTTTTTAATCTTTCATAGAGACGAGGTCTTGCCATGTTCCCCAGACTGGTCTCAAACTCCTGGGTTCAAGCAGTCCTCCTATCTCTGCCTCTCCAAGTGTTGGGATTACAGGCATGAGCCACTATGCCCTGCCTGATTCATTTTGTTGCCAGTTAAATGCTTCTGTAATCTGCATAGAGAAAGCACAAAAAACCTCATGGAGCAGGTCAGGTTCAAAGCCAGCAACGCCACTGCCAGCCACCACCCTGCCCCCTACTCTAGAGACATGAATGTCTTCAACTCCCCTCTGCTGTAGAAAGGCAAGAAGAGTCTGTTAGTGAAATGAGCACTGGACTGTAAGTCAGAAAACCTCAGTTCTAATCCTCACATTGTCACCACTGTATTGTTTCCAGAAGCTACACCACCTCTCTGAATTTGCAGAATTCATTTAGAAAACAGGGGCATTGGAAAGGATGATCTTTATAGATTTCTTCTAGTTTTAACAGTATTGGCTTCTTATTTGCATTTACTGAGCTCAAGTTGTCAATGATCCTTGGGCCACCAGATTTCCAGGTAGGTAATTGTGTGTATATTCTTGGGAGATGGTATGGTGTAGGGTGTAACAGTCAAGCAGAAATATCGTCATTCACAAACACAGCAATCATTTCCCTTTGGATCATTCTCTAAAATGGAAACTTTATGTTGTAAGTCTGGGCTGCTTTTGGACAACACTATTTATTTACTTATTTAATATCTACCGGAGAAAAATTGCCAGATAAACACAATCTATTCATGTCTTCCTGGTTGTTGTTTTTTTTTTTTCCCAAATCAACTGGAAACATGCATATTCATAATCAGTGAGCAAAATGCTCGCTCCACATTCCTGTCATTCTCTAAGAGAAGACAGAACAACCCAAATAAGCCTCCTCACTCCGTGGCTGACGGAGTTTCCTCATTGTCCTTTGCCATACATTAAATCACCCAAGACTGCTGCTTGTAAACAAATGGTCTAAAAATGGTAAGAAATTAATTGACAATGAAATCTTCGGCTCAGCTTACCTTCAGAGGTAAAACACAAGGCAGCTTGGCAAAAAATGTCTGAAACTGGTTGCTGATTGTGGTCCACAGGCTACTAGGAGAATCCATAGGCAAAGCTTCCATGAAGGTTGCAATGTTTTCCAAACAGCGTATCATAGCACCCCCTGCTGGTAAATTCTTTTTGTTATTTAGACCCTAAAAACACAAAAGCATAGGCAATCAACTGCTGAAAGAGCACGGGAATGCATAGCGCTATTTGGTGAAGGTCAGTTTAAAAGTCACATCCTCAGGCTATAAACGTGTTCAGTGCCTACTACATACGCCAATCCCTGTGATAGACTGAAGGGATACCGAGAAAAATCATTCAGACAACTTAAGGGGGAAAATTGGTGAGAGGTGAAATGTGAGCAAGAAATAGGAAACAGCTTCCAAGGGTCTACAACTGGTGTGGTTCAATGCTAAGAAAACAATGAATGATGCTCACTGGAAATAATCCCCAGCACAAAGACTGAGTGTAGAATTACAGGAGCTGTAGCTTTTTTTCTAGCAGTGAGCAGCTCCCGCAAGCAAACCCCGAGAGCTGACCTGCAGCGGCGCTGAGACTTGAACCGAAGTCTCTTGATCCACCCACCCACCACTCTGCCCTTGGAAAACCAGGTTGTTCTGTGGAGGCAAGGTCATGACTTAGCTGAGGGTATGGAGAAGTTTTCAATGAAGAGTAAATCCACGCAAAGCAGCAATGTCCAACTGACACTTTTCTATGCAATTCTATTTCTTAATTAACTTTAAAATTTAAATTATGTTAATTTTTAAAATGTAAATTATTTAAATTTTAGCATTTTCTATTATTTTTCTTTTGAGTTGGGGGTCTCGCTCTGTTGCCCAACTTGGAGCATAGTGTAGCCATCACAGCTCACTGCAGCCCCCAACTCCTGAGTTCAAGTGATCCTTCCCCCTCCATCTCCTGAGTAGCTGGGACTGCAGGCATGTGCCACCACGTCGGTTATTTCTTTTTTATTTTTATTTTGTAGAGATGGGGGTCTTGCTATGTTGCACAGGCTGGTCTTGAACTCCTGGCCTCGAACAATCCTCCTGCCTCAGCCTCCCAAAGTGCTGGGCTTATAGGCATGAGTCACTGCACTCAGTCCTTAGCTTTCAATTTAATATAAATTTTTAATTTAAAACTTTCAGATTTCATTTTTAAAGTAAATAACACTGAAATCCTTCCTCAGCAGTACCCTATGGTGTGACTCAAAGAAACACCCACAGTTGTGCTGGGGCTTAGAGTTTTGGCTGGGCCTTAGGGTGTTACTAAAGGAAACCCACCTCTAGGAGCTGACTGAGAGCTGCGATGGAGCTCAGCTCGTTGAAGTCCATCAGAGACGAGGCTAAGGTCCGTAAAAAAGTCCCATCTGGAAAGTCAACAATCAGATTTAGTGTTTGGGTGTCTGGGATGAGGCAAATTTGTGGTGTCTGGATTCTCAGTGGATGAATTACCTTTGATGGTGCTTTGGAACAGCTGCGGGAAGATGCCGTTGGGGGCCAACTGATGGAAGATGCAGCGCAGGAACTGCTTGGCCACCCCCGCCGCATTGCCAGGAACCATCATGCTGGAGTTGAACAGGGGAGAAAAAACACGAAGTCATGGGCCAGTGAGCATGTGTTCAGGTATTTACTTAGAGTTCAGTCATTTGCACACCATGCCTCCTATGGGATAGCTCACTGTCACGTTCATCAGTGAAATGAAATATTCTACTCAAACCTAATCCCTGTTAACAAGAAGTTTTTAGAAAGGGAAAACCATGAAATGCCAGCGTAGTCTCACACGTATTCCAGGTCTCACAATGGACTCAGGAAGGTTATGAGGTCCTGAGAGAAGAGGTCACATACAAAGGTCACATGCTCACAGAATGACAGTTAAGACTAGAGCTCTGGATGAGGATTACCAAGAAAATCCTCCCAGGAAAGTGTCACTGGCTAAGAGAGAGTTGCTCTGAGGAAAAAAAATTCATATATATAGATACATACATACATATATATATATGCGCAGTGAGGGAGATGTTCATTCTCATTAGGAGATCTGGGAAGTTTTCTTTGGGCATCCGGGCTGACACTTGTAAAAAGGCTGGACTTTGACAGGTGCAGTTTGCCCTTCACCCTTCATGTGCACCTCTGTACATCAAAAGTAGGGCCAAATTTATGAGGCCGTGCCCCTTAGACCAAGGTACCAGAAGGGATGCTTCTTGAAGTAGTTAGGGGATAAGTTATCAGAAGGAAGAAAGAAAAAATCAAAGAACATAAATAAAGAGTACTGCTTACCTAATTATGCCAATTATTACCTCATTATGCCACATCTACCCTGAAATGTTGGTTCAAAGTTTTAGGTCAAAAATATTCTTTAGGAAAAAATAATACTGAACTTACAATAACTTCAGAAAATAGAGAAGGAGAGAACCCTTTCCAATTTGTTTGATGCAGCCAGCATAGCCCTAAAACTAAAATCGATAAAGCCACTATCAAAATAAATTTTAAAAAAGAAGGAAACAGAAAAGAAATGGGAAGAGGACAGACAGATCCATAGTCATCACGGCCATTGAATTCAGCTATAGATTAAAAGACCAAGTAGGGTCATGACCAAGTAGGGTTTATCCCAAGAGTGTAATAATAGTTTAATACTCAAAATCAGTCAGTACAATTCAATATATTAAGAAATAAAGGACAAAAAACTTTTATCTCAATAGATGCAGAAAATACATCTCACAAAAGTCAACACACATCATGACAAAAACTCAGACTACGCCAGGCGCAGTGGCTATTGCCTATAATCCCAGCACTTTGGAGGCCAAGCATGCATGAGCCTAAGAGTTGGAGACCAGCCTGGGAAACAGGGCAAAACTCCTTCATTTCTACAAAAAAATACAAAAAACTAGCTGGGTGTGGTGGCACACACCTGTAGTCCCACCTACTCAGGAGGCTTAGGTGGGAGGATCACTTGAGTCAGGGAGGTTGAGACTGCCAAGATGGTGCCACAGAACTCCAACCTGGGTGATAGAGCAAGACCCTGTCTCAACAACAGCAACAGCAACAACAACAAAAACCCTCAAACTGGAAAAACCTCAATTTGCTAAAGGGCATCTATAAAAAACCTATAGCTACTATGATTAATAGTAAATATTGAATACTTCCCTTGTAAGAGAGGAAACAGGACAAGGGTGCCCACTCTCTCATCTCTATGATTGCATCGGCAGTCCTAGCCATTGCAATAAGGCAACAAAAAGAAACAAAAGGCATAAAGATCAGAAAGGAAGTAGTAAAACTCTTGCTATTTATAGATTATTTTTCTATACAAAATCAAATCCTAAGAAATCTACAAAGCAACTACTAGAACTAATAAGTGAGTTTAGCTAGAATACAATGTGAATATGCAAGTATCAATTGTTATTTAGATATCAGCAGCAAAAAGTCGAAATTTTTTAAAATTCCATTTACATTAGTACAAAAAACACAAAATTCTTGAAAATAAATTAACAAAATTGGCAAGACCTCTACACTGAAAACTAAAAAACACTGCTGAGAGAAATTAAAGATCTCATGAAACTGAGATACATACCATATTCATGGATTGGAAGATTCAATATTTTCATGCTGTCAGTTATCTCCAAATTGATTTGTTCTTTGAATACAACCCCAGGAGGCTTTTTTGATAAAAATGACAAGCTTATTCCAAAATCTTTATGAAAATGTAAAGAATCTAGAGATCCAAACCAATCTTGAAAAAGATAACTAAATTTGGAGGACTCATGGTACCTGAATTTAAGACTTACTACTTACTATGAAGCTACTATAATCAAGACAGTGTGGTGCAAGCTTAAGAATTAATATAGCTGGGCGCGGTGGCTCAAGCCTGTAATCCCAGCACTTTGGGAGGCCGAGACGGGCGGATCACGAGGTCAGGAGATCGAGACCATCCTGGCTAACACGGTGAAACCCCGTCTCTACTAAAAAATACAAAAAACTAGCCGGGCGAGGTGGCGGGCGCCTGTAGTCCCAGCTACTTGGGAGGCTGAGGCAGAAGAATGGCGTAAACCCGGGAGGCGGAGCTTGCAGTGAGCTGAGATCCGGCCACTGCACTCCAGCCTGGGCGACAGAGCGAGACTCCGTCTCAAAAAAAAAAAAAAAAAAAAAGAATTAATATATAGATAAGTGGAACAGAATAGAGAGCCCAGAAATAGATCCACTCTTCTATGGTTTCTAAGCTTAACAGGCACCACAGTGATCCAATAAGAAAAGAGAATATCTTTTTTAACTGTGTTGAAAAACTGATTATCCACATGGATAAAAATGAACTCCTACTGCTGCCTCATATCATACCATACATAAAAATAAATTTGAGAAGTTTTTTTCTTTTCTTTTCTTTTTTTTTTTTTTTTGAGATGGAGTCTCACTCTGTCGCCCAGGCTAGAGTGCAGTGGCACAATCTTGGCTCACTGCAACCTCTGTCTCCCAGGTTCAAGTCATTCTCCTGCCTCAGCCTCCTGAGTTGCTGGGACTACAGGCACCTGCCACCACACCCAGCTAATTATTTGTATTTTTAGTGGAGATGGGGTTTCAATGTGTTAGCCAGCGTGATCTGCCCACCTTGGCCTACCAAAGTGCTGTGATTTCAGGCGTGAGCTACCGCGCCTGGCCTTGAGATGGGTTTTATAAATGCCAAATATACATATGAAAACCATAAAGCTTTTAGAAGAAAACATTAGAGAATATCTGCATGACTTGGAAGTAGACAAAGGTTTCTTAAACAGATAACAAGAAGCAATAATTGTAATGTTTTGTTTTAATGCATTAGAAATCATCTAAATTAAAAACTTATCAGCAAAAGATACCACTAAGAAAAGAAATAGGCATGCCCCAGACTGGGTGAAAATATTCTCAAAACATACTTAACAAAGGACCAGTATTCAGGATGTATAAAGTCTCACAACTCAGCAATAAAAAGACAACAACCCAATTAAAATATTCAAAAGATTTGACCAGACACTTCTCAAAAGAATATACACAATGGGTCAATGAGCACTTGACAAAATGTCATAGAGAAATGCAAGTTAAAACTATAATGAAATACCCATTACACATCTACCAGAATGACTAAAATTAAAAAGGCCAACAATGCCAAAGTTGGGCAAGAATATGAAATGACCAGAATACACTGATGATGGTAATATAAAATGGCATAACCACTTCAAGAGAAGTTCCAGTAGTTTCTGATAAAATTAAACATATACCTATCCTGTAATCAAACAATATCATCCCTAGGTATTTTACCCAGGAGAAATAAAAACACTTGTTTTAAAATGGGCTTTTATAAGAATGTTCACAATAGCTCTATATTTTATAGCCCCAAACTGAAACAACCTAGAAGTACTGCAATAAGAAAATTAAAAAGCAAATTATGGGATACAATTCAGCCTTGAAAAAGAAACTCCTGATAAAAAAAGCATCAATATGGATAAATCTCAAAAACATCATGCTGAGTAAAAGAAGTTGGACACAAAAGAGCACATACAGTAGGATTCTACTGACATGAAGTCTAGAATGGGCAAAATCAACCCAAGTAGAAAAATATCACAACAGTGTTTGCCCCTATGGGGGTAGAGGTTAGCTGGAAACGTGCATGAGAGAACTTTCTGGGAACAATAGTAATCCCATTAACAGGGGTTTGCGTTACACAGTCATATGCATTTGACAAAACTCAAGGAATAAACACTTAAGATTTGTGTATTTCCTTGTATGTAAATTTTACAAAAGAAACAACCATGGTCAATGTACAATATGATGAGTATAGTTAACAACAATATATTGTATACTTGAAATTTGCTGAGAGAGCAGATTTCAAATGTTCTCACCAAAAAATAAAAAGATAACTACGTGAGGTGATAAATATGTTAATTAGCTTGATTGTGGTAATCATTTCACAATGTACACATCTATCAAAAGATCACATTTATATCTTAAATATATATAATTTTTATTTCTCAATTATACCTCAATAAAGCTGGAGGAAAAAAGAAACAACTGTATACAAAAATTGAACTTGAGTTAATGCTAACTTTGCTGAAGTATGTAGGGGAAACTACATTCTAATACCTGAAATTTACTCTGAAATACATGCACAAAAAATGAATTGATGGATAGATAGATGGTTGGATGTGTGATAAAGAAAATAAAATATTTGTTTTAAAATCTAGGTGACAGGTATATGAGTGTTCACTGTATAATTCTTTCAACTTTGCAGTACGTTTAAAATCTTTCATTAAAAAAGTTAAGAAAAAAAGTTTTTAAAAAAGTCATTCATTGAATAGAGCATTAGAAAGAAAAGCAAACATCCCTAAAGCCATAAGTTATAGAAATGCAATGTCAACAATAATATCATCTTATGTTTGTAGGACTTATAGAAATGCAATGTCAACAATAATATCATCTTATGTTTGTAGGACCTGCTACACTTATGCTCTCACATACACTCTATCATTTGGGTCCACAGAAAATACCCCTGAGGCACAAGAAGGCATATATTAGTATCTCTCTTTTACAGATGAGGAAACTAAGGCAGAGAGATCAATGTGCCCAAAGTCACACATAGCATCCATTCCTGCCCTCTTCTGGTTCTTTCTCCCCACTGCAGTCAAAGTAGCCTTTCTACATGCTACACACACACACGTGCACGCTCACACACACACACACACACGCATGCATACACACACCTTGTTGCTTACAAATCCTCCGCTGGCTTCCCACTGCTGCTACAAGGAAGCCCAAAATATTTAATGTGGTTTATAAATCATGCACAATCTGGTAAGTCAAACTCAGCAAGTGTTTGCATCTCTGTGCTGTGGTTATACTGGCTTTTTCATAGTTCCTCCTACACACCGTTTTTTACCATGCTCTTTCCATAACTATGTGCATAATTAGGTTAAACTCATTTTTTCAGATCTTGATTTAAACATCACTTCCTGAGGGAGCTCTGCCCTCTTTCTCCCCTTCTCTACCACTACCAAGACCAGACTGGGACCACCTGTTACACCCACTCACACCATCAGCTCTCATCCAGGTTTGCTCATCTCAACAAATGCCACACCCGCTCACCCAGTTGTTTAGACCAAAACTTGAGAGTCATTCTTGCCTCTTCTCTTTCTCTCACACCCAACATCCAATCCATCAGCAAATTCTGTTGGTTCTACTTTCAAAATATTTCCTAAATATATCCTTAATGTGACTGCCTCTCACCACTTTAGACCAAACCACTAACCTCTCATCTGCACCACTAACATGGTCTCCAAAGTGGTTCCCTGCTTCCATTTTTACCCCTCACCATAACCTATTTTCAACAGAGAAGCCAGAGGGATCCTTAAAATTTTTTTCCTTAAAAAGATTTATTTTATTGTATAAGATCACTTAACATGAGAATTATCCTCTTAAAAAATGTTTGTGTACAATACATTACTGTTGACTGTGGATGCAACGCTGTACAGCAGATCTTCAGAGCTCATTCATCTGGCTTGACTAAAACTTCATGCCCCTTGATTAGTAACTAGGCAGTGATCCTTCAAAGCAGGTGATATGGTTGCCTGTGTCACCACCCAAATCTCATCTTGAATTGTAGCTCCCATACTTCCCACATGTTGTGGGAGGAGCCCAGTGGGAGATAACTGAATCATAGGAGTGGTTTTCCCCATACTGTTCTTGTGGTACTGAATAAGTCTCACAAGATCTGATGGTTTTATAAATGGGAGTTCCCCCGCACAAGCTCTCTCTTTGCTGGCTGCCATGTAAGATGTCCCTTTGCTCTTCCTTCGTCTCCCACCATGATTGTGAGGCCTCCCCAGCCATGTGGAACTGTGAGTCAATTAAACCTCTTTCTTTTATAAAGTATCCAGTCTCAGGTATGTCATTATCAGCAGTGTGAAAGTAGACTAAAACAGCAGGTTAAAGCACATCGCTCCTCACTCCAATGGCTCCCTGCTGCATCCTTAAAATGACCTGCAGGGCTCTACTTGGCCTGGCTCCCACTGCGTCTTCCCTCTCATCTCCTCCCACTCTTTTTCATACTCAACCTGCTCCAGCCACATTAGTCTGTTCTCCAAATATATGAGGCATTTTCCTGACTTAGAGACTTCGTATTTACCACTCCCTCTGCCTGGAATGTTATGTCTATAAATTACTGCATGGATCACTCTCTCACTTTATTCAGGTTTTGTTCAAATATTACCTCCTCAAAAAGGCTGTCCTTGACCATTATATCTAAAATACCAGCTCCGGGAACTCTCTATCTCCCAGACTTGCTTGATTCATTTTTGTAGCATTTAGCACTAAATGATATTAAATTACACAGTCAGTTTTCCTGTTGGTTAATTTGTTTATTTTCTCCCTCCTCAACTAGAATGTAAGTTCCCTGAGGGCCAGGATTTGATGTTTTGTTATAGTTACTATAACCTCAATAACTAGTAGTCATTCTATAAATACTTGTTGAATGAATTACTGTTATATAAGTCTCTCTGTACTTTTTCTTCATAGCACTTAGCACAGTTTACAATTATAAATTTGTGCAAATATTTTATTCACATTGGTTTCATGGATAGACTATAAGCCCCATGAGGGCAGAAATCATGTCAGCTTTGCCCCCAGTGAAGACCTAAGTGTCTAGCACAGGGGGGGCTTAAAAGTATTTGTTGGCTAAAATGAGTGAGTGAGTGAATGAATGAATGAATGAAGGCATGAACAGAGAATGAATAACTAGTGCTCTCTAGAGCTACAACTGGAGCCTAACAATATTCCTTTCGTGGTGCACAAGCTGGTATTTTTTTTTATTTCTTTTTTTCTTTTTTCTTTTTTTATTTTTATTTTTTATTGAGACAGGGTCTTGCTATGTTGCCCAGGCTGGTCTTGAACTCCTGGGCTCGACTGATCCTCCACCCTGGCCTCCCAAAGTGCTGGGATTACAGATGCGAGCCATTGCACCCAGCCCTACACTGCTGTTTTAGAAACAGGATGAACATGCACAGAGGAGAAAAGAAAGTGAGATCTGGGTTCACGTTAGGACCTTACCTTTCTGCTTGATTAGAAAAGGTAGTACTGGATGCCAATCTAGGAAATAAAGTAAAGAGAGTCACACAAATATCTTAGGTTTCCATGATGAAATGCATTAATATTGTGGGAGGACCTGTTGTGTTTCCAGTTTAGATGGGGAGACATGTATAATGTTGACAATTCCCTTGACAGACAGAGGGCCCACTCAGTGGTAAGTCTCTAGAGTTAAACTTGACCTAGTCCTTGAGACCTGCTACGTCAAGTTAGACATTTTCACAGAAACACTTGCAGTTAAAGTTGGTTTTCTACAAAATGGTGCCTGCAGCCAGGCCAAACAGTTATCACAACAACATGTGACCCAGCCCCTCTCCATATTAACTCAACTCAAAATTCATTTCTTTGTATATAACCTCAGAAACCTAACTATAAACAAACCACAAACAGTAAAAGCCTCCATAAGATAGTAAAATAGATAAGAGGAATATTTGTCAGCTGTTGAGTTGAAATGAAGAGAAAGGAAATGTTACATTGAGAAGAGAAACGTATTGGTTAAGTAAACGATATGGAGCATGTAATTTCCAGAAAAGTATAATTATACGGTTCTGTATGTGTGGAAATATTCTATATGTTATCATATAGAAAGAGAATGGACTACACTGATGGGTTTAGAAGAACATGTCTAGATCAGTAAGATACTGAAGAAACAGATAAGGAGAATGTTGCAAATTTATTTACTTGATTAGGACTACAAGTTAAGAGTGAGCTGAGCCAGACCCCACTTAGAGAGGAATGGGGGTTCAGCAACCACTAACACCAGACACCATTCCCAGTTGTGTTGTTTACAGACCCTCTCATGCTAATGACACTACAACAAATAGATAAACATTGGCAAGTAAACAGTAATTAATGGTACAGCAAATGAGATTTTAAAGGCTGTACCTACAGAAAGGGATCATTTAAGAGGGACCCAAGCAGAGAGCAAAGTATGAGATCATATGGAAAAGCTTGGGTGATCCACGAAAGGGTTATGCTGATCTTACAAACTCTTGGAATTGCTGGGAATGGTCCCTGTGGTCATAATTAGCACAAATAAACAACGTGTTTGTAAAACCACATGACCTCATCTGTTCTTTGTGATGAAGTGAGACATGCCAGGAAGCCCTGAATTAGCTGACAGTTGAATCTGTTTTCTTGGTAGCTTTGGTGATTAGGCTTAGGTTGCTAAGAATTGTGGCAGCTTGCACTAAATGTACTCCCTGTCTCTTGCTAGTCTACCCAAAGGAGATAGAGATTTAAATATATGTGTATGTAAATATGTAAAAATGTATCTGTTACTGGTTTCCCCTTGCTTTTCTTCAAAGCTCATGTGTTTCCATCCTAACAGTTGGCGATGTTTGAACACATATTGTTCTCACTTATGTTAAAACAAACAAACAAACAAAAAAACTGAAACAAAACCCTCTATGTAGCTATGACAACTTAGATCATCTGTTTCAAAGAGATGATAGCAGATCGGAACAATAATTCTATCCGTTCTGAAACTAAGAAGTATTGACAGTAGAAATTGTGACCTGGTATTAATAAAAACTCTCAACTCCCCAAGTATTGCTGATAGCTGACACAACATTTATTCTGCAATTACTATGACTAGGTCAAACTTAATGAAGTAATTCATCTTTTCTTATCTCTCCATATCCCCATATCCATCCCTTACTTGGCACATGGGCTATTTTGAAGTCTCGAGATGTAATGGTCACGCTTACCTTTATACAGTCTCTGTCTATATGACTCCTAAAGACACTACCAAAAAAACTGGAGGGAGGGAGGATAAGGAAGCCATACTCTTTTGGGGTTGAGGAATTTATAATGCTTTCCTGTTTGTCTTCAACTTGAAGTCAGCATTTTTTCATTTTTAAAAAAGGATTAAATTTTAGCTCCATGAAGATGCATTCTCTTTCCTTTCCTCAAATGCCAAGAATTTGCAGAATCCAGTTCTTGTCCTACCCCCTCCTTATAAAGTTTCTTTAAGAAATGTTTTCTATGCTAATCTTCTCTAGCACTTAGCTGTCTCTCATTCCACTCATTACAGCATTTAATCACACCCTATCTTGTATGACTAGTCAATGAGTCCACAGTAACGGTCACAGCAACTAAGCCCAAAGTACCTGAGGACAAGAGCTCTGTCTAACACCTGCAGCCTAAAGCACCTGGCACTGTTAGCACAGATTGGAAATGTTAATACGTTCATGTGGAATTTAATTCAACCCTCTCTTATAAGTTGTGCATGCTAGGACTACAGTTTGTTATTGAATTTGAGCTTTCTTCATATCCATGAAATATATCCTTTATCTTCTAATGTCCTATCTAATAAATAGCATTTTCTTAGCATGAACATCCTCAAAGCAGCTAAGCATAATTTCTCAGTCAGGTTGAAAGCCCTGTTCCCCAAATGTGTGCATCCTTCTTTTATCTGAGTCAGAAATGTGAACCTGCTGTAATTACTGTGTGTCTCCTCACACAACAATGCCCCAAGTTTCATAGTTAAATGAGGTGTCCTTGAGATTACAAATGCCTAGAAAATCCATCTCAAAACAGGTAAAGAGAAATAATAATAACAGCTAATACTTATGAAGTGCTTACTATCAACTCCTGACAGTTGTGTGCATGGTTACATCCATTAGCTCATCTAGTGATAGGAGTAACAAACAGTGGGGTTTTCTTAGTGCAGTTGCCTCTAGCTTTGCTCTGACATTGTGACTCATGACCCTATGCAGCTGGAGAATTCAGTCGAAAGATGGGTCTAGTCAGTTTTTAAAACTAGTCTGAGTTGACCTCACAAATACCAGTATCTACAAGGTGGCTGAATGTTTTACTTTTGAACTGGTAAGCTTTTAGTTCAAGATAGAGATCAAATAAGGACCTTCCTACCAAACAAAACAGAAGCTGACATTCACCTTCCCACAGACTGCATGATATCCAGCAGCAATGGGGCTGCCAGGTCTGGGCTTAAGTGGATGAATGTGGAGAGGACCACGATGGCCAGCCCGAGTGTCTCTTCATCATATTCTTCAAGAATAGCCCCACAGTCATGGCATCTGCAAAGAAAAGAGAGACACGCTTTCCATGAAAGAAAGATCCATGGTCTCAAGATGTAATGTACTACACACATGGCTGTTTTCAGTAGGTCTTGGAAAAGTCTCCAAAAGGAGATCAGAAGCTCCACTCTGGTCATGAGCAGGGGATTCCAGTGCTGCCATCACCACAGATACAGAAACAGCACACATGACAGAGACCACGAAGGTGCCTCTCATGACTGAAAATGTTCTTTCAGTTCCCCAGCATCCAGCCTGCATGTGAGTGACTGCTCTTGCTTAGAATGAGTACCACCTGGGCCAGCGGTTTGAAGTCTGTGGATGAGGGATTTGATGCATTTGACATTATTGCTGAGGAAAGTCAGTAACTAGATTTGTTTTTCATTTGTTGAAGTTAAAAATGAAAAATGCTTAGGCACGGATGGAGGCCTTCAGAAAATGTTCTATTTGTGGGTAAGAGACAGGGTAATCAAGTCTATAGAACCATCTGGGAAGCATGAGGAGACAATGGAGTCTCTTCACCACCATTTACTCAGATGAGTTTTATGAACCCACCAGGCCTGCCGAGTGTTGTATGTAAAAGCATAAACAATGGCACCCGCTCTTAGGTGACTTCCAACTTATCGTTCTTTGTAGTGTCCTAATGTAGGGTCCATTTCATTCAGCTTGACCAAAGCCAGCTGATAAAGTGAGTGGTTTTATACAGGGAAGCGAAAGTGTACTGGGAGTAGCAGGGAAACAACTACAACCGCTATTGTGACCTTTCCTTCTGAAACCTTCCTAAATATAGGCCAAAGAAGAAGTATAAAAATGTCTTACAAATTGACATTTTAAAATATAGGATTCACATTTCTAAGTAAAAAAGAAAAGAAATGGAGTGCACAGAAAGGCAAGTAGGAAAGATTAAGACTTAGGGAGGAGGGTAATCCCAAAGGAAGAGCTGCGAGAGCCCTCCATGGGCAACTCAATGACCTATGTGGACCTTCCAAGGCAGCTGCATGAGACAGGCACCGCCGCTTCTTCAGTCATGGCTGTCAGCTCATTATGAATGAGTAATGGATGGCCAGCTACAGGGATACTCACACCAGCCCCTTCCACCTTACCCTCCTCACCTTTTATCAGAAGCATACTGTGTTAGTCTGTTCTCATGCTGCTAATAAAGATATGCCCAAGACTGGGTAATTTATAAAAGAAAGAGGTTTAACTGACTCTCGGTTCCACATGGCTGGGAGGCCTCAAAATTACGGTGGAAGGCAAGGGGGAGCAAAGTCACATGTTACATGGTGGCAGGCAAGAGAGCTTGTGTAGGGGAACTCCCATTCATAAAACCATCAGCTCTTGTGAGACTTATTCACTACTATGAGAACAGTATGGGGGAAACAGCCCCCATGATTCAATTATCTCCATCTGGCTCCACCCTTGACACGGGATTATTACAATTCAAGGTGAGATTCGGGTGGGAACACAGCCAAACCATATCATCTACCTAATTTATCAATCAGGTCACTTTTACCAAGAAGACTTCCTGGTCCAAGGGGATTTCTCTAAACTTGAAATCTTACAAGTTTTTTTTCTTTTTAGACAGTCACTCTGTCACCCAGGTAGGAGTGCAGTGGCACCATCACAGCTCACCACAGCCTCGACCTCCCAGGCTCAAGTGATCCTCCCACCTCAACCTCCCTAGCAGCTGGGACCATAGGCATACAACACCATACTTGGCTAATTTTAGTATTTTTAGTAGAAACAGTGCTTTGCCATGTTGCCCAGGCTAGTCTCACATTCCTGGGCTCAAGCAATCCACCCGCTTTGGTTGTTCTTTATCATACTCACTGAACAAGCATCTGTGTGTCAGGTAATATACTGGAAGAACAAATTATGACTTAAAAGTAAAACACGCTTCTTCTGAAACTTTCTCACCACTGTGGTGACCAAACTCAAATTCTGTAAACACGGTGAAGAAAATAGCTGTGTGAGCTTACTTGTCTGTCATCACTGTCGGCTGCTCGTCAGTGAATTCTTCGGGTGCAGGCACAAACATACTGACTATGCTTGGTGCTGACAGCAGGCTGGATTTGGTGGCACCTGGGTAAGCAGCAAAGGGACAACCAGTGAATACAGATGAGCTTCAAGGGGCCAAGAAAGGCCTGGTTCTCCTCTTAGAAACCCTCCAAAGATCACATTCCCAGGAATGTAACTTAGACGTCCCAATTGTACTGCAGAAAGCCCTCAATCATGAAATGAAGTCAAGAAAGATTGTGATTTGTTTCTACTTGGTTGAAGTGAAGAGCTAGACTTCTCACTCTTTGCTTCTTGACTTTGAAAGAAATCAGAAAGAGCTCAGGTGTGCCAGCAGGGTCCAAAGACAAAGATGAAAGTCAAACGGGGAAATCTATTCAAGGGTACCCTTAAAAGAGCTACAATTCTTATTTGTAGGCATAAATGCAAACTGCCCATATGATACTGCATTTCTAAAATCACAAATGCATATCAACATTACAGTTTTGCTAATATGGGAAAGTGGTAAGATCCCAGAACTCCATGCACTTAAGCAATGGAAGATCTTTGAGCTAAGAAATATCAGTGTGTGTGTTTGTTTGTTTGTGACAAGGTCTTGCTCTGTCACCCAGGTTGGAGTGCAGCGGCATGAGCATGGCTCACCGCAGCCTCAACCTCCCCGGCTGAAGCAATCCTCCCACCTCAGCCACTCAAGTGGCTGGAGCTACAGGCACACGCCACCATGCCTGGCTAATTTTTAAGCTTTTTGTAAAGACAAGGTCTCACTATGTTGCCCAGGCTGGTCTCAAGATCCTAGGCTCAAGGGATTCTCCCATCTCAGCCTCCCAAAGTGCTAGGATTACAGCTGTGAGCCACTGTGCCTCTACTCGCATTTTTCCAACTGAGGTATTTATGAATGTAATATCAAGTTTTTTTGAAGGAACCATCTAGTGACTCTTTCCACGTCAGCCAATCAATACCACAGTGTTTGAAACTTTGGGGTTTGATGGCTTCAAAGAAATCTGAGGCAAGAATCTTAGCAACATGCTCCAGGGATGAGTAAATCAGTCTGGAGAGTCAGGAAGCTTTCCTCCATTAAGGAAGCCACTAGTGCAAGATAAGAGTCTCAGATGAAAATGAGGCCCCCAAGAAGAATCTCAAAGTGATCATTCAGAATAATGCCATGTTCTACAAAGTAATAACTAAAACTCTAAGTTCTTCAAACAGGAAAGAAGGCAGAAAAATCCAACAGTCATTAAATAATCTTTCTCATCAAGGAATTAGTATCTTGGTGTTGGGAGGAAAAAAAAATCTGGTATGACCTTTCCTCAAACAGGAGAAAGAAAATGATTCAGACAATGAGTTTCTAAAGGAATCAAAATATTCATAAAGCTAGCCAAGTGGGCAATGTGTTTCGATCTGAATTTTAGGAAGAAAAAATGGTATTGAGCCTTTGAAAAGTCAAGATGCTTCTATACTACAGACTCCTTTGTCTGATCAAAGATTACATGAATATAAGAAGCAGAACATTTACAAATCCAAACTGCAATGGAAAGTATCTGAAAATATCTTTATGTCACTTCCCAAGCTCCCAAATGGGAATCCAAATTTTACTACTATATTTATCAGCTATATCCAAGATAACATCCTTCCCTAAGTATACATAAGTGTATCATTCACAAACATCTTCAATTGTTTCAAAAATATGTTACTTTGAGTGGAAGCAACAGTATTACAAGCATAAATGTACACTGATTAATAATAGCAAAGGCAAGAAATAATCCAAGATAAATGAAGACACAATTGATTATTAAATAGCACAGTAAACAGCATGAATTTGCTTCAAGAAACCAAGACACAGAAAATTTAAATTCAATACCCCACATTTCTTGCACATTGACAGACCACATTGACCAGATGTCAGAATGCTTGTCTAGAAGTGGAAAAATTCAGCCCATACAATGTATGATGATAAGTACATAGACTTACTAGAAACATAAGAAATTGATTTTTTAAATTAAAAATCCTCTGAGTCAAGCCTTTCAGAAGATTATTGCCAATTACTATTACATAGTAATCACAATTAAAGTCAAGAAAAGGGAGGGACTGGAAGTCATTCTGGCAGTTTCAAACTAATGATTGCCTAATACAAATGCCAAGAAAGAGGTGTTTTTGACAATAGCTTTGTGAAGTTGTTTTTCCATGTGATGGAATGCATGATGCAATATTTCTGGCTGTCATCTATAAAAGCAGACACGCTCAGTTATTGGACACTGACCCCCATAGGGCAACACTGGCTGAATCAATGGATTCCTAAATGTTGTTACTGAAGTAGGAACACAGAGTAACGTACTGGGAGGAGGTGGGAGATACAAAAAGGAAGCCACAGACCTCAGCCACCTTTGTTATACTTCAGTCACAATAAGTCTGCAATGTTAAAGGCAGTCCCTATTACTCCCAAGTTGCTGCCAACATTTCTGATGCCTCCACTACTGGCTCCCCTTCTGAATAGCTGAAGTGCACTCTACACTGAGCTAGCAGCAGAAACAGAGGGCTCTCAGAAACTTGAACGAAGAGGGGCTCACCTCCAGAGCCCAACTTTGAAGCTGAAGATTTTGACAAAAAGTCTCTTCGCGAGTCTTGGATACAGGAGAAGTTATGAAGGTGTTTGTCTGAAAGCAGGCATACATGGATCAATCCCCCAGATGCACTGATGGGCTCTTCAGTTTACCATGAAAGAGACTGACTTTCCATCTTAGTGTTCTCATCACCTCATTCTACTTTTGCTGCTACTGAGTCACCAGATCATGAACAAGCACCAAAGATTTGTTCAACCAACCACCCTTGCTTCTACTCATCAAAGTTTTTCCTAGCCTCACAGATGAGAAGAATCTCACCTCATCCAATACAGAGACTACAACTGCTATTCATTGCCAAAGAAATGTGAGCCAAAGCTGGAGATCAATATCTCCCAATTCCTTAGGAAAATTAGAAGAGTGACATGGTCTAGAAAAATAGGTCTACTTGATTTAAAAGACTAGTTGTGAGATGGGATCATAGTTCTTTCCGGGTATTCTGTTTTTCTGCCAATGATAGGTAAATCTGCCTTCTCAATTAAAAAAGAACAAAGGTAACAATTAACTACTTTGGTAGTTAAAATTCATGGGATTAATTTTGAAAATGAATATTCCGACCTTAGCACAGACTGGCCTTCAGCTTGATTCTGTGAGCAGCATCAAGTCAAGTGAATCTTTTCAATGTATACTTCAGAGAGCTGGAAAGAAACTATTAGCCTATGACCTCAATATTCCAGAAAAAATACAGATTAGCTGGACCATGCTCAGAAGAGTAGATATGGCATAACATGGAAAACTGATATGTCTGAGAAGGAATGCTGAAGGACCTAGGAATGTCTGGTCTAGAAAAGACTAAGGGAATAAGCAATGTCCAAAAATAATAGAAGAGGCCAGGCCTGGTGGCTCATGCCTATAATCCCTGCACTTTGGGAGGCTGAGGTGGGTGGATCACCTGAGGTCAGAAGTTTGTGACTAGCCTGGCCAACAGGGTGAAACCTCATCTCTACTAAAAATACAAGAATTAGCTGGGTGTGGTGGTGCATGCCTGTAATCCCAGCTACTCGGGAGGCTGGGGCAGGAGAATGACTTGAACCCAGGAGACAGAGGAGGTTGCAGTGAGCCAAGATTGCACCACTGCACTCCAGCCTGGGTGACAGAGCAAGACCCTGTCTCGAAATATATATATATATGAAAGAGACTGGACTTCTTTTGTGTGCAAGGGTTAGAAAGTCACTATAAGGAAGAACCGTTGGCCATGTTCAAAGATGAGATGTCACGCACTCTCAGCCACTGGGGGTGTTTGGGCAAAGGTCATCCCCACTCCATGGAGCTGCTAAGAAAAAGGCTGCACCTGCTGGGTGACCAAATGATGGACATGTCCAGTCTCCTTCAGCTCTTATAGTCAGAGACTCTGTGACTCAACTAACCTCTCATCCTCAATGGTTGTCCCTCCAGGTCAGGGTTTAGGCACGTTGGCACGTTACACTGGCGTTTCCCAGGCTGTATCTGTTCTGTGGATAAATAGAGGGTTTCAGTCTTTGATGTGGTCATCCTAGCACCATTTAGAATATGAAGAATTTAACCAATCATCTCTCGGGGCCATTTGTGTGGTCACTGTGACTACATATGATTAACATTTTCAGAACACATCCTATATATTAGGGTAGGATTATTTGGGGCTTCACTACAAACCTGCCATTCAGTTCTATGAAATGCAACTAAAAGCCGGACAGCATCTAAAACTATCCCAGAAAGTCCAGACAAGCACCCCATCTTGCCTCCCCATAAAAGTTCAAATCTCATATCTCCAGATATGAAATGAAAGGCTAATATCACAGCCATGACAGAAATGTTTTATGCAAATCAGTAAGTACATAAGTGTCATTTGGGACAATGGCCAGAAAGGTCATACTGAAAACATGTGGAACTGGTAGAAGGAAATGACAGGCGTTGGACTAAGGGATGGGGAACAGGAATAAGGGGGAGGGGGCAAAAATGGAGGCATGGTGCTTCAAAAATGTTTGTTCACATGAAAGATGAGGCAAAGCAGTAAGTCATGGCGCCATGCATGGATGGAGAAGAGGCGGGTCTCATATGCATGGGTGGAGAAGAGGCAGCTCTCAGGGCAGAGTTGGTGGTGCTGAGGTTAACTGGTCAGATCCATGTTTTAGGTTGCCTTTTTTAGTGTGCCTACATGGCCACATTTGTTCTTGTGGAGACCAGCAAGTCACTGAATCTACACGTGTAGTTTAAAGTGACATGCCACCTAACACTGTATGACACAGTCACAGACTCTCCCCTGGGCTCGGATGTGAGGAGGACTTTTTCTGGCACTAATCAAAACAAGAATATTGAGATGACACTCATAGGACTTGGTGACTCGAGAACCAATTTGGAGGATGGAAAACAGGCCCAGGAAAACTCAGGGGAAAGAAATTCAGACAACTTATAAATGGGAAATATTACATGAGAAACCAGAGTGACATGAACAAGGTTGAAATTTGGTTGAAAAGTGACAAATTCCGTTAAATGGGTTATTTGGCATCATGTAGATTTTCTTAGATTAAAATTTGGACTGAAAATTGAGATCAGTTTGCCTTTTATAACTCCTGTGTCCATCAAACTAGGTTGTCATTGTAGTTGGAATCTAAACAGGTTGGTTAGCTTAGGCTGAGCTACCTGCTGCAGAAAACAGTAGCAAGGTAAAATCATCTTCAGAGCCCTCACATCAGCATGTAATTATTGGAGACCTAATCAAACAAAAGCTGCCATTCTCAGTTCCTTACATAGTTTCACCTCCATAAAGAAGAAAGCACAGTCCTCTTTGGTGTAGGCAGAAAGACTTCATTCAAACCCAGTGAACTCCTGAGGATGGCTGTCCAGTCTTTCTCCTTCTCTCCCCTGCCTGTTGGCTCTTGGCTATTCACTGCTCACTACAACATATCACTAAAATGAAGAGAAAACACTAAACCTTTAAAACGTTAAGAACCCTTATAAAGTCCAGGAGAGTTGAAACTATCTGTTAAATGCGAGATTGGGTATGCTGTGTGGGATTTAGTTATCTAGACTAGCGCTCTCTCTCTCTCTCAGAATAATGAGGGCAAGTAAAATTATGTACATAAATACTATGGCTTTGAAGAAAATGAAAGTATCTCAATATTTTGCTTTTGTGGATATTATAATTCATAGTCATCAGGAAGAATATTAAAATAATCTCATATCACTGCAGCCAGAAAGCATTAACCACGATACTAAAAGAGTCTGATCCAAGGGTAGGCCCCAGAGCATATCACCATAATAAGTCCTTACATTTTAGTGGTGCATGCACGTTGCAAGGTGTTTTCACATATGTAATCTTGTAACTCAAATGACCCATTTAATTATAGGAAAAAAAAAAAAAAAACAGAAAATGCAGGCACTTAAAAGAGGATTGCGACTGTACTACTAGCTTGATAAGGTAGTACATGTACAAAACGTGGTAACAAAGTTTAGAAAATGCAAAGTGATCATGTTTAGAATAGACATGTCATGGCAGTCAATTCTTACTTTAAAATTGAGGTTAGATGCAGTTCCATCTTATGAGCATGGGGGTGTGCGGCTGCAACCTGGTGACCCTGCTGGCTAAAACACAGAACTCATATTCCCAAACCTACTGGCAGATCATGATGTCACTAAGCTGACAATTGTTATCGCTATTGTCATTACTCTAAATATTCCCTGATTTAGGGGGTACTTTGTAGTTTATACAACAGAGAATATTGATAATCTGCTGTGTGTTTTCTTTTTTATTTGCATCATGAAACCATAGTTCCATTCCCTCCTCCCCAGATCAATAACCTAATATGTGGAATCTGGGTCTTAGAGAGAACAAGAGTTGGGCCAGCCTCAACGGAAGAGCGTGTCACTCTAGAACACTTGGGAAGTTTAAATAGACTTACTAATTACCTTAGGTGGTTTTGAAAAAATTATCTGAACCAAAGAAGATGAGAGAAAATCTATTCTTTAACAAGGGAGCAGAGCGGACACAGAGAAAGTAGCATTCGCTAATCCGAGAGGTAGAACGAGAAGAAAAAGCTTGACCCACCAGTGTCCCAGTTGCTGATGTTATGGGGGGCGCTAGACTGATGCTCCAGCTGCCGCTTCATTAACTGGCTCATTGTCAGAACTCCCAGGGATCCCCTTTTCATCTGCCTATACTGAGCTAGATGGAGGAAATTAGGAGACGATTATAATAATAAATTTCCACAGCACACAAAGGCTCCACACATCCATATAGAATTTTAATTGACCCTTCATTCGTTATTCATAATTTTTGGTAAATTGTATGCTTCTGTTCAAATGAAAAACTAAGGTACTCTGCTGTTCCAGACACCTTTCTTCACACAGTGAAGATGGTAACACTGCCCATTAGCACTGATTTGTCGCCTGTAAATATTTAGCCCAGTTACAACTGAATGAAATATGATTATCTTCATCTACTTTTTAAATTATATACCCTGCCATGTTCCAAAAAGGATTCAAGACAAATAACAAATTTAAATGTATGGCTTAACTTTCTTTAAAGGAGCTTGTGCATATATTATTTCCATCTTCCTCATAGCCCTATGAGGTCCTTGTGTATGTGTGCATGTGTGCATGATGTGTGTGTGTGCATGTATATTTTAGGGTAGGATGACACATATCAACCCCAATTTTTAGAGAGAGAAATTGAAGCAAATGAAATTATATGACTTGGAACTAGTCAGCAACTGAGGTGGTCCTAAAACCAAAACATATCAACTCCAAAGTTGCTGTTTTCAATCTCCGTGTGAGCCTCTGCCTACTGTTCGAAAAATGTGAATCAAACAACATTCCATGAGCAGATTCTAGTACACATCTTTGTTTTTAAAAAGTAGTAACATTTTTATCCTGTAAGTTAAGCATTGAAACATATCCCATTAGTGAAATGTCAAGTTATTAGCATTTCCAAACCAGAAAACAATGAAAAACGCTTTTGTCAGTAGATTGCTGAGTTGGAAAGCAGCCTCCTCTGGTCCTATTCCCAGCAGTCCCGCCATTCCCTACCAACCAGCCCAGTGAGAGAGGCAGAGCATCATGGATGCAACTTTTCTACATGACCCCAAATATCCTGTATATTTGACAACTTGTGGTTATTCTCTGTGCTATAAGAACAATTTCAGAAACTGAAGCTATCAACTACTCACCCTAGAAAGGGATGGTAGAGACCAGGATGACTGCATGGCCCCTGGAAACTCTTCAATGTTATACACAGGTTTCACAATCATGGCACCAAGGTGGCAGCTTGGTGTGATGTGAAATCAATTATAACATTATTTTTAATGTAACTAGCATGCTGTTTGATTAATGGTGGTCACAACATGTTTAGCTACAAAATAACCAGCTGATAAACTGATCAAAAGGGAAGGATGTGATGGGAATTCTTGTGTCTTAAAGTCAATATTAACCAAATTCACGGAAATGACTATTCAACCTAATACTAAACATCTCTGGTTTTTGTCACTGATTGGCAAAACTTACAATGTTATGACTCACTTGAAAAGCACAGCTTTAAGTAAAATTCAAAAGCAGAATTCTTTTCAAAGATGTAACAAATTTAAAAATTAGCAGCATCTAGTAAGACTCAAAGAAAAATTTAAAACCTCTAATGATTGAATAATTTCTTCAATTCTCAGGTGTTTTTAAAGACAGCAGAATTCCCTGAGAATAAAATCCCTTAATGTTTAGCTCAGTGTATAAGGTACCAAGCATGATGCCTCCAAGAACACATCACCAAGAGCTATAGAATGCATGCTTTTAATGGCAAGGAGGAGAAAGGTGGAAATCTAATGAAGTACTAAGCTAAATCCAAAGTCTAGATCAATCATGACTTTGGGATCATGAAATATTTGTAAATTCATTTTATGGTGTATTTAACTAGCACTTGAGTCCTACTGAGCTAATAATCCTATTTCAAATTATACTCTAATTCACTATCTTTTTTATTTCTTCTGTTTTGTTTGTTTGTTTTTGAGACAGGGTGCACAGGCTGGAGTGGAGTGGCACGATCACAGCTCACTGCAGCCTCCATCTCCCATGCTCGAGCGATCCTCCCACTTTACCCTCCCCAGTAGCTGGGTCTACAGGTGTGCGCCACCACACCTGGCTAATTTTTAATTTTTTTTTAGAGACCGGGGCCTCACTTTGTTACCTAGGCTGGTCTCAAATTCCTGGGCTCAAGTGATCCTCCTGCCTCAGCTTCCCAAGTGCTGGGATTACAGGCGTGAGCCACCGCACCCAGCCCACCATCTTTTATTAAAGATTACTCATACAAATTAGGAGAAGACACACTTTCGTGATTTTAGTATGTGGACATAAAATTAGCATTTTATCATGTGATCAGATTTTTGTAATAGAAGAAGAATAATTAGATTCAGAACTGGCCATTCTTCTTTGCTACCAAAAGGGCAAATAACTGCCATTTGGAAACTATTTCTTAGAATTTCCATAATCCTTATTGCAACTGAATTTGAATTATTTAAAAGAAGGGTGGTATACTAAAAATGAATATGGGTTCCTAAGTCTAAAGGGCCTAGCATCAATTCCTGACTCTATCACTTAGTAGGTATTTGACTTTAGGCAAGTCATTTAGTTTCTCTGGACCTCAATCACCTAATTATAGGCACATCTATCATGCATGTGCCGATGCCAGAACTCGATCAGATAACAATGTGTGTGAGCCACTAGGCACAGTGCCTGGCACATGATAGATGTTAAGTAGATAGTAGCTACAATTACTATTATGACTGCAAACTCCTAGAGAACAAGTGGTGTTTTCTGTACTCACTTTTGACCTCCAGTGCCAAGCATAGTGTCTGGCATCCAGCAGACACTTAATAAATAGTTGCTGAATGAATGAATGCATGAATGAATGAACAATGAAGATGATGATGTTCCAAACTACCAGTCCAATATTTAAGATCTTTATCTGTTTTTTTCAGGATCATCAAAAGATGGTCAAATGAAAATTATTAAATAGCTTTTCAGGCAATGTCCACATGGAACACAACATTTATCAGGACATATGACAAAGGTTTATAGAAGTTGCACTTCCGTTCGTATCTCTGATTCTTGGTAAGAATGTTTCATGCTAAAGTCTCGTAATTAACCCCGCTGAGACAGGTAGACACCCTTACAGAACTTTCAGTGGAACTCAAGCTCTCATGGACAAAATCTAGGACCCAGTGACAGAAGCCAGTTTCAAAATACTTGCCTTCTATGGGTCCTGTAAAATGTCATGCCATTTCTACTCTCCAATCCAAAAGAGCTAAATTCAGTCATGACTTTGGGAATATGATATATCACACATTTATTTTACGATAACCTAGATCACAATGATGGAGGCAACTCAAATTAAATAAGTGTTCCATGTACAATTCTGCCATAGACAATGCTTTTCATGTGCCTCAGAACCAGTTCCGTGTTTTATGTTCAGATTATACAATTTTTATTTTATTGAATAATGGAATTCAGTGATCATTCCTTAACAAATTAGGATATTTGGCCAGTCAGCAACCATAGTGATTTATCAAACACTAGTGATATGGACGAAAGTGGGCCATCCTACACTTCAGGGTCTCTGAGAACATACAACATACTGTCACCAAGGAAGCTGACGCACCATGAAAATATATATACAATACCAAGATTGGAAAAATTGAAAACAAGGCAGCAGACAGTGTTCCAAAATAAAAGTACAGCTGAAATAATCAGCAGAGGAAATCTTACTTGATATTGAGGAATGGCTACTTGTTTCCGGCACACCTGCTTCTAACGTAGGGGCAGATGAAGATTCTCGTGGCATTTCCAAAGTTGAAAGTCCTTTAGTAGAAGGATCTACAAACAGAAATATTATTTAAAAACTCAGTACACTGATTAAAGGCAAGTTCAAGAACCTTTTCTATAGATTTTCCCTTTTGCCTACTACAACCATTCAAATCTTTATACATCTTCCAGCCCTAATAATTACTTTCATGGAATTACATACACACTGGTTACAATGTTCCAGGGAGAGCTGATTCTATGTGACATTCTGCACCCATGGATCTGCCTTTTGGAGATTAATGACAGCAAAATTACAGAGCTAAAGTTCAGCTGCTCACAATGCATATCCCCAAATTCCTTAACTTTTCTGTACTGAATTTCTTTTCATCTACGACCTAAATATGCTTACTAGTTCATCCCCATCTCCTGTCGAGGTACTCCACCTTTATCTGACAATTTCCTACTCATCATTTGCATCTTAATTTATATAGAAAAATTTCTCCTTTAGGGAGGCTTCCACGACTTCTCTCCACAAAAATATACAAACAAAAATGCTGGGTCAGGTGCGCTTTTGATGTAATCACAGAGCACCTTGTCTTTAACCTTCTCCAGACTTACCACACTATAATCTAATTGTCTGTTTCCTTGCCCATAACCTTCGCTAACCCTTAAGTGATTTAGGAGCATGGACTGTACTCAACCCAAAATAAATATGCACAGTTAATTCAGATTTTGTATTTTATTCATTGAGCAAGAAACAGACTGTCATTGGTTCTCCTATTTGACGAATGTTGAATTTAAAGTGAAATATTTTCTGCATATAATACTGTCTTATTCACCTATCAGTAATGGGAAACATTCTGTCCCACATTATTCTAGTTAATCATAAATTATTTTTCAAAACCTGCTGAAAAGTTGACTGCCTTCTTTCCAAACCTTCTTGCCATCTTAGGCAGCACCATGCAGTGAACATACTGAGCATCTTGCTAGCTTGGAGTTACCACCATGGGCCTCCATGACTATGCTGTACTGGAATTCAGGGATGTCAATCCCAAATGGCTTCAAGTTCTTACGCTTAATAGTGTTTCTGTCTCATCCTTGTCATGGTGCCAATTGTTTTTTCTTGCCAGAGAGCAAACCTCATATATTCATACAAACATACAATTTAAGGAAACTAATACCATTCTACTATTGGATGATCATTAAACTTGCTAAACTATAGAACAGATCCTAGGTGAGGGTCTGGGAGAAAAGTTTCTGAGCACTGACTTCAAAGCATCTATTTTTGATTCTCAGAGGTCTTTCTGAGTAGGTATGGTTGCCAAATTAATAACCTCTTGATAACAAAAAAAGCATAATTCTTGTAAAGTTTCCCAAACCCTCTTAATAAAGCATAAAATAACGACTAATGTTAAATTACTTTAGCCATTAAGATAGTAAAGATCAGGTATGATTTTTCTCTTAGGTGTCCTCCCCAAACCACTAATCAAAAACATGCATAACTGTTTCTCTTACCCTTACTGGCCTGCATTCTATACAGGCTACAACTAACGCCTAATAATCTCACCAATAATGTTAGTGAAAAGCTTAAAGCTAACTTTCAGGATTCTCTGAAAGATTATTAAGACTTTCAGAGTTTTGGCATGCCTATTTGTGTGTGTGTGTGTATATGCGTGTGTAAGATGGAGTCTTGCTCTATTGCCCAGTCTAGAGTGCAGTGGCATGAACTCAGCTCACTGCAACCTCCGTCTCCTAGGTTCAAGTGATTTTCCTGCCTCAGCCTTCTTAGTAGCTGGGATTATAGGCACCCACCACCATGCCCAGCTAATTTTTGTATTTTTAGTAGAGACAGGGTTTCACCATGTTGACCAGACTGGTCTCGAACTCCTGACCTCAGGTGATCCACCCACCTTGGCCTCCCAAAGTCCTCGGATTACAGGCATGAGCCTTGGCATGCCTATTAAAATCCTTGGTGTATCTTTAATTTTAAAGAAACGTCTTACTGTAACAAGCTCAGTAATAATCATTAGTGTACTAAGATTCTGTTAGCGAGGCAATCTTTCCTCGGCCCTCCATCATTTTATGAAACTTTTACTTGTATAAATTTAAGATAAATATCTGAATAGAGCTATCCACTTGGCTTAAAATATTTGTATTCAATTTTTTATAGTGATGGGCAGAAAATGTCAGGCTATCCTTTCATTCCTTCATCAGACATTTGCCAGCTCTCTTTTAGTCACCTGCGATACGATCAGTGAACAGACCAAACAAAATATTTGCCTTCAGGAGCTTTCACTTTGGTGGGGAGAGACAGATAATAATTAATATGCATAAAAGTGAATAAATTATTGTATGCTGGAAGATCAATTCTCTGTAGGAGAGAAACAGAGAAGAGAAAGAGAGACATTAAGATGCCAGGTAAGGGCTGGAGTGTGGGGCATAGCCCAGGGCAGGCCTCACAGAGAACCTCGTGTTGGGTCAAAGAATTAAAAGAATGGAGAGAATGAGCCAGACAGGTATCTGGCAGTTCCAGGTTGAGGGAGCAATCAGTGGAAAGGCCCAAAGGTAAGGAATACAGACCTCACAAGGGGTCACTGTGACTAAGTAGCATTGTGGTGAGAATAGTGCAAATGCAGTTGAGAGCCAATGAGGACTAGGACCACATAGGGCTTTGCAGGAATTTAAAGAACTTGAGCTTTTGCTATGAAAGAAATAGGGAGTCACTGGAAGGCTTTAAACAGGGGAATGGTGTAATCTCCTATTTTAAAGGATCACTCAGGCTGTTATGTTGAGAGAGCATGAAGGTAATAGGAGTATAAAGTGGGAGGCCAGTTAGGAGGGTGTAGCAGTTCATCAAGGTCAGAGATGTCAGTGGCTCAGGCCAGGGTGGAAACAGTAGAGGTAAGAAGAAGGTGCCACATTCTGGATGTGTTTTGAAGGTAGATTAAGGTTGCCAGATTAAATAGAGGATGCTCAGTTAAATGTTAATTTCAGATAAACAACAGGTAATATTTCAGTATGAGTAAAAAAAAAAGTCCCATGCAATATTTGAGAGATGTGGCCCCAATTCTTCATATCTCCCTAAATCCATCCTTTCACCATGTGACTTTAAAGGTCTACCACTAAAGAGGAAGAGTATATTTCCCCTCTTGACTTTGGTTCAGCCATGTGATTTGCTTTGGCTGACAGAATGGTTGAAAGAATAACATGGCCAGAGGCTTGGAAAGTGCCTCTGCAACTGGGCTTGTTCTTTTGTGACTCTGCCATCACCATTAGAATATTTCCAGGCTTCAAGGTCCTGGTTGAGGTCAGCAGGCATGAGAAGCAGAGCCTAGCCATCCAAGCCTTGGCCAATCCCCAGATGAGTCATAGACTCTCAAACTAAATAAATAGTTACTGTTGTATGCTGCTGAGGTGTTTGTTACACAGCATTATTCCAGCAATAGGTCACTGATGGTTGTCTTAGCATAGAGACAATATGTAAAGACTAAAACCAGACAAGACCATAGAGAGAGTGAGTTCATAGAGAAGAGACTAGGATCAAGGACAGAGACCACAAGTCATTCTGTCATTAGGGAGATAGAGAGGAACCAAAGAGAATGATGGGGTGACCAACAGTGTCAAAGATTGCAGATATGTCAGCATCAGACCTCATGGCTGACTGCTGACAGATTTAACAGTGAAGGACCCTGGTGACCTTGACAACTGCTGTTTGGGTGAAATAGTGGGAATGATTTTTTTTAAGAGACAGGGTATCACCATGTTGTCCAGGCTGGAGTGCTGTGGCTATTCACAAGTGCAATCATAGCACACTACAGCCTCCAACTCCTGGGCTCAAGAGATCCTCCTGCCTCAGCCCCCCAAGTAGCTGTGATGACAGGTGTGTGCCACCATGCCTGGCATATGAACAGCTTTTAGAACTAATAGAATGGAAGAAAACTGGCGAGAGTATAGAGTTGTCTCTTCCAAACTCTATACTAAAACATTAAAAATGATACCAAAAATTAAATGATATCAAAATTTAAAATGATACCAGTCAACATTATGTGTTTCTGTTTTCTTTTAATTTTAAGTCATTAGCATGTTTTAGTATAGAGTTTGGAAGAGACAACTCTACTAGAATTTGGAAGAGACAACTCTATACTATCTCTTCCAAAATGTTTTGCTACAAGGAAAGAAGTACAATGGGATAACAGTTGGCAGATCATGCATCAAGTGCTTTTGTTTGTTTAAGAAAGAGAAATAAGATTGTTTGTAGGCTCAAGTCAAGGGTCCTTTAGGAAAAAAAATATACTAAGGGAGGATACAGAGGGGAGAATTTTAGAGGCCAATATTCTTGAGTAAGTTAGAGAGATAGAATCTTGTCCACATGTGGAAAGGCTGGGTGTAAACAGGAATACAGACAGTTAACCTATAGCCCCAGCCAGGAAGTCCAGGTGTGTAGGTGCAGAGGCTGGAAGGTGGGCAGATAAGGTGGTAGGAGGCTGTGGAAAGTCCTTTTAATTATGTCAGTTGGAAGACTTATTGAAAGTTCAGGGAGAAAAGTAGTTATGAAATAGTCATTTAGGAGACTGGAAATGTGAATGGACCAGGAAAAGACATTATGATTGCCAGGTTGAAGGACCCAGTCGAGGTTCATGGCCATTAATTTAAAATGATACCAGTCAACATTGTGTGTTTTTGTTTTTCTTTTTTTAAATTGCATTTTGTGCATGTGTAGTTGTACTTCATACAATTTCTTTTTTTTTTTTTTTTTTGAGACGGAGTCTCGCTCTGTCACCCAGGCTGGAGTGCAGTGGCCGGATCTCAGCTCACTGCAAGCTCCGCCTCCTGGGTTTACGCCATTCTCCTGCCTCAGCCTCCCGAGTAGCTGGGACTACAGGCGCCCGCCACCTCGCCCAGCTAGTTTTTCGTATTTTTTAGTAGAGACGGGGTTTCACCGTGTTAGCCAGGATGGTCTCGATCTCCTGACCTCGTGATCCGCCTGTCTCAGCCTCCCAAAGTGCTGGGATTACAGGCTTGAGCCACCGCGCCCGGCCACTTCATACAGTTTCATTTGCAAAATCAGGCAGTGGGCAGATTCGGCCCATGTGCTATTGCTGGCCAGTCCTGGAGCTATGCTTTCACTGGTCATGTTAAAGAATTCAAGCATGTTTCTTAATTTTCTTTTAACTTCTTGAACAATGCATTATGTGTTTTTACCCAGTCACATTCATCTGATAGATGCAGGTACCGGTAGAGGGAGAGTTGGTTTTAACACGGGTTGTGTTTAGCCTAAAAAGGGAAAGGCCTGAGAGGGTGCAGGCAGGGATTACATTGATAGCCTTGAGTGTAAGTTGAGTAAGTAGAAAAGACGTGAAGTAGGGGAGGGACAGCAAAAAATACTTGGATCAATACATGATTATCCAGGGAGAGAAGAAATGGTAATCAGAGAATAAGAGATGTGAAAGTAAGATCATGAAGAGGTTGCAGTTATTGGCAAATAATAAGGTCTGCGATGTGACCATGGGTGAGAGCAGCTGAGCTAAGGTGGAGGATAAAAAAAACAATCGCTGGAGAAGATGCATTCAAGGAAACCAAGTGTCAGGAGTGTCATCTACACTAATATTAAAATCCACAGGAATTATGGCAAGAATAATTTAGGAAAGAGTAAGAAGGGCCACGAATCAAATTTGTCAGCAAGTGAGGAAGAGCCAGGGTTTGTGATGGCACAGCAATGCAAGTAGTGGGTACTGTGGTCTGAGGGTATGCAGCTCACAGCAGAGGTTTCTAGAGACAAGAAGGGAAGGGTCTGGAAGGGGCAGTGTGGAACAAGGAAGATGCTGCCCCTGGCCAAGTCCAGTGACATGGGCTGTAGGGAAAGCAATGCCCTTGGGGAGAGCTAGGCTTCCATTAGACTCAGAAGGCAAGGGAAATAGAGGAGAGAGAACATGTGTGAGGAATTTTGCTCATAAAGGACCACGAATTTCCTAGGACACAGGGGAAGGGTTTCAGGAGCCGGGGTAACGAGGGAGAAAGCTTCAGAACAGAAGGTATGCAAGGCCTTGTGGAGCTCTGAGTGAGGGATATGAAGGATGACCCAGTACTCTAGGGACTGACACAAACAGAGTGAAGTGCACAGTAAGATGAGTCCTGGCCTCCTGGCAGTTAGCAAGGGTAAGGCCGTGCATTTGGGACGGTTTGGAGGGGCAAGTGTCTGGGTCTCCCTCACTACTGATGATGAAGGCAGGAAAGTCTGGGGATGCCTGGGTCATGCTCTGAGCACACAGGACTCCTCCACATGCCCAGCAAGGAGGGGCAGAAGAGATCAGGTCAGAGTCAGTGAGAGGCAAAGCCCTATGGAGACATAAAATTATGATGACAGTATAATATATATATGTTATATATTATATATGTTATATAATAATATATATTATACCATTTTAAAGATATGTTATAATCATCATGTATTTTTCCCTTGTTCTGTTAACAAATGTATGAATACAAAACTACTTTCCTCCCTGGTAGTCTGGGGAACAATCATAAACATAAGGGTGAATAAAGAAGGCAACACAGTTGCACACACAAACCTGCATGCTAGAACCTACATGCAACCTACACATCACAGAGACTCACCCTGTGGACCTCAGCTTCGCATGCACCTGCCCTATAGACCTCTATCATTTCTAGGTCAGTGCCATCCTCCTTCCATATGCAGCCATTTTCCTGGCCCCAAACAATAAAAAGGTGTCCCAGTTTTCCTGAAAGCCTTCTTAACTTCTTAAACTTTCTTGTTATGAACAAGGACCCTTTTTTCCCTGCCTGGCTGGAGCGTGACCCTTTCTGAATACGCTAATGTTCATTCAACAGAGTTTTACAGCACGTTTTTGAGGTAGACAGCTCTGTCCTATGGGCTAGATGACAGCTAGAAACCTCTGGAAATGCTTGAGGCAAATAAAAAAGCTGGGTGCATCCCCTTAGAAGTTGCTTTTGTGTGGAATAGCAGGAAAACATGACTAGAATCAGGCACTGCTTCTGTCTGGCCATGTGACCTGGTGCATCACCTCCTCTAAGCCTCGGTATCTTCCTGTATAACATGAGGGGCTAAGCTAGAGGTCTTTAAGACCTTCACCAGTTTTTAACCTTCCACAGTCTATACATCTACTAAAATAATCATCCCTAACCAATTCCATTTTTTCTAAAGTCTCATTAACTTTTTTTTTTAGACGGAGTCTCACTCTGTCACCAGGCTGGAGTGTAGTGGCATGATCTCACCTCACTGCACCCCCGGTTCAAGCAATTCTCCTGCCTCAGCCTCCTGAGTAGCGGGAAAGATAGGTGTGTGCCACCACACCCAACTAATTTTTGTGTTCTTAGTAGAGACGGGGTTTCACCATGTTGGCCAGGATGGTCTCGATCTCTTGACCTTGTGATCTGCCTGCCTCGGCCTCCCAAAGTGTTGGGATTGCAGGCATGAACCACCACACCCAGCCCCATGAACTTATTTTAAAAGATCTGAACTAAGAAATGAAGATGGGTTCTGATCAGTGTCACAGTAACATTACAGAAGACTGTGTTATAGGATGAGATGGATCATGGGCTTGCCATTTCTTTCAAGTTATCTTTCTTAGAAACAATGCCTCCAAGCAAACATAAGAAATAGCCCTGAGGCAGGAAATCCATGGGCGGTGACAACTTCGTCACCAAGTGATGACTGTGGGTTAGGGTCTAGGCTGTAACTGGTATTTTTTGGTTTCTGATATTTGGTTAGTATCTACAATCAGCTGTATGCCCTGTAAATGATTATACAGTCAATTCTTAATCATTCTAAGCACTGTTTGCTTTATTTTAGCCCTTCACATTGGTTCCTTCTTTGGACTATATCATAGCTCACTAGTATAGAGCAGAGAAAAAAAGAAAGCAAAGAGTTCAAGTTAATGACTTTTGCTGTTTGAGGAAGGCTAAGATGATACCTGGATTATCCCGATACGAATTAACCAGTGCATCTCATTGCCAAGGGTGGTCAAGAATTGACTGCAGAGTTTAAAACAACAAAAACAGAAACATTTATGGAGCCAGGAGAACCACATCTGCATCCAACATTGTCCACTAAACTGGAAGGATTCAGAGTGATTGCGAAGCCATTATAATGTCACACCCTGACATTATAAGAGTTTGAGTCTGATGCATATTCAACGCCAGTACCCTACCAAACAAGATGCACAAACTTAAAGTTAAGGCTTGGGAGAAAGAAGAGAGGCGAGCTTACCTGGATCTTTCTGTTCTCCTAGTTTGTCTAGAATGTTGAAGGAGATGTCGAGGTACTCTCTCTGGATAGCACTGACGGCAATCTTCCTCTGCTTCCTCTGCCTGGGAACAATCTGAATCTTAAATTCGGATTCCTCAGCTCCATCCTCTTCCACCTTCCTTTCAGGATTCTGTTCTGTATCAGATTCTGCACTGGTATCAGGCTTCTCACTTTCTGTGGGGTTCTCTGCATCTTCGGGAACTTTGAGGAGGACGGTTTTTGCCCCTGAACTTGGCATCAGCTCCCCAGGCTTCTCCCCTTCAGTGCCCGGGTCAGGGTGATCATCCAGCGACATCGCAGGGAGAGCAAACGACTTCTGAAGGAGGTCTCGTTTTTGCTTCAGCGTTAGTGGGCTACCACAGGAGAACTCCGGCAGCTCCTCTGGCTTTGAGGATCCTTCGGCGTCCATAGGGTCTTCCAGAGTGATGAGGGCAGGGTCCGTGTTCCCTGCTGACTGATTATTTCCTGAGTCCTTAGAAGAAAAGTCTTTGGAACAATCCTCCACACTTACTTGCACAAGCGGAGTTGTGCTCAGGCTGAGGACAGAGGGATGGCTGGGGATGGCAGGACAGGAGGCAGCATTTTTACCGGAGGAGCCGTCATTGCCTTGGTTCATCGTCTCCTCTTCTTCATCACTCTCCACTATTCTGAGAGGGGGAAGAGGCTCAAATACAAGAGAGTCACTGTCGGAGGTTGAGAGTATAGAGTGTTTTTCAGGCCCCGATGTTGAATCTGAGGACAGATCTATCAGATCTAAATCCTCTTTAGGAGCAGGCTTTACTGGCGAGTCAACTTTCACCTCAAACGTCTCCATACAGTTTAACCTAACCTCTGGTATGACAGGCCTTCGAGCATCTGGAAACCCTTCCAGAGCTGGGTTCTCGGGGATTTCACTATTGTCAGGCCTCGTAGCAGAGTTCTGTCTAGAACGTCCAGGGTCGTTTGGTCTTTGTGTGACATACGCAGCGTGGGTCAGAGGCTTCTCTATGTCACACCGATCTATGCACGACTTCCTACGATGTTCGTCTAATGTAAACAAAAGCGAGTCTGCATTCCCTATATCAAGAGATTTTTGTTTGAAAGAGCGCAGCTTTTTTTTCGGAATGCTTTCTTCTCTCACACAGTGGAGAAGGCTGTCTTGTAATGCACCCGTCTCTCTATATTCAGCCAGTTCTATTTCACCTGATCAAAACAGAAAAAGCTAGTACTATTTTACTTGGAGATTTCACCATTTTTTCCCCTCATCCTTGGGCATACAATTGGCATAAATCATCATCACAATCCCAGCTCCACCAGGAGGGAAAACGAATTTTCTGGCCAAGTTTTTGTAAGGTTCGTTCTAATTTCAAAAACTGGAAAATTTAGGAATGAAAGACACCAAAATGGCAGTTTAAGATCTGATTTCCAAAATCGGACTTCGGGATAATTCCTCAGCTCTGTTCATTTGTGCATAGAAGAGGGGATCATTTTTTGGCTGAGGTAGATCTAGGAAACTATATTCAAATCGTGTGGAAGAGAAGCAAACATTTTGCAACAAATCAAATCAAGCAATGGCCCTCAAAGACGATCATGACATTAATGATGTATCTGTCAATTCACGTATATATATAACTGTGTATATATATATACTGTTTGTGCATACATATGTATAAATCAACGGTATTAAAATGTGTAGTAACATAATAAAATTAAGATTTCACCCCAAACAAACGGTAGAGTACAACATTTCTGCATAAAATTACTAAGAGAAAAAATTCATACTTCTCTGAACATTCATCTCAACCGGCTGATATTTCACCATTTTGCTGCCGCCTATTCTTTTCAATCTTGCAAAAAAAGTTTGAGACTCTTTATTGCAGGGTCCAGTAGGTGTATCATGAATATCAGATTCATCAAAAACACTATCTTCTTCTAATTGGGGAGAGAAAGTCAAAATTACACTTAAGAGGTTATTCTCTCTTAGGCTGTGTCTACACAAGCATTTCAATGAAAGCATTACGGAAAAAAGTCTGGGGTAGTTTCTGCACCAGCCCAAGTCTAGCCATGGGTTGGTATTTCATCCAGGCATCAAATTATCTATCTATTGGACAGAGGAAGCTGTTACAAGATTGCCCATCACTTTTCACATGACAATTGGCAGCATTTTTAAAGAGGCTTCTTGGGAGTCCAACAGTGCCTTTTTGGGAAACTTTTCCAGTGTGCTTAACACCAGATGACACACAGATGTCAGCTACTTTTTCCAGGAGCCTGTGACACTGCTTGGACTTGCCTGTGTTGCGTGGATTTTCAGGCTGATTTGGGGAAAGGAAATTAAACAAAATGAGTGGATCTTGGCCTTTCCAAAAAAGAAAAAAAATATCTGCCTTTCTGGGATTTGGTAACTGGCATAGACACAGCCTAACAGTACATGCACCTTATACGGTGTGAATGCAAAATACTGTACTCTACATTTGATAATGAGACACGCAACACACAGAAAAAGCTTAGAAAAGCCACTTGTCATCTCAAAAGCTCCACGAATGATTATGGACTGAAAGAGTAAACAAAGGAAAAAGAAAACAGAAAATAACATTTCCTCCTATTAAAGTAAGACTCTTCTCTGAGGAGTTTACCACGTGTAACTATTATGGATCTCATGAATCCCAGAAAGAATCTTTGACACTTACGATCCCTAATCTTACATAAACAAATTGGTCACTTTGAATGCCTATTGAACTTGTTTCTACGTCCTCCCTTCTATACCCATGTGGCCATTTTTAAATCCAAGATAAACCCCAAAATATGTTAATGAGGAAAGAATTGATATGTTGCAACCCACAAAGTTTACTTAACCAATTTTCTTCTTTCATTCTTTTGAAAGGCGAAAGCCACATACAAAGTGGCAACAGAAAAGGTTACTAAAATGCATTTAATAGCACCATAAATGGAGTTAACCTATTATTCAAGTTGAATATCACTGAACTAATAATGTTTGGCCTGTATGTACATCTACGTATATGACAGATGAGGTTCAGGTGTGATTATGACTATTCAAGGTTTTTTTTTAGCATAAGGGCATTATATGCATCAAGTTTTAAGGACTCATCCTGTTCTAAGGCACAAAATTCTACAAGTAAATGAAACCTGAAGCAGTAAATTTTAGATGAAATAACCACACTAAACTTTTTAATTAAATAAAAATAAATGTTAACAATCAAAATGAATTTGTTTTTAAACCCAGTGAACATCCACAAAGATGGGAACGCCTATCAAATTCACATGTTTCCGGGAAAATGCAACACAATAATCTGTTTTACTTCTCTATTTCCTTTTTGGAAAAATATCCTTTGAAAAATGCAGTTTTTCCAACCAATAGTTACGTGATTTGCATTACACAACTTTGATTTTCAAAACGCATCGAACAATCAATACTGAAAGACCACAAGATGGCGCCTCCCATCCAGAAAGGTTCATCAGGGTTTGGCCCAAACACTAAGCCCACAGTGAAAACATCCATAGCTTAACAGATCTCCCCAATTTCCCGGAGACCAAACCCTAAACTGGTAGACAAGATATTCTTCAGGAAGGATCTGAATGGTACCAGAACTTAAAGAACCTAGTTCTCGAGTTCCATCTGTAGCCAAACTAGATTTCTGGAACATTCAGCAATAACAAACAGTGGAACACTGGCTACAATTTACACTTTTGAGATATCTCCAGAGCAGTCCTACCAAAAGAGACTCTACTAACCTCACAATGGGTCATTGGACACTTGGTTTTCTCCAAAGACTAGATTAAATGATGTCAATTTAAAATCTAGTCAGCCATGACTTCCACCAAAAACTAAAAATATACACCCTGGTTCTTTATGTCTCACCTGAAAACAGGCTGCAATTTTACTCTAGCTAAAGTTGCATTCTACTGCCTCCTTTTAGAAAAAGGTAGCAATAGAAAAAAGTGTTTATAGTGGAGATAACTTACACCTATGCAGCAAAAATGTTTCATTTCCCTTGCTTTGAATCACTTTGTATTGAATTAAAAGGCTAGGAAAAAGCACTTCAGCAAACTTAGACTCCATTGAAACTGTATGAGCACAAAGGTCAGGGGCAAACTAGAGACCTACAAAGAAAATAGCTCCACTGTGTGCCAACCAAGACTTACTTTATAGCCCAAAAACGAGACACTTCTAACATAAGAAAAGGCTTATGAAGGCTCCTGAATCAAATAGCAGAAAATATTTTACAAAATATTATTTCTTACGATATAGACTTTAGAAGCATATCAATTATTCCTCTCGAATGCTCAATTTTAAAGTTAAAGCAGCAACATTCATGGGAGGCTGGAAAATTAAGAAAGCGATTTTCTTTTTACTCCAGAATGGTATCTGGGAACACTCCTGTATCTAATAAGAAAACATTGTCCAGAAATCTATTATGTATTGAAGCTAGGTTTGGGATGCAATTTAGATATGTACCTTTTTCTTTTTCGCTGTATCTGCTTATGTTACTGTTGTCACTGTACAAAGGTCCTGCCGTGGCATGGGGCTTGCAGCTATGATACTGCGCATTGAGTGTATTGACTGTTATGTGAATCAGATGCAGCAGGATCTTGCTGATATCACAGTCTCGGTATGGATACTGCCCAATGAAATGAGGGAGAAAAAGATAAATGGTTATTTTAAAGGGTAAGTTTTTCCACCTGATCTTGCCAGATACTGTTTGCAGTATCTCTTGGGGATAAATATATATATATGAGAGAGAGAGAGAGAGAAGTAGAAAGAGATTCTGCTCATGGCCTTATTTATTTGTTTAGTTAGAGACAGGGTCTCATTCTGTCGCCCAGGTTGGAGTGCAGTGGTGTGATCATAGCTCACTGCAGCCTCAACCTACCAGGCTCAGGTGATCCTCCCACCTCAGCCTCCCAAGTAGGTGGGACCAGGCATATGCAATCATGCTTGGCTAATTTTTTGCTGAGACAGGATTTCACCATGTTGTTCAGGCTGGGCTCAAACTCCTATACTCAGGCAACCCACCCACCTCAGCCTCCCATAAGTGCTGGGATTACAGGAGTGAGCCATCACGCCCTCCTCCATGGCCTTATTTTTACAAGGGACTATATTCCTTCTTCACCAAATCACTGACAGCAATGTAAATATGAACATGTCAGTTCATAGTTACAGTTCTTTTCAAGAAAATTATCTGGCAGAAACATTTAGCGGGTGAATACAATTTCAGATACCTTCTTTGTTTTCTGAAATAATAATTAATACTTAGATAAAATATGAGACTGAGTATAAACACTATAAACAGAGGTTCTTGATCAATAGCCTACCATTTATCATTCTTTGTTTTAAACATTTTTAGAGCACGTATCCACAGGGCCTCCCATTTCTATTTTCATTTCAATAGCTCTTTGGTTCTTAACAGTAATTGCATATCCTGATCTTCCTTCCGAAGGTCAAACTTTTATTCTACAAAATTTTCAACTAAAGACTCAGGTCTTCTCCTTATGCTCTCTAAGAGAACCATTGCATCTAAAACAGCAGTGACCACCCAGCTCACCTTGTAAAGGATGACAAGCAAGGCCTTCAACCACATCTGCCGGATGTGAGGCTTTAGGGACCAGAGGGAGCAACGAGGTGGCTGTTGGAAATAATGCCGGAGTTGAGGACAAGAGCAGTATTTGAGCACCTGAACCACTAAGGGGAGAAGGTGTTTTCCCAAGTTAATGTTATAGTCCATAACCTGAAATAGAAAAAATATTAATAACTGATGGAAAACTACAAAGAACACTCAGAAGGCAAAAGGAAAAATGTGAGCCATCCCAGTGGTTAAAATTTTTAACAGGCAAAGTATTTAACAGGCATCCCACAAAATATTAAAAGTAATGGCTAGTACGCAAGAAGGAGGAAAAGTCCAACCTCACAAAAAATTTTTGAAACTTGTAAATGAAAATAGTTTTAATCTAATTAATTATTTATTTCAGTACCTATTGAAAATAAAATTTTATCCATTCAACTATTAACCAGAGTTAAACTAGACAATGAAGAAACCTAATATTGGTAACCACCTGCAGAAATGGGAATTCCTGGACAACTGGCAATACTTGGTTCAATCTTTGAACCAAGTATTATACCAACCAAACTTGGTACAATCTTTCAGGAGAGCAATTTAGCAATATGCATTCAGGAATAAGAAAAAGCACATGCCAGGTGCAGTGACTCATGCCTGCAATCCCAGCACTTTGGAAGGCTGAGGCAGACAGATTGCTTGAGCCCAAGAGTATGAGACCAGCTCAGGCAACATGGCTAAACCCTGTCTCTACCAAAAATACAGTAAGTTAATTCGGTGTGGTAGCACACACCTATACTCCTAGCTACTCGGGAGGCTGAGCTGGGAGGATCCTCTGAGCCTGGGATGTCGAGGCTGCAGTGAGCCATGATCATACCACTGCACTCCAGCCTGGGCTACCAGAGTGAAACCCTGTCTCAAAAAAAAAAAAAAAAAAAAAAAGGAAAAAAAGAAAGAAAGAAGAAAGAAAAAGCACATACCCCCAATACAACCATTAAATATATCCCAAAGAAATAATCAGACAAGTGTTCCAAAATGTATATATAAAGAAATTCAACATGGCCTTGTTTATAGTCACCCCAAACTGAAATCAACCTCCATATTCAATAATATGGGATTAGACAAATAAAATACTGTTTGTGTAACTACAGAATACTATGTAACCATTACACAGAATATGACACAAATTTATTTACATGATATAAACTTCATAATAAATTTTAGGTTTAAAAAGGTTGCACCAAAATCTCAGAAATCACCACTAAAGAACTTAACCATGTAAGCAGACACCACCTGTTTGCCAAAAACCCATTGAAACAAAAAAATTGTTTAAAGGTGGCACATATATCAGTATGTATAATATGAACCTATTATTGTAAAAATGTGTGGACATACATATGTGAGTATGAACTTTATGTATGTATATAAATGGTGGGAGCAATATATACCAAAATATTAGGAAGTTATTTTTGACACAGGTTTTCTGGAGTTATATAAACCCCATATAAAAATTTAATTTTTAATATTTAGCTTATGTATATATATATACATACACATATATATATATATATATATATATTTTTTTTTTTTTTTTTTTTTTTTGAGATGGAGTCTCACTCTGTCACCCAGGCTGGAGTTTAGTGGTGCAATCTTGGCTCACTGCAACCTCTGTCTCCCAGGTTCCAGCGATTCTCCTGCCTCGGCCTCCCCAGCAGCTGGGACTACAGGCGCACGTCACCACGCCTGGCTAATTTTTGTATTTTTAGTACAGATAGGGTTTCACCATATTGGCCAGGCTGGTTTTGAACTCCTGACTGCATGATCTGCCCACCTCGGCCTCCCAAAGTGCTGGGATTATAGGCATGAGCCACCATGCCTGGCCTTGATTTTAGCTTTTATTTCTAAAGTCAATATGCATAATGTGGATTTAGAGGGTGAGGGGAAGAGGGAGGGAGGGTTTGGTATCTGAAACAGTGACAGCTGAGAAAAAGCGGTGATCCACCCAGTTATCAGCATCAGCACAGGATGGCTGCTTATCTTTGTTCATTACATTACAATCTATTTCAGCTGACAATAACAGCTATCATCTATCGAGTTCCTACCATGAGACAGGCTTCGAATCAAGGTGCTTTGCAATAGGTTTTCTCTAATCTATCAAAAAAGGAAATCTGTGTTACCAATAAGCAAGCAAGCAGAGAGTGCCTAAGCCCTAGCAGCTAATAACAGAGGCGGAGCTGAAATTCATATCTGCATCTCTCTAGTCCCAAGTCCTGTATTTTTACAGATTGGTGCAGCTGTTCTGGAGAGTGAGATTTGTAGCACTGACCAAATTAGGCATACATTTACCCCACGACCCAGCAATTCTTCTGGATCCATCTCCCTAAGGAATTCTCACATTGGCTGATAAGGTGTGTACACATAGATGCCTATTACTGAACTGTTTGGGGTAGTGAGGCATTGGGAGCAATATGAGTCCATTACTAGGGGAATGGATGAGTAAAGTATGGTGTCTGTCCACCATGGCATGCAATACAACAGTTAGAAGTAGCAGACACACATGGAAAAGCCAGTGATGATGGTGTGGCAAAAAGTTAAGTTGTATGATAAATTCAGCTCTCTCCACCTGAAACCAAAAAAGGAAAAGTTTAAAAACACACACACACAACCACAGAAACACAAACAAAAAAGGCCGGGTGCGGTGGCTCATGCCTGTAATCCCAGCACTTTGAGAGGCCGAGGTGGGCGGATCATTTGTGGCTGGGAGTTCAAGATCAGCCTGACTAACACGGGGAAACCTCATCTCTATTAAAAATACAAAAAAATGAGCCGGACGCAGTGGCAGGCGCCTGTAGTCCCAGCTACTTGGGAAGCTGAGGCAGGAGAATGGCGTGAACCTGGGAGGCGGAGCTTGCAATGAGCCGAGATCGTGCCACTGCACTCCAATCTGGCAACAGAGCGAGACTCCGTCTCAAAAACATAAATAAATAAATAAATAAAACCACACTAACAAAAAATAATCCTATACTCTCTTATTGTTTAATGGATACAGAGTTTCAGTTTAGGATGATAAAAACGTCTGAGGATGGACAGTGGTGATGGTTACACAACATAAAAGTGCGCAATGCCACTGAACTATACACTTAAAACTGTTAAAATGGCAAATTGTAGGTATATTTTACAAAACAAAAAAATCTCCCACACTCCCTTGATGATACCAGGCTACCAATTCTTTTTTTTTTTTTTTTACTGTGAAAGAAAATGTTTAATAAAATGGCCATTTTAATAGAGAAATGTAAATTTGAGTGTGTAAAAGCAAATGGAAAATAGCTGAAACACACAGAGAAAACAAGCCTTTCCATGGCTCCAACTTTAGCTGTTTTACACTAAACAAAATATTGGAACATGTGAATATTAGAAACTCCTTCTAACTAGAAAGATTTCTTCAGTAACATACAACTGAAATTAATATAAACTAAAATTATAATTTTTAAAATAGAATTAACCAAATTTAAGTATTTTTAGTTAGCAATTGTAAAAAAAAATAAGCACAGTGATCTAGAAACCAAATATACTGGCTGGGCGCGGTGGCTCACACCTGTAATCGCAGCTCTTTGGGAGGCCAAGGCAGGCAGATCACAAGGTCAGGAGATCAAGACGATCCCGACTAACACGGTGAAACCCCGTCTCTACTAAAAATACAAAAAAATAGCCGGGCGTGGTGGCGGGCGCCTGTAGTCCCAGCTACTTGGGAGGCTGAGCCAGAAGAATGGCATGAACCTGGGAAGCAGAGCTTGCAGTGAGCCAAGATCACGCCACTGCACTCCAGCCTGGGCAACAGAGCAAGACGCGGTCTCAAAAAAAAGAAAAGAAACCAAATATACTAAAATGATTATGTAACTATCATATGAAGGTACAGACATTCTTCATATGCTACAAGGTTAGTATCTCTCTCTCTCTCTCTCTCTCTCTCTCTCTCTCTCACACACACACACACACAGTCTCTCTCTCTCATTCTCTCTCTCACTATTCCTCAGTCAGGCTACCAATTCTTACTAATCTTCACATTCCCCTCCACATACTCCTGCATAACACCGAGCAATTTGTACAAACCTTTATGCTGAACCAGTGTTGGCTACGTGGTACGTAATGCCTTGCTTCTACTAAAAGTATAAGGGTGTGACTTCTGAAAGCTGTTATTACACTCACTTGGGCAATTCCTGCAATGAATGCATTGAAGCAAGTTGACAGGCGCATTTTTTGAGGTGCAATCATGAAGCAACCTTCCTGCTGGTCATAGCCGAGTAAGACGTACAGGTGTCGCTTGACCGTGTTGAAGGCCTTTGCACTGCTGATGTCTGACTCGGCGCTGCTCTCGTCCTTGGCCATGAACTTCATGAGCACTGTGATCAGCTGGTGAACTGTCTGGTGGTCGATCCCAGCGTCTTCTGGGAGCAGGTCCTTGATGGTGTTGTCATTCTCGGGAGACTGTTGTCCTGTCAGTAGAAGAAAGGCTGTGAGTGGGTGGCTCTTTCACAGGTGAAGTGACACTAAAATCTCTTATATTGAAAAAGCACCCTTGTTTCTGCTTCTACAAAACTTTCTGCTCCAGACAGAATTTAAGAAACTTAAAGGCACAATATGGCCTTGTAGGCAGAGCCCTAGTCCGGGGGTGAAAGTTACTGTATTCATCAACAACCAAGTAATCTGGGAGAATTAAGGGAATGGCAATAAAAATAGGGTGCTATGAAGCAATGTTATCCTGAAACAGCAAGACAAATGCCTAAATACATTTTGCATTTAGCAAATTTTTTAATACGTTGGCAAAGTTTTATCCTCAGTGATAAAGGAAGTTTCCCTTCCAGCTTTGTAAAATAAGCATGTAAGAATAACCACAAAACACTATAGTCTAAAATCCACTGAGGACAAAACCACTGGGTTATTCTGTTTAAATTATTATCTCAATTCAGTTATGTTCATGAATCAGCTAGTGCAAAAAAAAAAAAAATCTTTTCCAAACCCTGAGATATTAGCAGTAGGTTCTCTTTAAATGAAATAGGCAAAATTATAAATAGCAAATTATAAGCCCTGTTGTATGTCATGAGAAACATATAAGGAAGGGAGAGGACACAAACAGAAAGAGAGCAAAGCATGAACTTTTAAAAACAGAAAAACACCACATGAAGGTGTGCGGAAAGTTCACATGGAAAGAAAAAATACCTTAGCCCTTGGCTTCCTCTTCACCTAGTAAATAATGGCATCTGAGCAGCTCCCTGACATTGACTTTCTCTGTTATTTTTCAAAGTCAGAAATTACCTGTCTCCCTTTGTTCTTCTGCCCCTTCTTATCAGGTTTGGTTTAGGACTTTGGGAGAAGGAAGACTGATATTTGCTCTTCTATATTTATGGTTTGGGGATTATTCAAAATACTCTTGTCCTTTTTTTTTTTATAGCAACATTAGAATTTCTAAATTGAAAACAAAGGTTTTGTCTGGTGGGTTAGATCAGCACACTGGCATTCTCATCTCTCATCCTGCAAGGAAACGTTCTACTAAACAATGACAAGCTTTGGTTACAAACCATTATAAACCAAGCCTTGGTTACACCCATTATAATTATGGTGTAAAGGATGCAACAAAGAGTTAGGTAGTAACTTATACCTATTAACTCCTCAGTTAATTTGGCAAAATCTCAGCCTTTCAGGACACAGCCAAGAGAAGCGAGGCATCAGAAATGTTTCTGGGAATTGCAGAAATTTGCTGTCTCAAGCCCAAATACTTTTTCTCTGGGATAGTAGCATGAAGGTCAAATTCAGAATTTACCAGTTTAGACCTGCACATAAAGTAACAAGCTTGGTTGTCGAGTTTCCCAGAGAATCAGATGAATGTTGGTCTGTTCAAAAGTGAACTGCTGAGAAGGGATAGTTGACAGTAAGTGAAGAGGTAGCAGAGGCAGCTTAGTGTAAGAGCCTCTAATACAGAGAAAACCATCTGACACACGTCAGTATGATTCCGGGACACTCACACTTTTCTGTCTCATAGAATCTGTGCATGAAGGAATGAATATGTATCATGCACTCTAGAGAAACTTTTTATCAAAAATTATTCAAATAAAACCTAAGAATTTGTTTATTACAGTGTTTCACATGCAGGGTGATCAATAAATTGTTAATATTATAATTACTTATAAGGCATGCATCAGGAAAAAAATCAATTTATGTGGAACACGCTATTTCAATGAGAGGCTGGAAATGTAAAGCATCATAGCATGTGGTTAAATTAAATGTTTGTAATACAGGATTTGACCAAATACAATACCTATGTAAATCCTTGTAAGGCAAAAGAGAAAAAGTTTACAGGGCTATTTTTTCAGCATTGAAAAACAGTTTACCGAGGCTGGGCATCGTGGCTCACACCTGTAATCCCAGCACTTTGGGAGGCCAAGGTGGGAGAATCACTTGAGCCCCCAGGAGTTTGAGACCAGCCTAGGAAACATGACAAGACCTGGTCTCTACAAAAAATACAAAAATTAGCTGGACGTGGTGGTGCACACCTGTAGTCCCAGCTACTCGGGAGGCTGAGGCAGGAGGATCACTTGAGCTTGGGAAGTTGAAGCTGCAGTGAGCTGTGATCATGCCACTCTACGCCAGCCTGGGCAACAAAGCAAGACCTTGTCTCAAAAAAAGAAAAGAAAAAAGAAAAAGAAAAGAAAAACATTTACTCTTGATTTGTTTTTCCACTTGAGTATTACTTTACAACTAGAAGGACATTATTGCTTTGGACATGTTTGGGCCAAGAATATGACAGGACTCCCTGCAGGGTTCAATGTCATTGTAGCAGCAAGTAATGGCTGTTACAACACAGCTTCAGTCTTCAATTCCTTTTAGCTCTGGGGTGCAAGGTTGAAGAGAACATGTACCACTCAGTCCTGCTCAGCCACCTCATGTCCACACTGGCTCAACAACAAAGTCCCAAAGTTAAAAACTGGAACCGGAGAGTGTTTGAGAGGAAGTTGATCCTTTGTTTTATAGTGCTGAGAATTTAGGAACCTCAATACAGAAGAAAGGGAGCTCCCAGAAAGGCCCAACTGGGACTCTGCCCCTGTTTCCTTCCATCTCAATTCAAGTCTAGAAAATAGACCATCAGACTTCAGCTTAAACATTTCAAAACTCTTCTTCTCATTACAAGTGGGTATGTTTCTAAACAATGAGTAACCCTGAGTTTTCCCATCACATCAGATTTTCCTGATGACTGTCATTTCATACATGCCCATCTCACTGTAGATCATTTTCACGGATCTTAAGTTTGCTGCTTTCCCTGAATAGCAAGTGATGAGTGATCCTTAACAAATGTACTGAAAAAAGAACATTTATGGAAACTTTTGCATAAAAATGTTTAATCTCTTTTTATTCTAATAATTTACCCCTCTAGTGTGGGCTTTGCAAGTCTATACTTTGTTTATTGCCTCTCTTTGAAATAGAGTAAGCTTGTGACTGGTGTACTCTTCATAAAGACAAGTTACCTTAATCAAATCCCTAAGAAAAATGAGCTGTGGATAAGCTGAAATGTTCTCTATTGATAAAGACAATAGTAATGTTTTAACCTAGAAAAGGTATGAAATTTCCATTTTAAAACTAAATGCCTACAAGTATTTTCTCTAAGGAAAACAAAACGCTTAATAGTTTTGAATTCTAGTCTGTGAAATTTCTACATCTGTCCTAACCATAAAGATTTAACATGTTAAAAGGTCTAATTTTATATTTTCTATAAAGAGAAAATATAATTATATTTATAATTATAATTACGGAGGCAGAGCTATACCTACCATCCCTTTAATGTGAAGTGAGTCCATTACAATCTGTCCACAGAGCTGTATAACTGATTGAAACTCCAAAGTGTAATACAGCATTATTTATTCAGATGATTTAAAACCAGGCAGGATCAGGATCTGCTTTTCCAGACTTATCTCCTATTATTTCACCCGAAATGGTCAACATTCTTACAAGCTGGGCTACTCGTGGATCTCAGAATGGAGCCAATGTTTTTCCCTCTTTGCACGTTTGCTCATGGTGCTCTCTTCATCTTGTGAAGTGGTTCTCTACCCTCCCCCAACAATTTTGTGCTATAAACAGGTCCCCAAAAGCCATTCTTATTAGATATACCCAATATTCCTCTCAGCAATTCGATGTGATCCCTAAATTCTTTAAATTTCTAAGGACAAGAAAGGAGGGAGGACAGAAGAGAAAAAGAAGAATGGAGGAAAATTTCCTTTAGCATTTTGCTAACTCCCATGTGGCCAATAACAATTTTGCAAGGCAGAACATTTTGTCTATTCAATTGCCTTAATACTCCAATAAGAACATAGGCTTCTTGAAGGCAAATGACATATTTTATCCATTTTTATATCCCTCATAGAATAGGGGCCAATGTCTGACATATAGTAGATACCTATTATACATACATGTCTGTCAAAGTGCACGAAATTCAAATAAATATGTCAGAGCTTACATTCTGTATAACAGAAAAATTGATAGAGTCCCCAAACAGCAGGAATCTGGGAATGTTTCTCTATGTGAATTGATTCACTGACCCCTCTGCCAAACCAACAAGTGACAATTAGGTAGAGGAAGAAAGGATCCTTTCATGAGCTTACTCTGTACTTGGTCCAGGGCAGTCAATGAGTCAGCACTAAAAATGAGGTTCCATTCTACAGGCAGCTCTCACTCCACTGCCTCGCTCATCTCCCTGCCTCCTTACCTCAGTTTTCGGTTATGTGCGCACACATCCACAGCAGGGCTGGAAAGCCGGGGCAGTAGCTAACTTCATATCCTCCTATGCTCCCCATCCCTGCCTTTTCTCCTTCCTATTCCACATTGTATCGTCATATGTTCATGTCTCATCCACCAATCAAGCCTGGCTGAAAAGCCACCTGTCCATGAGACCTTCCCTGATGTCTCCAGCTGGTAGAAAGCTCCCTCCCTTTGCATTTGACATGACTCACCCTACGTACTGTTACTTTCACTCAAGATGAGAGTTTACTGATGTTCATACTTAATATCCCTTACTTGGCCCTAAGTAAGTTAAGAGTATAAAAATTTCCAAAGCATCTTTGTATTTCCTAGTCCAGCAGGTGTAAAATAAATACTTGTTGAACAAGCATTTGTGGCACACACCTGTAATCCAAGCTACTTGGGAGGCTGTGGTGAGAGGATCCCTTGAGCCCAGAAGCTCAAGACCAGCCTGAGCAACATAGCAAGACCCCAACTCAGAAAAAGTATTTGTAATGTTTGTTGAACAAAAAATTGTCATTTCCCAAAAATATAACTTCAAACAAGAGTATTCCTATAAAAACAACTGTACTCTGACTCACTGGATCTTAATGGTCAATAGGCATTTTGCAAGTTAGTGAAGAAATGAATTGTAAACCATCTGTAGAAAGAAAGAGCCCAAAGAAAAGTTATTCGGAATTCTAGGCCGGGACACTAAGAAGACAGGAAAGCTCAATGCAAGAGTGCTTTATTGGTCCTAACTAGTATTGGGCACCTTCTCTTATGGATACAAATGCAGGCCAAGAGATCTCTAGGTTTCTCTGCAGGCTGAGGCAGAACTTAGAGTATGCAAGTCCCACAAGAAATGGGGATAGCTCTGGACCAATCTGGGGTCCTAACTGGCAAAGTCCTTTGGTCTGGACACTCATGGCCTTAAGCCACTCTGTAGCAGGCTTGAAAGCCCAGGCCAACTCCATAACCAGACTGGTGTCCTCATGTCCCACAGGGCAGAAATACCCTAAGACCAATTCATCGAGAGGTAGTTGTGGTAGAAAGCAAGCAAGCCTAGTCCCTTAGTCCCTTAGATGCCAGCTTCCGTTCTGATCCTAACTAGTCAGTCATACATGACCTTAAGCAACCACCGAAGCAGAATCACTTAATCCCTCACTACATCAGTTTTCCTGTAAGTAAAGAGATACTATATATACAGGGAGGATTATAATTATTACATACCTATTTTTGTTTAATTATCCACTCCAGGCGATGAGGAACACGATATAATTAAGCACCCTATGTTCACATGGGACTGATACCATTAGTTCAGTATTGTGCTTATATAGCATAACAACTGCTGCATTCTGTTCAATTAATCTTCATCAGTGTTCTAAATACATGAAGACAAAATTTCCTGGTTCTTACAGCACCAGTGAAAGTACTCCCTATGTCCAAGCATACAAATTATAGATTAGCAGTTAAAAAGATTGTATATCCCATCAATTAGGATGAAATGAAGCTGCTGAATTCCTACTGGCAGTTACATGCCTTGTTAGAGAGCTCAGGACCTCTGGGCTTGAGACCCAGATCTGTCACTAATAAGCTTGTTCTTTTGTGAGAATCTCAGTTTCTTCCTCTACAAAATGAGACTGTTAACACATCGCTAATGTTTCAGCTATAAGATTCTATGAATTTTATTTAGATGCACAAAGATGTTGATTTGAAAAGACATAGAGGAACGTGACTCTCTACAAACCTTGCAGAGTATACCTTCTATAGAAAACAGAATTTTCTATTGCATTTTCTGTGGGTACCACGTAAAGGTTAAGATCAGAGACTCATAAATTGTAAATCCACTGCCAAAAAGTTCAGCCTAAACAGCAATTAAATTTAAATCTTGTTGTATAAAGGGGCATCTGCTTTATTTCAAGTCTAATCAACAAGAGGTCTGCAAAGAGGACCTCATTACTTGGACCAAACAAAAGTATGTTCATTAAGTAGCAAGTTCTTCAGTTTCCATTTAATTACTGTCTTAAACCATTCTCCACAATCTTATGATAAATCTGGTATGTCCTTGCTTCCAAGTTAGAAACAGTCAGGGTCCAGTAAATAATAATGCAAAAATGGAACACTACAGTAGTTTGAAATTGCCTTATAAGCTGAGCCAGCTATTTCCATATCTAAGCAAGTTTTGCTTATGCTGGTGTCATGTAAATTACCTTTCCTGAAGTTTTAGCTTCACATTTAATTTAAACAATGCTGTTATCTGCCTCTTTTCCATCTGGCCACTTTTGGTGGAATAATTAGATGCCTGAAGGCTTTTTTTAAACTGCAAGAAACACATGTACATGTTTTCCCACAGTGATATGAGGGGACTTCTCGGGCTGGATTGTTTAAATGGATAATTATTATGAAAGACTAGCTTCTCAGCTAAGCTTTAAGAGACAAGCTAGAGTAAAATAAAGATAATTTATGAAACTGCCTAAGAATAATCTCAAAAATGCCTCACTGAAGGGAAACTGCATGGATTTCATATTTCTAATGAAGCTTTGAATCAGAAGTTCTTATTTCTATTCTTTAAAACGAAAAAAATCACAGCACAGTAGTGTACATGAGTGATGTGTAAGGCAAGGTAGAGGGACTCTACCAAATGTTTGCTATTCCTTTTCTCTCATCAATTGTAAAAGAGAAAAGACTTTGGCCACCATCTGCTGTCTGCATAGATATCTCTGGGATTTTCTCTCTCCCCTCCCACTCCAGACTCCCTCTCTTTCAAACACCCTTTTTATAACGCATAACGCACGTGATCTTTAAAGTCTCCTCACTTGAAATTTTCCTTCTGAGAGTGTCTGCACCATTCTGAAAAGTTTATTGTAAAACTAGTAGTCTTAGATGAAAACTCCAATGTTCTATAGCATGACACATAGGTGGTAGTTACCAGATTTGTTTTTGACTAATAAGTAGGTATTCAGAACCTTCACAGTCTTCCCAGTGAGTCACAGCACCATTCGCGTGGAGCCTCCTTGCCAATGTCCCTTCTACTCTTAGGCTACTTCATGATAAATTGTAATATATCACAGAACATCAAATGATCGTTAAAGTGTATCATGCTATGGTCCTCCAAACAGAAGAAATTCTCCTTTCTCTGAGAAACAGAAATGCATGTAGAGTTGCAAAGAATCAGGAATGGCTAAGGGGATGAGCGGATGACAGTGGTTCAAATGTATAACCTCTTAAAATGTAAATGAAATGTATGGTTTTCCTATAGCAGATATATATGAACAAAATATTTCTATGTGTAAAGACACATACAAATATCAATACTACGGATAGCTCTAGTCATACTGGCTCTCTGGGGAAAGGTGCAGACTCAGGTGATACGATGCTTCTTACTGGACCAAAAGTTAATGGAATCAAAAGTCATCTGTTAATATCAAAACGGAAAGAATTGCCATATCAGGGGCTCAAACACTTGAACATCCGAGGTAAGACCCTTTTGAGCTTGCAAATCCTAAGTATGTCACCCTGGTCCAGTTAGAGACACCGCATTCTCTACCTTGTCCACCTGTGATAGACACTTGTACATGGCCCTTCAATGTCAGAAGTACCCACCTGGCGTCTGTTCGGGTGTCCCACCGAGAGCTGGAGCAGACTGCTCATGCCTGGTCAACCTCATAGCTTAAAAATCAACAACAACTCTATTGAAATAAGCATTACAGACAACTGGAGCCTAGAAAATATACTCAGTGCTAACTGTATTGGATAGTAGGGGCAGGTTTCGTTTTTCTATTTGTAATTAACATCACATAAAAGTTGTTTATGTAACAAAAGTTTTGCAGTTTTTATCTGAATCATAAGAGCATCCTTCAATGTTACTTCATCTTCAAAATGGTCATGTGAATTAATGAACAAGAAATGACAATAAATAAACTTTACATTCCAAACTGATCAGTTAGGATATAAATAGAGCTGGAAAACTCACATAAAATTAGTTATTTATTTAATTTGGGTATTGGTTTCTAGGATTTAAACAGTTTCACCTGGGGCCTAGCACTACCATTGGTTATTCTTCAATGATCACCTATGATTATCTTTGCTCCCTGAAAAACTGGGTTATTGATTACTTAAAGAACTTTCATTCATATTTAACTCTCCCAAAGTTTAAAAGAACACATTGCCATAGCTTGTCATAAAATAGAGAAAATGTAATGAATAAAATCAAATCATATTTATGATTAAAAATGGTTATGTTATATAAGGCTGTCTTCTAATAAATGCCAATGAAAAACAAACCTTTCATATTCTGACAGGGTAAGAAATAGGTTTTGGGTCATTATTTTATTTACTTCACAGTGATTAGTTAAAGATTAAATCACTTAATAAATTTTACAAGTTAGTAATATATTTAAACATACTCATTCATTAATATGGTGATTTAGTAATGAACTTCTAATTATTTGTCCTTCATGAGTCATTACTAATCATTAGAGTTTATCTAGTCATTTGGTAATTTAAGGAAAATTTTATTCTCTTTAAAACTATAATATAAAGAAAGATCTTTTATAGAACAAGTATATATGGTCTTTTTAAAAATATTGGCAATGAAGCTTATTTTTATTTATAAATTATCTGTTGAAGATGAGCAGAAATTCAATTTCTCAGCCTCATTTCTCTATTTCAAAAGCAACCATTATTATTGGTTTGTCTTGGGGGTCTTGTGTGGCTGCTTCTATCAGACATGAAAAAAAAATACATTCCAAATTTCAACTCTCCCTCCTTAGCCGCCATAGGTCTTATTACCTAAGTCATATTCAGAAAGCTCTTACGATACAAGGCTGGTGGTGCAAACTTCGGTGTTCTAGGACTTAGGAGCAAATGTGTCTTCTAAGTTGCACGCCAAGCATCAATGCATTTGCTGCCTTTTACATTTCAAAAACATCTACTGTTGGATCAGGGCTTTGCTATCCCAGCAAACTAGCAAAAGCAACCCTAGGCATTTATACCCCTGGGGTGATTCTCTAGGGAATCTGAAAGCCAAACTTATTGAACAAACTTAGTTTGCTGAAGGTGCTATACTCTCTGTGAACATTCAACAAGACAGGTCAGCCTCAGAAAGACATTAAACAGATTTAATGGAAGGATGAAAGAAGATACTCAACGAATTTTGGAGGTCAGGGTCTCAGGGAGGGAGAGTGCTCTCTTGGATTCCACGGGCCCTTTCACACTGTCCCTCAGGGAACGTACGCTCTTCTGGCGGTTTCTTGCAAAGCGAGCTCTCTTGATCTTCCATAAGGCTGCATCGCTGAGGTTAGCAACATTGGTCCTCACAGCAGTGATGGCTTTGCAAAAGGAATTACAGAGACTATCACTCTCCTTTACATAGGGCTATGTAATCCACCTAGTCTAAAACAGTCCATCTGTGTAGAGTTTCAATATTAAAATGCATTTTTCATGGATATACATCTCCCTCTCTGATGAGTCCTACATAAAAAAATGACTATTGCCTATCATGATTTTTTTTTCTGCTTAGACCACAAGATTAAATTATCTAATTTTGTTATCATTGGATAGTTGAGTGACGAAAGTCTTTTCTCCACCTATTCAGAGCTGTAGGTAACTGATTAATAGCAAGAGGCCAGGTGTGGTGGCTCATGGCTATAATCCCAGCACTTTGGGAGGCCATGGTGGGAGGATTCCTTCAGGCCAGGAGTTTGAGGCCAGCCGGGGCAATATAGCAAGACCCCCATCTCTACAAAAAAGGAAAAATTAGCCAGGTATGGCGGCTCACCCCTGTAGTCCTAGCTACTTGGGAAGATTAGCTGGGAGGATTGCTTGAGCCCAGGAGTAGGAGGCTGTAGTGAGCTATGATGACACCACTACACATCAGTCTGGGCAACAGAGTCAATGCAATTCCCATCAAAGTACTATCATCATTCTTCACAGAGCTAGAAAAACAATTCTAAAATTCATACGGAACCAAAAAAGAGCCCACATAGCCAAAGCAAGACTAAGCAAAAAGAACTAATCTGGAGGCATTGCATTACTGGAGTTCAAACTATACTACAAGTCTATAGTTACCAAAACAGCATGGTACTGGTATTAAAATAGGCTTGTAGACCAAAGGAATGGAACAGAGAACCCAGAAACAAAGTTAAATACTTACAGCCAACTCATCTTCAACAAAGCAAATAAAAACATATAGTGGGGAGAGGACACCCTATTCAACAAATGGTGCTGGGATAATTGGCAAGCCACATCTAGAAGAATGAAACTGGGTACTCATATCTCACTTTATATAAAAATCAACTCAAGACAGATCAAAGGCTTAAATCTAAGATCTGAAACCATAAAAATTCTAGAAGACAAAATCAGAAAAACTCTTTCAGATGTCGGCTTAGGCAAAGAGTTTACGACCAAGAATTCAAAAGCAAATGCAACAAAACCAAAAATAAACAGACAGGACCTAATTAAACTAAAAAGCTTCTGCACAGCAAATGAAATAATCCGCAGAGTAAACAGACAACCCACTGAACAGGGAAAAATATTCTCAAACTATGCATCCAACAAAGGACTAATATCCACAATCTATAAGGAACTCAAACAAATCAGCAAAAAATAATGATAATAATAATAACAACAATCCCATCAAAAAGTAGGCAAAGGACATGAATAGACAATTCTCAGAAGAAGATATACAAATGGCCAACAAACATATGAAAAAATGCTCAACATCACTAATTATCAGGAAAATGCAAATTAAAACCACAATGAGATACCACCTTACTCCTGCAAGAATGCCATAATTTAAAAATCCGAAAATAATAGATGTTGGTGGGGATGTGGTAAAAAGGGAACACTTTTACACTGTTGGTAGGAATGGTAATTGGTACAATCACCATGGAAAATGGTATGGAGATTCCTTAAAGAACTAAAAGGAGATCTACCATTTGATCCAGCAATCCCACTACTGGGTATCTACCCAGAGGGAAGGAAGTCATCATAGGAAAAAGGTATTTGCACATGCATGTTTATAGCAGCACAGTTTTCAATTGCAAAAATATGGAACCAGCCTAAATGCCCATTAACCAACAAGTGGATAAAGGAAATGTGATATATATATATATCGTGGAATACTACTTGGCCATTTAAAAGAATGAAATAATGGCATTCACAGCAATCTGGATGGAGTTGGAGACCATTATTTTAAGTGAAGTAATGCAGAAGTGGAAAACCAAATATCATATGTTCTCACTTATAAGTGGGAGCTAAGCTATGAGGATGCAAAGGCATAAGAATGACAGAATAGAATCTGGGAACTTTGGGGGGAAGGGTGGGAGGGGGGTGAGGGATAAAAGACTGGGTATAATGTACAATGCTCAGGTGACAGGTACACCAAATCTCAGAAATTGCCACTAAAGAACTTATCCATGTAACCAAAAACCACCTATGTCCCCAAAATTATTGAAATTTAGAAAGCATGCAATAGTGAGTTTGCAAGGTGCAAATATACTTCCAAAAATTGCTCACAAACGTTATAAACATAATGACTGAATCATATTTAGGGAACACACAGTCATAAATGGTTATCATAGGTCAAGGAAAAGAGAAGAATTCTGATTTGGGAATGCCAGGATATGCTTCAATCTATGGATTACTACAGCAGCTATTCAATAAGCATTTAATGAGTTGAGTGTATGAGGTCAAGGCATCCTCTGTAGAGGAGTTAAATGACATGCCAATGTCTTCTGTTTGTCTAGGCAAGCACAATGGAACCATAACGGTTTACAGCAAGTTCTTCATTTTACTTACTTGTAGGAAAAGGAAATTCCTTGTTACAATCCAAATGTAGCTGGGCTTCCAAAGAAAGTGTCTCAAATCTATTGACAAAGAACTCCCAGCTCAAAGCAGGAATATCCTGCTTAAGAAAATGCAAGAGTAAAAGCTTGCTCAAAATTGTGGGTCTGTCTTTAACCACAGTATCAAACTGGAAGTCAAGACAAAGACACAGACCCTGGGAAAGAGAAGAAAAAAAAAAAAGAAGAAGAAAGTCAGATATAAACATCTAAGTTATTTCAAAGCTGACATACTAGGCAAAGTCAATGAAACAAGGCAGCCTACCCAATTCAAACTTATAATGTAGAATGATCCCACTGGAATCTTTTTTGATTGGAAGTTTTCGTAGGAAAGAAAAATGTAGAAGAGGAATTTATCTTCATTGTAGAATATCTCTTGAATTTTGATTCAGAAATCTGAACTAAATGTATGCTATTGGTTTTCTAATGCATTAAATAACAACCACTTAATCCAAATACCCTCAAGTCAATGCATCTGGTTTTTTGTTGTTGTTGTTGTTGTTGTTTGTTTGTTTCTTTGTTTGTTTTTTGAGATGGAGTCTCGTTCTGTCGCCAAGGCTGAAGTGCAGTGATGGGATCTCAGCTCACTGCAACCTCCGCCTCCTGAGTTCAAGCAATTCTCCTGCCTCAGCCTCCCGAGTAGCTGGGACTACAGGCACGTACCACCACGTCCGGCTAATTTTTTGTATTTTTCGTAGAGACGAGGTTTCACTGTGTTAGCCAGGATGGTCTCAATCTCCTGACCTCGTGATCTGCCCGCCTTGGCCTCCCAAAGTGCTGGGATTACAGGCGTGAGCCACCGCGCCCGGCTGCATCTGGTTTTAATGTCTGTAGCCATTAAGAGGAGCATACTTTCAAAGCTACATTTTAGAATACACAAAAAGATGGTCCAGAAATCCACTTTCAATCCAAAATTTCATGATTCTGAAAAAAGCAAAGTCACCTGGTTTTCTTGGAATGTGAGTGGAACATAGAATGTTAATTAAAGTTGGAATGGATTGAGAACCCTTTCCTCGAGTTGACCATTCCCCCTCTTTTTAATAGAATGAGATTTAAAAATTGCAGTTCATCCAAACATCCCATTCATTAATTCAGCTGTCATCTAATGAGTGCCTCCTATGTTCCAGGCCCTAAGCAAGTGGTAGGACGTAGAAGTACCTGGTAAGATCAACAGAGAGGAACTATTCAGAAGTCAACTGGAGATTTTACAGAAAAAAAAATGTGCCACAGGCAGCATAACCCTTCAGTCTTTCAGATTGTGCAAGCTTACCCTTGCTTCTTGGTCTTAAAATGCAGGAAGAAGCTTACACTGGATTGGGAGACAGTGTATGCACAAACACACACACACACACACACAGCTAAGTATGTGGACTGTATTATGAATCAGTGCTGAACTTCCTCTGCTGCTAACTAGCTATGTGACTCTGAAAAGGTGGCTTAACCTTTCTAACCCTCAGCATCTCTATCTGTAATATGAGAACACACAAAAGGTTACTGTGAGGATTAAATGAGATAATGCATAACCGGACACTTTTAACACACTGCCCTGGAAACACAGTAGCTATCTGAGGAATGTTAGTTCTTGCTATCACTAGTTTAATAATAACAACAAAATAATAAATCAGATGCAACATGGAGAAACAGTAGATCAGAACTTTGGAGGCTCTAGTCTTGATTCTCTCACTAAATCACTTTGTGTCCTTTGATAAGTCACATTATCTCTCTGAGACTTGGTGTCGCCACTAAAAAATAAAGGTTCCAAATAAGATAAATATACCACTCTATCCAGTCCTCATATTTCTCGTCTCCTTGGCTTTAATTTGTGATGTTTTGTTATGGTAGCATATTTACTTCCTCATATTTTACATTGATTGAAACTATAACTCAGGCCAGGCGCGGTGGCTCAGGCCTCTAATCCCAGCACTTTGGGAGGCCGAGGCAGATGAATCACTTGAGGCCAGGGGTTTGAGACCAGCCTGGCCAACATAGCAAAACCCTGTCTCTACTAAAAATACAAAAATTAGCCAGGTGTGGTGGCATAAGCCTGTAGTCCCAGCTATTTGGGAGGCTAAGGCATGAGAATCACTTGAACCCGGGAGGTGGAGGTTGCAGTGAGCTGAGATCGCACCACTGCACTCCAGCCTGGGCAAGAAAATGAGACTCTATCTCAAAACAAAACAAAGCAAAAAACTATAATTTATTTGATTTCTCTTAGCATCTAGCTTCTAACAACAGGGGCCTCCAGCCCAGGAGCTAGCTAAGTGGTGTGAGATAAACCAAACTAGTTTTAAAATCTGCCACACACACACACACACACGCACACACATTATGCAATAGTTACATCTGTCCAAAGTAACATCAGCATATGAACAAAGACTGAAAAGAAAGTATCAACAAATGGGCCAGGCAGTACAGCTCACGCCTATAATCCCAGCACTCTGAGAGGCCAAAGCAGGAGGATTGCTGGAGGCCAGGAGTTCAAAACTAGCCTGGGCAATATAGCATGACCCTGTCTCTACCAAAGTTAGAGTTAAAAGTTAAAAATTCAGTGGATATGGTGATGCATACCTGTCGTCCTAGCAACTCAGGAGGCTGAGGCAGGAGGATCACTTGAGCCCAGGAGTTTCAGGCTGCAGAGAGTTATGATCAGCCTGGGCAACAGAGTAAGATTCTGTCTCTTTAAAAAAAGTGGTATCAACAAATAACAACAATGGATCTTTTTGCGATGTGTGGTTCTGGTATATTTCTTCCAGTTAAAAAAATCTCCATCATCATCATCAATATTATATGTGAAACTATGGTCTGAAAATGTGTGCAAGGCCCTCACCGCCAAATTCCTGTTGAAACTAAATCACCAATATGATAGTATTAGGAGGTGGGGCTTTGAGAGATGATTAGGTCATGTGGGCAGGGCCCTAATGAATGGGACTAACGCCCTTATGAAAGAGGCCCTAGACACAGCAAAGGCCCCATCTAGGAACTAGACAGCAGGCCTTCAGCAGACAGTCTGCAAAATAAATTTCTGTTGTTTATAAACTACCCAGTTTATGGTATTTTGTTATAGCAGGTCAAACAGACTAGGACATGTGACAAATAATGCAATGATTTAGTAGTGCTGGCACAGACCACCTTCGGAGCAGATAACACACATCACATGTCACCTGCAATGCTGGCCTCTTTATGGTGTCAAGCAGGAGACCAGCTCTGGTAGCCACTGCAGGGTTGACATCCTCCACCGCCGTCAGGAAGCAGCAGAAGGCATGTGCCAGGGAGTACTTCAGCAGGTGGTTTTTGGTCACTGAGTGAATATCCAGAAATCTACAAATTACAGCCACTTTTTCCACTGCAATGTAAAAGAGAAGGCGAAATACGTAAATAAACACACACATACACGCACCACGCATACACATTTATTTAACCAGTCTGAGAACTGAACTCACAGAGAAAAAGTTAACTCTGGATCTCCCATATAGTTTACTTTAAACCCCAACAGGAAAGTCTAATGCCACCATCTCGAGTGTTCCATTTCATCTGTGCAGCAGAGACTGTTTCTACTAAGAGTAGAACTTTTTTTTCCCACGCAGCCTTGATCTAACTCTGGGTTGTCTTTTACATTTTTTTCATGGTCTTTCTCTTTGTTTAACTTTCAGCTATATTTCAAAATATTCCAAATGCCTCTGTGCTTCTTTCTGTGGCCATTCCATAGAAGCTCTGCAGATAACAGAGAGAGGTAGGAGGTGCCCAGCAATCCTGGCTCTGGGTTCAGGTCCCCTACTCTGCTCTTAGTAGGTCCTGGTATGAAATGGCAGACCAAATAGACATTTCCTGGGGCTCATACCCTTACTTGATAGATTTCTAATTATTCTGCAAATCAATGTTAAACAATTCCAGCCACTCTTAAAGCATGGCTTTATAAAAAGTTACAATAGCTAGTAAAGCAATATAGTGCAATGAAAATTAAGATGTTTCAGTATTTTGCTTAAGCCGTTGCGACAGCCTAGAATATTCTTTTGTTTGTTTTGCTTTGCTTTTTTGAGAAGGAGTCCCACTCTGTTGCCCAGGCTGGAGTACAGGGGCACGATTTCAGCTCACTGCAACCTCTGTCTCCCGGGTTCAAGTGATTCTCATGTCTCAGTCTCCCAAGTAGCTGGGACTACAGGCAGGCACCACCATGCCCAGCTAACTTTAGTATTTTTAGTAGAGACAGGGGTTTTACCATGCTGGTCAGGATTGTCTCGAACTCCTGACCTCAAGAGATCTGCCCACCTTGGCCTCCCAAAGTGCTGGGATTACAAGCTTGAGCCACCACGCCCGGCCCACAATATTCTTTCTATTGACATTCTACTATCCTTAGAGAATCTCTGCTGATATTCTGTTTTGTAAAGTCTTCTCTGATCTCCTAGAGAGACCTTTCTATCCCATGAACTCCTGTAAAAGTACCACTTATTTGCATATTATTAATTTACATATAGCATTTGTATGCTCAGAATATGAGCTATCTATGAACATAATATGTGCTCACTATATGACATATTTTCTTTTGTGGCCTTTTATAATTTGTCAACCTCTTACATGCTTATGCTTGGTCTCATTAATTAAACTGGAAGCCTCCTGAGGACAGCAATCTGCTCTTACACTTCTTTCTATTGTTCCCATAGTACCTAGCACATATCTAATTTATTCAATAAATTCACTGATTTGTTTATTTAAATATATATATATATATATACACACATATTAAGCACACATATGTATACCACTAAGAAAATATCTTAGGCACTTGGGAGGAGACAGAAGTAAACAGAAAGAGGAGTCATTCATAACTCTTGACTTCAAAGTTAAATTGACTAAAATAGACAAGACATGTACAACTATAACTAAAATGTAACTTTAGAAAACCTGTAAATCCCTCCAGTGTGGTATAAATAAAATGCTATGGGAGATCTGGGGATACAGAAACCACTCTCCACAGGTGGAGCCTCAATGGTGGCATTTGAAGGTGGATCATGTGGAGGTGGCATTTGTGTAAGGCCTTAAAGGAAAGAGAATGAAAGGTGGAGAGCCCAGAATGGCCCCTGTGTGGATGAAGGGAGGCAGGAAGCAATGGGAACACAGCAACGGTGTGTGTAGAAAGAAGCACAGTAAATGAGGCTGTCTGCAGTTACAGTCAGACCAATTCGAATGGCAGTTTAAGGAGTCTGAACTTTATTCTCTAGGCATTGAAAAAACTCCATTAAACTTTCTTGAGTAGAAAAGTAACATGATCTTGGCCAGGTGCAGTGGCTCATGCCTATAATCTCATAACTTTAGGAGGTCAAGGCAGGCGGATCATCTGAGGTCAGGAGTTCAAGACCAGCCTGGCCAACATGGCGAAACCCCATCTCTACTAAAAATACAAAAATTAGCCGGGTGTGGTGGCGGGTGCCCGTAGTCCCAGCTGCTCAGGAGGCTGAGGCAAGAGAATTGCTCAAACCCGGGAGGTAGAGGTTGCAGTGAGCCGAGATCATGCCATCACACTCCAGCTTGGGCAACAGAGCAAGACTCCATCTCAAAACAAACAAAAAAAAAAGGAAAGAAAGAAAAGTAACTTAACCAGAGCCAAGATTCAGAAAATTAATCCTAATCCCCCACAACATGATGTGCTATCATATATATACACTAGCCCCTGAGATTCCTGTGGGCATTAAAAAGTAAGAACTTTTTGAAGTGGCCATATATTAAGGAACTGAACTAAAGGTATAATAGTTACCTCACTGATGAAACTTCCATTTCTGTGCCAAACTTTTGAGACATCAACCTATAGAACTGTTCTGAGAAGCTGCACTGTGGCATGCCAACCCTGCCTACTACCCCGAGAATGGAACTACTAGCAGATTGGGGTGACAGTGGGCCAGCAGACATGAGGCTAAGAGAACCCTTCCAGGTTCCTTCCTTACCACATTACTCTGATAACCTGCTGCTCTATTTACTAGGAAATTACACCCAAGCTGCACCAGACTTGGTCCCTGATCCCTCAGTGGCAAGGGTATACAGCAGAGATTCTCGAACCTCTTATTAAAAATCTCAATTTCTGCCCCGGCACAGTGGCTCATGTCTATAATCCCACCACTTTGGGAGGCCAAGGTGGGCAGATCACCTGAGGTCAGGAGTTCAAGACCAGCCTGATCAACATGGTGAAACCTTGTCTCTACTAAAAATAAAAAAATTAGCCTGGTGTGGTTGCATGCACCTGTAGTCCCAGCTACTTGGGAGGCTGAGGCACAAGAATCACTTGAACTCAGGAGGCAGAGGTTGCAGCGAGCCGAGATCGTGCCACCGCACTTCAGCCTGGGTGACACAGCAAGACTCTGTCTCAAAAAAAAAAAAAATCTCAATTTCTGGCATCACCCACCTCCCACTGAGATTCTGATTCAGTAGCTCTAGGATGTGGCCAGATAATGTGCATTTTAACAAATATTCCCAGTAACTCTGATGCAAGTAAACTCACAGGTTGACTGCACCCAAGCCAGTGCCTGTTTGGGAGTAAACATGGGTGCAGTTAATCTTTACACTTGGGTAACAGGCATAAGCTGGGTCTGTCCAACGCAAACCCGGACAGGACCACCCTTCCTAAGGACAACTCTGCAAAATGCTGTTATTTTAGAGAGGAAGCTCAAAGCAGAACCCCCAAAGGAGACCAGCAAGCAGAAGAATGCCTTTTAAAAAGAAAGGACAAGAAAGAAGGTGCCCAAAAAGATATCGTGACAAAAAAGATGTGTACCGTGTGACCCAGAATGAATTTTAAGCTAACACCGAGGTACCTGCTTCAAACCTCATCTTCCAGTCTTTGCTGTTGAAATTGCCATTTATGATTGTCCAGAAGATGTCAGCACCATGAGGAAGTGACAGGGCATGGAGGAGAAGAGGAACTGCCAGTGAAGACAGCTGAGAGAACTCGGATTTGACGACCCTCCACAGGCTAGGGAATCAAGGAGAAGCAAAGCGGTGACAGTTATCACAACCTTTCCAGAAAAAGATCCTGTCCTCTTAATTTATGGCAAGCATAGTTACTAGGCGGTGGGTAGGGGTGCTTTTGGTGAAATTACACTCATCAACGAGAAGATAATCCTCTGATAGACGTTTCTTATGCTCTGTCCTCTTAACGTGACACTAGAGAAAAACACTTTTACTTAACATTACATTTTATAACTTAAAAATCTGCATAATGTAAATTCGGTAATATAAGTGAACAATGTAAATAAATGACTGTTCAGTAATATACAAAGTCAAAATTTGTCATGTTAGGATGATGGAGTAATACGTGATTTTTAAACATTTTCTTACAGTGAGCATCTGGGGAGTTTGGTTGGTTTGGCCTGCCCAGCCTCTTATGATGTCAAAGAACAACTCTTTTTCTCTTAATAACAGCCTCTCCAAGAAAGACAGTTCATCAGTCAAGCTCCCCAACCTTCTCTATCACAAGGGGGAACACAAACAGGCTGATCAAAGAACATCAACACCCTGAATAAAGTGATTAGCTAGGAGAAGGTATATGACCGAAGCATGGGAATAACGGAACTCTTATTTCAGGGACTGATATGCACTCTGGGAGAGAGAGGCTCTCTCTCCTTCTGAAACCTCAGGAACAAAGGGCAATGTCAGCCTGCAGCTGCCAATGACCCTCCTTCCCATCTCACAGGGACAGCCTGCACTTAACGGAGAAGCCAACACTTAGTTCCATTCCAAAAGCCAAGCCAGAGCTGGGCTAAGAGATGGGGAGGGAGTGAGAAAGGGGAGGAGGAAAAGACAGAGAAAGAGATCCCTGATAACATCTGGCACCTTAGCAAGTTTCAGCTAAGTTCCTATCAAGTTCTACGGGAATAATTCTGAATATAATATATTTTAGTAATAATACATTATTGTTTCCATTTTTTTCAATTATTTAAAGTATGTCTTTTGGTTGTTTTTGTTGTTGTTTTGTTTTGTTTTCTATTTGACTCCAGAGTCAATATCAGAATCAAAACTACAGTTGACCCTTGAACAACACAGGTTTGAACTGTCCGTACAGGCCCACTTACACACGGATTGTTTTCAATAAACATATTGAACTTTTTAGGAGATTTGCAACAATTTTAAAAAGTTCACAGATGTACCATGTAGCCTAAAAATAGTGAAAAAATTTAAGGAAAATTTATGTCAGCTGGGCGTGGTGGCTCACGCCTGTAATCCCAGCACTTTGGGAGGCCAAGGCAGATGAATCACGAGGTCAGGAGATTGAGACCATCCTGGCTAACACGGTGAAACCCCGTTTCTACTGAAAATACAAAAAATTAGCCGGGCGTGGTGGCGGGCACCTGTAGTCCCAGCTACTTGGGAGGCTGAGGCAGGAGAATGGCGTGAACCCGGGAGGCGAAGCTTGCAGTGAGCCAAGATCACGCCACTGTACTCCAGCCTGGGAGACAGAGTGAGACTCCCGTCTCAAAAAAAAAAAGAAAAGTTGTGTCATGAATGTATAAAATATATGTAGTTACTAGTCTATTTTAACATTTACTACTATAAATTATACATGAATCTATTATAAAAAGTTAAGATTTATGAAAACTTACACAAACATTTACAGACCATACATGGCACCATTCACAGTGGAGAGGAATGTTAAGCAAATGTAAAGATGCAGTATGAAATCATAACTGCATAAAACCAACTGTGGTACACACTGTACTATGGTAATAATTTTGTGGCCATCTCCTGTTGCTATTCAGGTGAGCTCAAGTGTTGTCTTTCTGTGTGAGCAGTTCCTCTCTCCAGTAAATTGCAAATCACAGTAAAAAGTGATCCCTCGCACTTCTCGCATCTTTTTCATTGTGTTTAGTGCAATACCATAAACCCTGAATAGCACCATGGGTCCCATATGAAGTGCCACTAGTGATGCTGGAAGTGCTCCCAGAAAGCAAACGAAAGTCACGACATTACTAAGAAAAGCTGAATTGCTTGATATGTACCATAGCTTGAAGTCTGCAGCTGCAGCTGCTCACCCTTTCAAATACACAATTCATCTTGTAAACAGATGGCATAAACTTACGGTACTGATAAACACAGTATGGTACTGTAAATGCATTTTCCTTATGATTTTCTCAATAACATTTTCTTTTCTCTGGCTTATTTTATTGTAAGAATACAATAAATAATGCATAAAACATACAAAATACGTGTTAATCAGCTCTTTATGTTATCACAAGGCTTCTGGTCAACAGGAAGCTATTAGAGGTTAAGTTTTGGAGAAGAGAAAAGTGAGACACAGATTTTCAACCGCACAGGGGTCAGCATTTGTACCTCCCCGTTGTTCAAGGGTCACCTGTATTTGTGACTTTACAAAGCTCATGTTGCACTGGTAAGAAAGGGGAAGAGTGACACGTGCCATCTCCATTTTACAGAGAACATATGGAGGTACGAGCCACTCCAGTTGGCTGTTTTTCAGAAGGCATACCAGAGCTATAGAATGAAAAGGAGTGATTTTTTAAATGCCGTATGCTTAATCCAAATAGTGGAAGTCAGACAAATAGGGATCTCATCCCAACCCTGCCATTCATGAGCTGTGTACCACATGCAAATTCTCTAAACCTTCGTGTCCTCCCAGTGTGGGCTGTATTAAATGAGATGTGCAGAAAGCATGGCACTTAGTAGGTATGCAGAAACCTCAAGCTGCTACTACCATCATGATGACAAGGATGATGATGCTTCCAGAGCACACAATAGGCCCTAGGAAGAGTGCAAAGGAAAAAGAAGACATAATTTGTGCCCTCATGGAACTTCCGGTTTAGTTGAAGAATGCAAACCAGGCAGCCCTGCTAGAAAACCATTCCCACGACAAAACCCAGGATTCGGCCAGTCCCATTCGGCTTTCCCAGCTCTCTAGGGCAGACTTGTTTGGAAAGAAGCAGAGCATCTTTTCCACAGGTCCTTTCATTGTCCATCATGGTTTTTGTGTCAGGGTGGCACTTTGCGGAGAAAATCTGGCCCTTTAAGGAGACAGCCTGGACTATGGACCCCAAAGGCCGAGTGGGTGGTCCCGTGGTACTAACAGTCCATTTGGCAAGTGTACATTCTGGTGGGTTGCTTTCACAATAAAAAAAAAAAATGTCCATTTTGTATTCCCATGTTGAATTCGTGGAGTGTCTGCCTAACTCTCAGCCCCATTCCTTCACTCCTTTCATCCAGATCTGCTGATGGTCTCGAACTTCACACTGTTCCCTCCATTTTCTGACATGCTGGAATTACAGGGATAAGCCACTGTGCCTGGCCTTAAGATTTTCTCTTGAGAGTCCAGAGTCTCAATGAGTCTGTCTTCACTGGGCCAAATGACCCTCACTTCCCAAGACTTCCTCCAGGCCTCCTCTTAGCAGCCTCTTTCTTTTGAAACCCACGACATTGATGCACAGGGTCCTCTCCCAATTCTTTGGTCAGTTAGGCACCTAGCTCAGTCTTGCTCCTCAAGTAGGCCTCTGCAGATGCTGTCAGTGGATCCAGCCTCGGTTTCATTCACACCTCCTCATCCCCAGTGGCCTCTGTCTTTACTCTGCTGAATGAGACGCTGACCTCCCCTCTATAAGGCTGAGAACACCCAACTTCCCCCCAGCCCCCAGCCCATCCTGACTGAGACACCTCCGCCCTCTTCTCCATACTCCTCTCCCAAATATCAATTCTTCGGCTTCATCTGCATCCAGTCGTAGAATGGATTCCAGAGACAACTGTTTCATCACTCTGGAAACCTCATCCCTCTGAGCTTCCATCATAACCATATCACCAGTCCCCGGTCCTGAATAAACCCTTTGCCCATTTGCTCTCATCCACTCCTAAGCCGCTGAGCACTGGAGGAAAAGAAACCCCAATCCCTACCAACTTGGTCCCCTGCAAACTGGTGCTAGCTAACCTCAGCCGAACCCTAAAGCCTGCATGCTGTCCTCATGTAGGCTGTCTCGTACTCTTTTCCATGTTCCTGAAGCTCCCAATACAACGTCTATCATCCCCCTCTCAGGAGAAGACATCAACACCTAATATTCTTAAGGCTTAAGTCAGCTGTTATAAACTCTCCTTAACACTTTCTCTTTTCCTCAAAATGTATCTTCTTTCAAAGGAAAGGGTATTCTTCCTGTTTTCCACCCGACCCTTTGTTCTTGATCACACACTCTCCTGCCTGCCAAAACTTGGACCCACTAACTGTTTACTTTCTCTGGCCCTTTCCCACTGACCATAAATATGTTCAGATATTCTTTTTTTTTATTTTTATTTTTATTTTTTTTGAGACGGAGTCTCACTCTGTTGCCCAGACTGGAGGGCAGTGGCGTGATCTCAGCTCACTGCAAGCTCTGCTTCCTGGGTTCATGCCATTCTCCTGCCTCAGCCTCCCGAGTAGCTGGGACTACAGGTGCCCGCCACCACGCCCGGCTAATTTTTCTGTATTTTTAGTAGAGACGGGATTTCACTGTTTTAGCCAGGATGGTCTCAATCTGCTGACCTCATGATCCGCCTGCCTCAGCCTCCCAAACTGCTGGGATTACAGGCATGAGCCATTGCGCCTGGCCGTTCAGATTTTCTTTATCCTAAAAATCCTTAATGTCTACTCCCTTTTCTCTCTAAGTATTTGATGTTTCCTTTCCTCTTCTAACAAACCTTTCAGAAGAAAGTTCTGCGTTGTGTGTTTATATTCAGTAAGCCTTTGCAATGTGCTCTTAGCATTCTCTTAAATTTGGGTGTTTCCAAAAATCTCTCTTTTCTCCATACTCATTCTAGTAAAGCACACCTCTGACTCTATTTTAAGGTCTTCCATGGATCTCCAAACATCATTAAATAAAATCCCTATCTTCAAGGCCCTGCATACTTGGGTCCCAACCTACTTCTCCAGCCTCATTTTCCATTACTCCCTTACATCCACACCATCCAGCAAAAAATAAAAAATAAAAAATAAAACAAAGCTTTGGTATCCCCCAAGTATGCCCTGCTCATTTCTGGTCCCTTCTTTCCAACTCTTCCATCTGTTTGCTCTTGACATTACCAGGTTTTACAACATGTCCCACCCATCTCAAGTCTCTACCAATGAAAATTCTGTCGTTATCTCAATGCCCATTCAAGCGGTATTGTCTCCAGAGCCTTTCATCATTCATCATTCACAGAAATGCTCTCTCCCACCTTTGAGCTGTATCAAGCAGTCATTTATCACATTCCCTTGGATTGACAGTGACGTATACATACATGAATATGAATCTTAGTTTAACCAAGACTGTCGAGTTTATATTCATCCTCTCGTGGTTATTATGAAGACCAGCTCTCTTCACTCTCAAACGTAGACAGATTTGAATACTAAATTATATGGTCACCTTTTCTCTATATAGGATTCACCCCTTCCAAACTAGATTGCAAATTCCCTAAGTACCTAGAACAAGAATGTATACAATAAGCCCTCATATTTGTTGAATGAATAATAAATAAATAAACAAAATGAGTAAAGAAAGATAGAGCCTCAATGTGATTTGTCATCAGGTTAACCTGAACCAATCTTTTCCTTTTTTGCTGACTCATTCTCATACATATAAAATAAGGATGTTTCTGATTTATTTCCAGGAAGACTGCAAGAGTTATTTTAAGGTTTTCAGGAGGAAAAACATAGTAAATCTAGGGTAACGTTTTATTATAATTTTCCAAATGTCTCACCAGTCTCTAAAAACTAACTTATCAGATAGCATATGGAGAGATTTAGATATCTATTAGCAGTTGTATTTTAAGTAAGAAGGTAGGTAAGTCCTTACTTAATTATACTAGGTAAATATTAACATTTTTGGGGCATTTTTCTATATTTTCTATATTCTTAAGCCATCTAACAAGTGAAAGGCATAAAATAATTTTTACTTTAACTTTTCTATTTATTCAGTATCTGGCAAATGGAAATTACCATTCCTTGTATTAACGTAGTTTAAATTAGACTAAAAAAGGAAAATAAAAGTAGTTATAGGCAATCGAGCTGTCCTGGCTCGAAAAATAACCCAAACAAGCCAGTAAATCTTAATCTAACTTGAATTTTCACAACTAAAGCTTAATATATAAACAAGCAAAATAAACCATTAGGAAGACATACCTTGCAATCAACATATGGTCCTGAATGTAGGCTAAAAATTGAGGGTGATCTTTTCTGGCAATGTATAAACACTCTCCATGCAGACAAAGAATCTTCAGGCAATTGAGCATATTAAAAAGAATGTCTGGCTCTTCAAACTTAGCCATTTCCTATACAAAAAACCACATGGTTACTAAGTTATCCAAAACAGTAATGCTACCAAGCCAACTATTCAAAGACATCAGAAAATATACCTGGAAAATGGTATATATTAGTCTCAATGTTACTGGAAGCTGTTGGTAGCAAAATTTTCTTTCAGTATCGTTCTTTACTGCTGTGAAGAAATAATTACACAAAAATTAGGCTAACTCTTCATTTCTCCCATCATTCATCATTTATCAAGATCATAAAAACCAACAGGAGTAACAAATTGACATAGAATATATGCAACATTGAGCAATGTTTTTATTTGCTCTCCAAATTAGCATATATCCCTGCTATGATACTAGTGCAGGAAATCTTCTGAATTGAGAATTCTCAGTTTCCATTTTCCACCATGCAGTCCCTCATGAATTCAGATGTCTTTGGCTCCCTGGAGCTACCCCTACCCAGAGACATCTGCATACATGATGGACTGCACAGTGCTGCTAGTTCTGTTAGTTCTGCTGCTCCCTGAAGGGACTTGGAACCTGGCTAGCTACGCCTTCCTAATTGGAAGGGAGATATGCAGGTATGAGAGGTGTTCGGCCAGGCGTGGTGGCTCATGCCTGTAATCCCAGCACTTTGGGAGGCCAAGGCAGGTGGATCACTTGAGGTCAGGAGTTCAAGACCAGCCTGGCCAATATGGTGAAACCCATTCTACTAAAAATAGAAAAATTAGCAGGGTGTGGTGGTGGGCACCTGTAATCACAGCTACTTGAGGGCCGAGGCACGAGAATCACTTGAACCCGCGAGGGTGGAGGTTGCAGTGAGCTAATACCGTGCCATTGCACTCCAGCCTGGGCAATAGAGCAAGACTCAGTCTCAAAAAAAGAGAGAGATAGAGAGTTGTTCAAGTTGTACTACCAATTAAAGGGGTTTATCCCATGGATTCTCACAAAAAGAGGCGCATTTTGAAACAGCTGAACATATTCAGATGAGAACAACTACTCATTATTTTCACCCTCTCGTGAGGATCTCTAAAACTTTTGCCCCCATACTGGGGGCAGCAATATATTATATGTGAGGCATGCTAGAGAAAAGAATTCACAAGTTAACCAGACGCAGAAACTAATGCAGAATGTGTTAAAATCACCATTACACATTTTGGCAATCCCTAGGATCAGAGGCAATGGCAGTCAAATTCTCTTGGTCTAGATACTGAAAAGTCCATTGGGAGTCTCCCACCTGAATGTATTTTAAATGCTTGTCGTAAGTACTTGACTGTTTTGTCTGATGTGAACGTTTTCAATACATTTTTGGTGGTGGACATATCTGACTGCTATAGGAAATAGGGCCAGGCCTCAAGATGGGAAAAACGGAAACACACTAGAAGGGAGGGGAAGCCTCTGAACATGTGTCGACAGAGCACCCCTGAATTCTAGGACAGCAGAGCTCCAGATCACCACCTGAAGGCCCGCAGAGCAGAAGCAGGAGGGAGACTCTGAACAGCAGGGAACCCCGGTCTTGGAAGAAAGAGAAGAGGGGCTCTCCTGAGGAGACAATTTATAACTGCATCCTGCAAGACAGCAGAGAGCCTGACCAGGAAAAGAGGCTAAAGCTGCCACAGGAGCCTGGAGGAGCATGCAGGGGAGAACAACGCATGTGTTTTAATAAGTGGACTGTATAACAATTCAGCAAGGAAAAGAAAAACATTTAAAAATAAATTGCTGGCCAGGTGCAGTGGCTCACACCTGTAATCCTAGCACTTTGGGAGGCTGAGGTGGGTGGATCACTTGAGGTCAGGAGTTCGAGACCAGCCTGAACAACATGACAAAACCCGTCTCAAAAAGAAAAAATTAGTTGGGCATGGTGGCGGGCGCCTGTAGTCCCAGCTACTCAGGAAGCTGAGACATAAGAATTGCTTGAACCTGGGAGGTGGACGTTGCAGTGAGCCGAGATCACACCACTGTACTCCAGCCTGGGCAACAGAGTAAGACCCTGTCTCAAAAAAAAAAAGAAAAGAAAAAAGAAACTGCTTAGTTTTAACCATTGTTCCAATACAATATTGCATAGAAATAAAAGCAGCAGTTAATTGATCTGTGTGCAAGCTTAGGTTTGAAAAATATATTTGCATAGAAAGAGGACAGGCTATTGGATCATGTGTGAAGTCCCAGCTTCCCTTAGGTATGAAAGCTTGAGAGAAACATAACTGCAGGCCTGGGCCCTGGCTGCTGCAGCACCTAAAACAAGTTAATTAATCCTAAACTAAACTAGAAGACCTGGGTTCTAGTCCCAACTCTGCCATTAATTAGTTGTTTCCAATTCCCAGGTCCCCATCCCAGGGATACCCAGACTTGGAGCTGGGGAGTGGAGCTTTTGTTTGTGTTTCTGCTTCTCAGTGACTCCGACGTTCCGTTACAGCTCTGGAATCATGTGAAATACGAAGTACAAATTGTGAATGAATAGTAGGAGTGACATGACCAGGGGCAAGTCATTTAACCCATCTGGGATTTATTTTCCTCATCTGCCAAGTGCAAAGCCTAAATAAACTGGATCAGCAGATTGTAAACTTCTTTTCTGCAGAATATTTTGTTTACAGAAAATCTTAGATTTCCAGCACATGGCCGGGTGCTGTGGCTCACGCTATAATCCCAGCACTTTGGGAGGCTGAGACGGGTGGATCGCTTGAGCCTAGGAGTTTGAGAACAGCCTGAGCAACATGGCGAAACCCCATCTCTACAAAAAGTTTTAAAAAATTAGCTGGGCATGGTGGAGCATGTCTGTGGTCCCAACTACTCAGGAGGCTCAGGTGGGAGGACTGCTTGAGCCTGGGAGGCCAAGGCTGGAGTGAGCCACAATCACGCTCTCCTGCACTCCAGCCTGAATGACAGAGCAAGACCCCATCTCAAAAAAAAAAAAAAAAAAAAAAAAAAGAACCCCAACATACGAAAGAGAGCAAGTCATCAGAATAATCTGGCAGAAGCAAGGTGGGGAGCCTGATGGGTCTTTATATTTTGCCCTCCTCTTTCCCCCAGGGGTTGCCCCAATTGAGGATGTTCCAAAAGAAATCACACCGAGCCTTTACAGCTCCAAGAAATGCACACTGAAAACCAGAGAACCAGACAATCTCAGGTATTCCTTCAAATTCTAAGGTTTACGACATGAAATAGTGTGAACTGAGATATTCATACACAATTCACTGTTCATATGATCCCTGGAGAAGCAGTTAGTTCTGACCAAAGACTTTGTAGGGTTACTTTAGTCTGAATAAGACACCTCCACAGTTGCAATGAACCCCAGAAAACAGTCCCCTAATAATATCTGCTGCTCATTGAAGGAATGATGCCAAGCCCATGCCACCCGATACTGGAGTGGGCTTCCAGGAGTAAGCTTTTTTTTTTTTTGAGCAGAGTTTCACTCTTATTGCCCAGGTTACAGCGCAATGGCGCGATCTCGGCTCACTGCAACCTCCGCCTCCCCAGTTCAAGTGATTCTCCTGCCTCAGTCTCCAAAGCAGCTGGGATTGCAGGCATGAGCCACAACACTTGGCTAATTTTGTATTTTTAGTAGAGACAGGGTTTCTCCATGTTGGTCAGGTTGGTCTTGAGCTCCCGACCTCAGGTGATCCACCTGCCTCAGCCTCCCAAAGTGCTGGGATTACAGGCGTGAGCCACTGTGCCCAAACAGGAGCAAGCTATTCCAACTCTTTCGGATCATGGATGCAGGAAGATTGAAAAGCTGCCCAGATCTGCCCCAGGTCTCATATAGATCCCCAGAGTGCCACCATCCAGAGCTAGAAATCAGGCTTTCCCAGAGGCACGTGGGGTCACATCCTGAAATCCCTAAATGCCGTCATGTGAAAGGAGCTAGAGTACGATTCCTGAGCACGTCTGCCATCTCGCTTGCCCCCACTGCATCCACCCAAGAACCTTGAGACAAATGAGAAAGAGGCCACTCCCCAGTCCCAGCTAAGAGCCAACAAAGTAGCCTCCAAGCTCAACCTGCACAGCCCAACCGCCAGAGCCCCATTCTTCTATCCAAAAACACTCTGCTTTGGCCAGATGCCCTGAGTGGCTGTCAAGATTGTCAGCGCCCAGCCTTGGTCCACAGAAAACACCATGCATTGTAAGTAGGGAAGTGATGAGTTTTTATTGAAAATTGGCACCTACTGCCAGAAAGATGCTCAGGGAACTGGGTTCTATGGGAACTGTAATGGATCTGTTCACTTTATAATCTGCTGGGAAATGTTCCTCTGCACAAGTCTATACTAAGGAAACCACGTCTGAATTTGCCCAAGTCGATATTAAACCAAGAACCCAGTGATTTGAACATCAGGCCCTGTGCACACAGTACACTCCCCAGCAGTCAGAGCACACCTACCAGCACGTTCCACAGGCTCCGTGCGATTGCCTGGGTTCTCCCCATGCTTGCTTGAAGGATTCTCCTCCTCCTCCCCTTCAGGGCCTATGATAAACTCTGGTCTGGAAGAAAGGAGGCTATCCTCAAGGCTGTCTGTGGGCTCCTGAAATAAACAGGACAGGCAGCCAGGTAAGCAGCCCTGGAGGGGTGTCAGGAACAGTTTGCTCAGCTCAGCAAAGCTGGACTGCACACCTGCTGTGTCCTGGGCCCCATGCTGCTGAGGCCAGAGGCCAAGGCACCACACCCCAAAAGACCTCGAGCTTATTGCCAGAACAGTGAAAAGAAAGCTCTATCCACTATTGCTGAAACATTTTCTTTCACTTCAAATATATATAGAAGATCAAAAACATCATTAAATCTTCCTAGGCCTGCTTTCTCACCTCAAGTCACTCCCAGCCATGTGCATGTTATTCAATAACAGGACTTAATTAGGAAGGAATAATAAGGGGTTCACAGAACTATATTAAGATGCAAATGACTGGGCACTGTGGCTCACGCCTATAATCCCAACACTTTGGGAGGCCGAGGTGGGCGGATCACAAGGTCAGGAGTTCGAGTCCAGCCTGACCAACATGGTGAAACCCCGTCTCTACTAAAAATACAGAAATTAGCCGGGAATGGTGGCACACACCTGTAATCCCAGCTACTAGGGAGGCTGAGGCAGGAGAATCGCTTGAACCTGGCAGGTGGAAGTTGCAGTGAGCTGAGATCACACCACTGCACATCAGCCTGGGCGACAGAGCAAGACTCCATCTCAAAAAACAAGATGCAAATACTGGCCAGGTGCACTGGTTCATGCCTGGAATCCCAGTGCTTTGGGAGGCTGAGGCAGGAGGATTGCTTGAGGGCAGGATTTGAGACCAGCCTGGGCAACACAGTGAGACCTCATCTCTAAAAGAATGTTTTAAATTATCCAGGCATGGTGGCATGCCTGTGCCCAGTTACCCAGGAGGCTGAGGTGGGGGGATCCCTTAAACCCAGGAGTTCAAGGCTGCAGCTATTCATGGTCCCACCACTGCACTCCTAGGTGACAGGGCAAGACCCTATCTCTAAAAATAATAATAATAATAAATAAATAAATTTTAAAAAAATTTAAAGACACAAATACTGGTTGTCCAGGGTAGTCAAATTTTTAGGAGCGAGAAACTGCTACAACATGTGAGTTACAGACAGCAAGGTATGGCAACCCAAGTGTCTGTCAACAGCTAGCTGGAGAAACAATTTAAAAATGCATACATTTGGCCAGGTGTGGTGGCTCACACCTGTAATCCCAGCACTTTGGGAGGCCGAGGAGGGTGAATCACTTGGGCTCAGGAGTTCAAGACCAACTGGGCAACATGGCAAAACCCCGTCTCCACAAAAAATAATTTAAAAATTAGCCAGGCATGGTAGTGGGTGCCTGTAGTCCCAGCTGCTTGGGGGGCTGAGGTGGGAGAATCACCTGAGCCTAGGAGGCAAAGGTTGCAGTGAGCATGACTGAGCCACTGCACTCCAGCCTAGGAGACTGAGTGAGATACTCTCTCAAAAAAAAAAAAAAAAAAAAAAACTACAGTATTCATTGTCACTTAAACTTTGTAATATAACTTTGTGATAAAAGTTCTTTCAAGAATACTAGCAATGCATGAAACCATATGAATGGAGGCACTACAACCCTCACTCAAGCCACTTAATAGAATTCTGTATAGTGTGGCTCCAGTTTGTATCCCTTTCCAAGAGCCCGAGTTGGTAGAAGCAATGGGAAAAGTTTCTTTTAACATAGTCTCACGTATAACCCAGCATGGAGTCTAAGATGATGCTGGAGGAAGACTCCATTACATCAGCTACTGCAGTCTTTAATGCTATTATACATAGGTCATCTTGTTTCTTCAACTGCTTACCACCAGCCGGCTTTCTTCTTTGGGAGCTAGTCTCTCCAGGAGTTCACAAGCAAGCTGATAGCAGAGGATACTAGACTGACATAAGTTGCACTCGACTGCTTTTTCATCCTTCTGGCAGGTGTGGGATCCCCCCCAGGGGGCTTGGAAGACATTGTTTATAATAGAAATAATGTCCTTTGATAAGCTGTGCTCTAAACCCATCGTGATTCCATCATCTTGTAACTCCATCTGGAAGACATCGAAAAAAGGACACACACACACACACATACAGGAAAAAAAAAAAGAAGAAGATGAAGGAGTTTGGTCCATTTGTCCAATATTCCATTGGCACACTACTTGGGGATAATTTTCACTAACTGACAGCAATATTGAATTGTTTAAAGACAATATAGGCTTCAAGACCATGAATATACATTGCTGTCCATGCGTTTTTCTAGAAGGAATATAAACACAAGACGAAGCAACCGGAATTATTTTAAAAATCATGTAGGACATTTAAAAGAGAGCTGTTGTTGTTTTTGGCTCGTCGGTTTGTGAGATTTTACACATTTTAAAAATGCTCCTCCTCACCTAGAATCCAGATCTTGGTTTCTAAATACCATGAGCTGCTAAAAGGAACCAGGGCTCCTTGGAGAAATGGCTGAATTCCAGGGCTGGGGCTAGGAAAATATAAGATGAGCCCGGAACATCTTGTCGCACCAGAAATTAAGGAAGAGTTCACGGAATGATGTGGACGTGCCAAAAGAACACAGGAGCCAGCTTGAAAAGATTCCCACTGGCCAATTGTGGAACACGAGCATCAAGATACAGAATCACAGTGACAGATTATAACCCACCAAATAACATAAAAATCCATGGGCACTGCGGGAGCAAGTAGATAAATAAATAAACACACAAATGGGAAAGAAGGAGAAACTATTCCATCAGTAGAGTACCAGCGAATACATTTAGAAGAAATGATGGAATTGGAAAATTATCACTTGACTGTCACGATAGTAATAATTGATGAATCATCCATTGATGCTAAAACTAGTGGATGAAAGTCTGATAAATAAATAGGAAATCCATAAGGTATTTACAAATTACTTATTAGTTACAAAAGGGAAAATAGTGACTTTATCACAGAAAAATCTGGCAGATTTTGGTCACTTGGTTAAGGTGACCAAAGTTATCATCACAGTAATGGGACATTATTATATCTTATGCCTGCTGACATGATGCATTACAAAGGACGTAACATCACATCTGTGGTCTTCCTACCAAAAAATGCATGACCCAAATTAATTCATAAGGAAGCATCAGGCAAACTCAAATCGAGGGAAAGTCCACAAAATAACCAGACCATACTCTTCAAAAATGTCAAGGCCCCATAAGTATAGACACCCAAGAGGTACCCACAAAAATTTAAAGTTTTTTTTTTTTAAAAAGTCAAGGATGTGAAAGATAAAGACGGAGGAACTGTCCTAGATTAAAGAAGACAAAGGAAACAGTACATATAATTGCAATGAGTGCTTCTAGATTGTTCCTTAATCAAAGCCAGGCTTTCTTCTCTTGCTATAAAGATATTACTATTATTATATCAATTTTTAACATTAATAATTTCTGTAAGTTATATAGTAGTACTATAACACTATTAATTTCCTGATTTTGATAACTGTACTATGTTCATGTAAGAGAATGTCCTTATTTTTTAGAAAACACACTCTGAAGTGTTTAGGGATAAAAGGACATCATGTCTGCAATTTAGTCTCAAACAATCTATTAAAAAATTAATGCATACACATGCAGAGAAAGAGAGAGAAGCAGATGTGGTAAATGTTAACATCTGGAGAACTGCAGGGAGGAGTATTTGGAAATTCTTTATAGTATTCTTGTAACTTTTCTGCAAATCTGAAATTGTTTCAAAATAAAAGGTTAAAAAGAAATGTTCTCATCAAAACCTTTTTAACTTCTCTTTTAAAATTAACTTTAAAAATCAATGTATAAAATATATTAAAATTAGCTTCATCACTATAGAGTTGTACCTTGCCCCTCCCAACAATAGTATCATACTTTTTGTTCATGCAATTTATTTAACAGAATCAATTCTAATGACGCTAGGGTGTTTCTAAAATTCAATCCATTCTCATGTCAACATCACTGCAGATATTCACATAAGTAGTTTTCAGACTCTCTGGGAAATCCCCAAAGGAGTTTGCAAAAGGTCTTGGGTGATGCTGCATCATTTCGGTTAAGTGTGGAGATGCCCAACACATGGAAAGAACTGCTGTACAACGCTTTCTCTCATTCTTCACCTCTGAACTAAAGGAAGCTCATGCTTCAGCTACCTGCTTCAGGAGAAGATCAAACATGAGGATGAAACAATTTAGATTCATTTCATCATCTTCACAATCAAAGTCAATAGTCCTTCCTCCTGGGTGTCCAAAATTCTTGAAAGGGCTACGAAACGGACTACGCATAGGACTCCGAAACGGACTCTGGAAAGGACTATGAAATGGACTGAGCATATTGTGCTGAACTCGTCGACCAGGATCAGAGGCAACACTCACCTACAAGAAAGAATGGCAACACAGAAATGAACTCACAGAAGCTCAAATGGCTGTGTAAAATATTTGGGGACTCTATGGAAGGTATTTCCAACTGTTACACTTATTTCCTTCCTTAACCGATAGCATTAGTACCTCCAAATACTAAGGATTCTCTCAATATATAAAAACAAAATATAAAACCACTCAAACTTCCTAGTTGTCAGGAAGTGACATCAACATGCTGAAGAATGAAGGCATCTGACATTACATTTTTCAACCCATCAAACATGTCCATTTAGACCAGATTGTCTGAATATACTGAAAACTGTACCCTGGAAAATGAGAATTTACAAAAGTAAAATATTGCAAGATAATGTTTAGAATCAGAAGCACAGAATCTGAGATTGACACAATTGGTTAAAAGATGGTCTCTGGGGATTACAAGTATTAAACTATTATGGGTCAACAATATATGACAAACCTTTTATACTGGTTATTCTCCATTTGTCCACTCAACCCCCACTCAGACCTTTACTACCTCCTTGGCCCTACTCTATGCCCAAGAAGTCGTGGACTGAGTCTCCTCTGGCTCCCTTGCTGCCTAGCTTCCAGCTGGGTTAAGTCAATGGTTTTTATTCTTTGGATGCTTTTTGTCATTGTTTTGTTTTGGGACAGAGTCTTGCTCTCTTGCCCAGGCTGGAGTGCAGTGGCATGATCATGGCTCACTGCAGGCTCGACCTCCCAGGCTCAAGCAATCCTCCCACCTCAGCCTCCCAAGTAGCTGGGACTACAGGCATGCACCACCAGGTCCAGCTAATTTTCTGAAAATTTTTTTTAGAGACAAGGTCTCATTATGTGGCCCAGGCTGGTCTCTAACTCCTGGACTCAAGCAGTCCTCCCACTTCAGCTCCCAAAGTGCTGGGATTAGAGGCATGAGTCACCAAACCTGGCTGGGTTCAGCGAATGGGAGGCACCAGCAGAAGTCCTGAAAGCTGGAGGAAAGAAAGGCAGAAGTATTTCCCCTTCTCCCTGCCCACTTGGGTGCTACATCTCTGGGAGCATCTCTAGCACTCCATAACTTCTCCAACCAGCCCTTTCTTAGAGTTCAGCTCCTGTTTGGTACTCCAGGAACTCTCTCCTTTGTTCCTTCAGTCCTGGGGGTGTAAGGACTTTCTCCTGGACTGTTCCTGGACTCTGAGTGCCTTGTCCACCATACTGCTCTTTTAGCTCCTTTAAGCTTTCCCATAACACTTTAGGCAGAATCTCCATTAAAGTCGTCATTTAAACTATCTGGGATAAATTCTGAATCGGGACCCTGACTAACACATCTGTACATCACTCTCAAATCATATTTCTCTCTCTTTTTTTTCTTTTTCAATTTTTATTTTAGAATCAGGGGACACATGTGCAGGTTTGTACAAAGTTATATTGAGTGATGCTGAGGTTTGGGATATGATTGAACCTATCACCTAGGATATTTTTCCATCTTAAAAATCTTTGTGGTCACCACAAAGCTCTTCAAACACCATTTTTAAGGTAAAGAGGAAGATTACCCCATTAAGAATCAGAACACCCAAGCATTCACAGTGTTATCTGTAGGAAATCACTTCACTGCACTGAACATCAGGTTAGGCAGTTGTAAAATGAAGATAATGAGTTCTTCCCCGGCTGCCTCACACAATCCTGTGATATTGTTTATTGTGAACACATTGCACAGAATAAAGTGCCACACAAAGGAATGTCATCTTAAAGGTTACGGAAGAAAGAAATAAAGTATAGATGTTTGGCAGCTGGCTCCTATCAGGCAGATGACAAAATAAGTAATGATATTCTTTAAAACGATGAATACAAACCCATAATCATGTTCCATTTTTTAATCCCTAGATATCAGGTGGAATGGCTGGAGGCCTGTGGCAAACAGTGGGGGAAATTTTGTAGAGAGGCTTGACAAGGAAAGAGTGGTGAACATTTTCTGCCAACCACCCAATAAGAGTCAACCTTTCCACAGCTGCTCACGGCCTGAGAACAGCAGCACATCAGCAGAGACTCTATCAGGCCTCCATAGAAAAATAATCAAAGCTGTCCAGCAGTTTGTATACACTTTAGACCAGACTATCTTGACTTTTCTCATCTACAGTGATGCAAAGGGGTCAAGAAAGTGGGCTCAGTTGGTTCACAGTGACAGCATCCCTCACATTCACCACTAGTTGATCGTATCTTCCCAAAAGACAAGGAAAAAAAATCATCCAAACTCCTGCCAAACTCCTCACCCCCAAAGTGAAGCACTGATCTGCCTAGGAGCTGGTAAAAAATTCTTATTCAGCAGGAGACTCATAAAAATGGAATGTTACCAAAAAGCTACTCTTTTTCATCAAGGCAGAGAGCTAAAATTCAAGGCAATTAAAAAGAAAATGAAAACTCAGTAACTTACTGATTATATACTATACCAAACAAATGTGACTATTTAATGCACTTAAAAGATGAACACAGCAAGATGGGAGGAAGACACATTTTTGGTTTCTTATGACAGTACTTTCAGGCTTAGGATAACTGACAAGGATTTTCAAAATTTTAAAAAGTAAGGCAAGAACAAATGTGGCAATAATTACCCTTCGAGATGCAAGGTTCCCCGCCAGTTCACTGACTCTTGATTTTCTTTGATTTGCCAGCTCTTTGACCGAATTAACTCCATCAGAAAACATACTTATTAAGAGTTGAAGTGGAACCATGATATCTAACTCCGATAACACCTAGGGGAAAAAAAGGCATATATCCCCCAAAAAACACATGTAAATTTTAAAACTCAAAAAAGCTACATTTAGCCTTCTTTTTCCAAAGCAAATTATTGAACATGAGGATATTTAGCCTTGCATGTATTCTATCAACACAGTCATCCTCCAACTTTCATACTAAGAAAATCAAAGTTATCATTGAACTTTCTCCTTTCCTCACCCCCAGCATCCAATAGGTCACCAAGTTCTTTCTACTAACACTTCTCAGTTTCTCTTGACACTGTACCCCACTCTCCATACCCACCGCTAATGCCTTCGGTCCCCACCTTTCTCCTGGACTAGCACTGCTTCTCCAGTCCATCCCCACTCTGATCTCAATGACCCATCCCATCTTGCTGTCTGGTACAACTTGGTGTCAGTCTGGGCCCAAATCAAGTCACCTTCTCTGTCATTAATTTTCTGGAAAAAAAATCCATCCCTGTTCTCTGCTTTCTTAACCTTTATACATACCTTTATTAGAGCAATTATTACTTTTTCTTCTGTTTAATTATCTAATCCTATCCCTCCCACTGAGAGCTGCTTAAAGAAAGGAAGTATGCAGAAAGGACTATTTCTGGTCCCATTTTTATTCCAGTGCCTATTCCAGTGCCTGGCCCATGGGAGCTCTTGCATGTGTTTCCACAATTAATTATAAATGAGTCAACTCTAACCACTATAGTGTCCACTCTATCCTCCAAATAGACCAAGGCTGGAAAACCTCCTTCAGCTGCAGCACTCTGTCTTATAAATCAAGGCTGGATGAAAGCCCAGTCCGTAAAACGTGTAAATGTTGCCGCTGTAGCTGTACGGGGGACAAAGCTGTATGGGCTCATCCCCAAGGAGACCAGTGTAAGGGCTGTGCAACTGGGTAACTGAGGCAACATCCAGCCATTTGTAAGACTGGCTTTCTTAAAAGGAGAATTAGCTTACTGAAATCCATTTGGGAATAAATGGTTAAAATTGTAAATCCCAAAGTTGACTTTCTTTTTTTTATGAGACAGGGTCTCACTCTGTTGCCCAGGCTGGAGTGCAGTGGCCTGATCATAGCTCATTGCAGCCTCGATCTCCTGGGCTCAAGAGATTCTCCTGGCTCAGCCTCCCAAGTAGCTGGGACTACAGATGTGTGTCACCACATCCAGCTAATTTTTGTATTCTTTGTAGAGATGGGCTTTGGCCATGTTGGCCAGATTGGTCTTGAACTCCTGAGCTCAAGTGATTCACCCACCTTTGCATCCCAAAGTGCTGGGATTACAGGTGTGAGCTGCCGAGCTGGCCCAAATTTTGACTTTTAAAAAAATGGTCTCTTTACTCTTTGTCAAATGTGAAGAATATTGCTCTTCAGTTTCGAACCCAGAAAGGCATCTTTACAACTTGAAGAGCTTATGGAATCCTATCCTTGCATGACACAGAAATGTATCTGTACCTGTAGTTAACCTAAACATTGATTCTGTCCTCATTGTCTAAAACTGCCCAAACTTCATATCAGGTATTCAAGTCAATTTAATAAACTTTAATTGAATATCCACTTTCTTTTTTTTTTTTTTTTGAGACAGAGTCTCACTCTGTTGCCCAGGCTGGAGTGCAGTGGTGCGGTCTCGGCTCACTGAAACCTCTGCCTCCTGGATTCAAGCAATTCTCTGCCTCAGCCTCCCAAGTAGCTGGGATTACAGGCACCCGCCACCATGCCTGGCTAATTTTTTGTATTTTTAGTAGAGATAGGATTTCACCATCTTGGCCAGGCTGGTCTTGAATTCCTGACCTTGTGACCCACCCACCTCGGCCTCCCAAAATGCTGGGATTACAGGCATGAGCCACCGCACCCGGCCCTGAACATCCACTTTTAAATACAAAGTATGTGCTATATTCTAGGTGGAGAGGATGAAGAGGTTTATAAATACAGAAATGAGTAAGACCTGGCCCTTGTACTCAGGAGGTTGTAATCAGGTGGAGAGAGAGACAAAAACTGTGAGACAGAAATAGAACCAAATTCACACAGAGAACCTGGGAAGATGAGGGCTTGAAGTAGCAGAAAACTTCACATAGGGGATAATTTTTGAGATGAACTTTAAAAGGTAGGTTGGAGTTCACAAATAGAGACACAAGAGAAAGTCATCCCAGGCTGAGAGAACAGCACGAACTAGTCACTAAATCCTTCCCCATCTTTCCAAGTAAATGATCTGTTTAATATCAAAGATTTAGCAGAATCCCACAAGACAACTATTATACTTTTAATAGCCATTGATGGAAAAATACAAAAGGACCTCAAGCTACTATGAATTCAGTAATATTATTGCACAATTTATATATTTATATGTTATTACCCACAACTAGAGCAATATATATTTGAAATTTACTCATTTATCTATGCATAGGAGATATTCTTTCTTGGCAAACACAGGGACTTATGAACTCTTTGCTACAACTCCCACCCCCTCGACCCAGGAATCTAAAGCTTGTAAGCTAAGAATTATTTCCTAAAATGATCGAAAGTATTATTCACTTACATGAAGCCATAGTAAAGCTTGCTCCTGCACAGATGAGGGGTATCCTGTAAACCGACAACTAATAAAACCAAACATCTCCTCCATTGAGAAAGGCAGAGGACAGAGTTCAATGTCAAACATTTTGCTGGAAAGCAGAGCAACACAAGTAAATGACCAATGGGCATAGATCGGGTTCTACTAATGCCACCAATGTCATTCTAACTATTCCCTATTTGGAAAGCCAAGTCTTTTAAATTAGTTTGTGTTCTGAACTGTTATCAGCATGTTTCACTTTACTATAAGAGAAGTTTGTCACTGAAATAGAGGTCTTATAAATAATTCATATGGTTGTTAATAACATTACTGTTCTTCTTCATATTAGTTTTAACAGAAGGAATTGCATTTCTAAGGCATTAGCATTGCTCCCTAGCATCTAAAACAGTTTCCCTTTGGACTTTCCCACCACATCCCACCAATTATAATTATATTTGAAAATTTCAAAATAAACAAACATCTGTTTTTATCTATTTACTATTCCACAAGAACAAAATCTTTTTGGGACAATGCCAAATCATCTTCGGTTGAGGTATTGCAGCTATTTCATGTTGGGACTTCAAGTTTCTCTACAGGGTTGTTAAAAAGTAAATGAGATTATATCAAATGCTTAGTAGGGTGACAGGCATACAGTACATGCTCAACAAACATTAGGTATGATTATAATTGCAGTGATTTCATTAAACTACTTACCCACCTTAATACTTCCCTGAATTCTTTTAACTGATTATCTGGGACTTCCGTTCTGATGGCTTCCAGCCATTCCGGCATAATACACTCCCAGACAGATTGACTGATCACATTATAGGGGATCAGGCAGAGGATTCGATTCAGACCTTCCTTCAGCTGAGTCACTGTGCTACAGGACTTATCCCAGTAGCCACCAACCTGAAGGGGTTTCCACACCCACAGGGGAAAAGAATGAAACACACTGGTTACAATTATACTCAAGGACTTCCTAAGGCAACGGGTACAGAGAAAGGCCACAATCCATCACGTCTGAGTCCTCAGCCAAGAATCTTCAGTGTGAGATTGATTCGTAAGATGGCAAACCACCAGGATCCATCAGTTACAGAAAGGAAAACATAGTTACCAATAGGCTCAAATATTGATTACGGATTGAACTTTTAATGATTCTACTGTAGATTTTCCAAATCACATGTGAATTAAAATTCCAAAGATTTATTCCCAACAGGATGAGCATAGTATTCGAGCTTTCTTATTCCTAAAGTCTGATAAATCCATTACAATATGCACGTTACACCTGTGCTTCAGAAGAACACAGTTTTCTACTGCTTTGTACTGCAGATTTTTCATTACAGGAAATATGGTAGTACACAGTGCTCTTTTTACCCTATGCTGCATACTCTGCCACAATTTTTTTCCTAAGAACACTCTAAAGGTAGTTGAATCTGTGAATAAAAAGGACTGGCTTTTTAAACTAATTAAGATAGTATACTAATTTTTAAGAGCAGGAAAAGGTTAAAATCATGAATTTACAGACTTAGGTTGTTCATAATCCTGAGGTTAGAGATCGTATATTCTAAGTATCAATGTAACAAAGGTTAAACTGGTCCTGAGTCTTTACCAAATAACACAAGATGTGTGAGAAATTACCTTAATTTAAATGAATCCTATTTTAAATGTTTATTACATCTAGAATTCCAGATTATTCCGAAAAATCAATCAATTCTATTTTAAAGTTCCAATATCTATTTGGTGCCATATTGACCAAAATCCTAGACAACTGACTAAATATTTTTAGGAAGTGACTATATTTCTGGAATTTCTGTTGTGTTGTTGTTAGTTACAGGTACAGAGGGAAAAGAATCAGCACTAATAACATTAAGATCCTGAAATATATCATTACTGAAGTTTTTTTGGCTACGTAGTTTATGGTCAAGCCATATAAAGGCTTATTGGTTTTGAATCATATTTTGGAACAACCCTGCTTTTGGAAACCCTAAATTGTCAATGGTCAGATGACAAATCTTTTGGGTTAGAAAAGCTTTCATATTTAAAAGGATTTTTAGAGCGCACTTACCCTAAACAAATGTCCTAATTACCTACAGGTAACTGAAAGAAGGACACAAAAAGTATCACAGCTAGCCTAAAAGGCTTCCTTAATGAAATTAAACAACAGAAATCAGATTTAGAACAACAATTTAAATCTACACCCACTATAAACTCCCCTTCACCACCTTCCTCCTGCACATGGCCCAGTGGGAGGCTGGTAGTTCAGTCTCATAGGAGATATTATGGAAGACTTCCCTCTACAGGTCAATGGGCTGAAGTGGAATGATGTGCTCAGAGGGCAGGAATTGATCCTAAAGGCTCTGTTAAAAGATTTATAAAAACATTCCAAAGGCACACAGCTCTAAATTCAGAAGCCCTGGAACGCAGGAATCTTTTGGTTTCCAGATCAGTTGGAAATCTTCTCTCTGACATAAAGGGGCAATTTCAAAATAGTGCAGTTGGATGGGCAGGCCAATCCCTTAATGCTACTGCTGAGGCCACCACCCAGTTCTTTGAAGAATTAAAAATAACTGTTCTAGGCTGAGGCGAAAGGATCTCCTGAGGCCAGGAGTTCAAGACCAGCCTGAGCAGCCTAGTGAGACCCTGTCTCTAAACAAACTTTTTTAAAATTATTGGGCATGGTGGTATACACCTGTAGTTCCATCTACTCGGGAGGCTGAGGTGGGAGGATCGACTGAGCCAGAAGTTTGAGGCTTCAGTGAGCTATGGTTGTGCTACTGTACTCCAGCCTAGGCCACAGAGCAAGACCCCATATTAAATAAATAAATAAATAAATATTTTTTAAAAATAAATAAATGTCCTGGCTTTACTGAGTCTTTACAAAAACATAAATGTGGCCTTAGGAATAACCTAAAGCAACCCCCACCCCATCCTTCTTACCAATCCCAAAACCTCCCCTCCAAAAGATGCTTGCAGATACTATAAAATGCCAGGACACTGGAAAAGGGACCAGCCTGCACTTAAGAAGCAAAACTTAAATTGTAATTGTCCTGGGCCTCAGCCTGGACATGTAAACACTGCAGACTCTCCAGACAAAAAATCATCCATTCCCCCATCCTCCCTTAAGCACCTACCTACATGTTAAAGCTCAACACTGCCAGGAGAATTTCATGTTTGTCCTAGACCAAAACCTGGCAATAGGCAAATATGTCCCTGGAAATCCTCTTGGAGCAGTTACTTTAAAAGTCTGCATAGCGGGGCGCAGTGGCTCACGCCTATAATCCCAGCACTCTGGTGGGGGGGCGCAATTCATAGTCATATTAAGACCAATTAACAGTCATACAAAATGTGAAAGGAAAACCTTGGGCCCCACAATTACTAAGCTAAAGGGAAATGTCAAGCTGGGAACTGCTCAGGGCAAACCTGCCTCCCACTCTATTCAAAGTCACCCCTCTGCCACACACTGAGACAGATGCATATCTGATTGCCTCCTTTGGAAAGGCTTATCAGAAACTCAAAAGAATGCCGGGCACGGTGGCTCAAGCCTGTAATCCCAGCACTTTGGGAGGCCAAGAGGGGCAGATCACGAGGTCAGGAGATCGAGACCATCCTGGCTAAAACGGTGAAACCCCGTCTCTACTAAAAAATACAAAAAACTAGCCGGGCGAGGTGGCGGGCACCTGTAGTCCCAGCTACTCAGGAGGCTGAGCCAGGAGAATGGTGTGAAGCCGGGAGGCGGAGCTTGCAGTGAGCTGAGATCTGGCCACTGCACTCCAGCCTGGGCGACAGAGCGAGACTCCATTTCAAAAAAAAAAAAAGAATGTAACCATTTGTCTCTCACCTACCTGTGACCTGGAAGCTCCCTCCCTGCTTCGAGTTGTCCCCGCCTTTCTGGACAGAACCAATGTACTTCTTACATATATTGATTGATGTCTCATGTCTCCCTAAAATGTATAAAACCAAGCTGTGCCCCGAGCACCTTGGGCACATGTCTTTCCCGAGGCTGTGTCACAGGAGAGCATCCTCAACCTTGGCAAAATAAACTTTCTAAACTAACTGAGACCGTCTCAGATATTCAGGGTTCACAAAAGAAAGTAGCCATTATATTGATAAAAGAAAACTCCAGCTGAATTAAATGTAAAGGAGTTTAATCAAACAATAAACGATTCACAATTTGGGCAGCTTTCTGAGTCAGAGTAGGCTCAGAGACTCCAGCACAGCCACGTGGTAGAAGATGATTTATGGACAAAGGAAAGGGATGGATAGAAAAGAGAAGTGAGGCCAGGCACGGTGGCTCATGCCTGTAATCCCAGCACTCTGTAAGGCCGAGGTGGGTGGCTCACCTGAGGTCAGGTGTTTGATATCAACATGGGAAAACCTCATCTCTACTAAAAATACAAAACAATTGACCAGGTGTGGTGGTGGGCACCTGAATCCCAGCTACTGGGGAGGCTGAGGCAGGAGAATCGCTTGAACCTGGGAGGTGAAGGTTGCAGTGAGCCAAGATTGCACCACTCCACTCCCGCATGGGCAACAAGAGTGAAACTCCATCTCAAAAAAAAAAAGGAAGGAAGGAAGGGTACAGAAACAGCTGGATTGGGTATAGGTTGGCATTTGCATTTTGTGAACATGGTTCAAATAGTTGGCTACATTTGATTGGCCAAAACTCGGTGATTGGCACGGTATAGGCTACGGTCCATTCATACCTCCACTTGTTATAGATCACGATGTACAGAGAAACTTTTAGGCCAAACTTAAAGGATGTAAGGAGGCAGTTTTAGGCTAAACTTGATTTAACACTATATTATTTTTCTGGGCTTTCATGTTTAACCATGCCTTTTACTTAAAGAATTCCAGGCCAGGGGCAGTGGCTCAAGCCTGTAATCTCAGCACTTTGGGAGGCCAAGGTGGGTGGATCACAAGGTCAGGAGATCAAGACCATCCTTGCCAACATGGTGAAACCCCGCCTCTACTGGGTGTGGTGGCACATGCCTGTAGTCGCAGCTACTCAGGAGGCTGAGGCAGGAGAATCGCTTGAACCTGGGAAGCGGAGGTTGCAGTGAGCCGAGATCATGCCACTGCACTCCAGCCTGGCGACAGAGCAAGATTCCGCCTCAAAAAAAAAAAGAAAAATTTCCAGAAACTGGACTAAGGAGATCCAAAATCGAACCAAGGCTGTGGAGTGTCCCTACTCGGGAAGGAATGCTGAACAACTGATTTACAGCATTGTTGCCGCTGGCCAGACCACCAGGTGGCCTGTTACTCAAGGTAACCATCAGGACCAGCTATGCTGACCTGCATACCTTACCCCTTAACAAGCTCTGCCCAGCCCAGCCTGCACACCTTACCCCTGATGTCAATTCCCGCTCTTTGCCTAATAAAACGATCCCTACCAACGCTTTTTGGAAAACCAGTGGGAGGATTCTTGCATTTCCACTGTCTCCCTTGCTCTTGAGCATAAGCCCTGAAATAAAATCCTTGTCTAGGAAATCCACTTGGCCCCATGTTAATTTCCATTACATGGGAAGCCAAAGAGTCTGGTTTATAAGAGATTCTTTGGCAACCGCTGCACGTCCACAGGATATGGGGAACATTTTTCCCTCCCAAGCAGGAGGCTTGGGAGCCAGCATGATGGCCAGACCCCTCTGCAGCTGATGGGCAGCTGTCCGAATCTTTGGTTCAGTATTGCTGCAACTGAGAGTTTTCCTCCAGCCTCCCCAAGACTCCTTGCCACCCCTCTAAGCTATGCTTTCCCTCTTCTCCTGTCCCCTATTTGTTGTGTTTTTATTTTTCCTTCTTCTTCCTTCCTCCTTCCCTTCTTTTGGTTTTCACTAACTTCATCAACTCCAACTGAATAGATGCCCACACAGGAGGTGTTGAAATGGTGGATCGGCTCAGCCTGAATAGTCACCCATGCAGGATGGATGGAAACGGCTGATCAGTTTAGAAAACTCTGTTTAGTACCCTGACTTTGAACTCTGTAATCTTCTTTAAGTCTTCTAAGTATTTTCCCTCCCTTTGCCACACCTTTTGAGGAAGGGAAGCCTGTGGACTTGCCTGTCGTCTGTCTGTTTCAATGTGAAGCTACTGACTCTGCGTGCTGTTAAAGCAAACTAAATACGGCCTGAGAAGAAGTCCATACTTCTATATTTGAGTCCTTGTGGATATAACCTAGCTGTAGAAAACAACGTATATGGTGGTCCATTTCCAAGACAAAATACCTTGAATACACTTGGATCTGTAAGCTATGGAAGAACAGGATACCCTAGGACCTTGCATTAATAGCCACTGCCTGCTTGTTCGGACCCTTTAGTTACCCTCACCCGAACCAGAGGATTTAGCTTAGAATGGAAGTTTACTAGCTTGCAAAAATAGCTCACCTTATCTATTCCTAACAGCTTGCTTAACCCCCTAGGTCATAGGTCAAATACTTGAAAAGTCCCAGAGCTGACTACGATTACAATACATTAAGGGCTGCAACAAAATACAGTGAGACGATCCTAAAGAAAATACCTAAAGCCCCAACCCAACAACCAATAAAAACCAAGAAAAGAAACTTAGGTTGTGCCCAGCCTAAGTTAGACTGTGCCCAGCCATGCTGTCTTTATTGGGTCTGTTTATTTGGAAAGCTGAGTCCTCTCTCTATGAAAGACTAAAGGATTTTTGCTGTTTAGAAATCTTTGAGTTAATCATGTTGGTTAAATAAATAAATTGTGGTCCTATTTTGTAATGTCAGATGTTTTAAATTTTGATATTTGACAAGCTTTCCAAAATCAAATCCTGAATTAAGCCTTTTTTGACCTAATTAACCGTTTTGTATAGTAGGTCCTCTGAAGTCCAAAAGAGACATATGCAGCTTATTTGGTATATTAAAACCATACAGGAAACACTATCACATTTAAAATGGTGTTTAGCTTTTTTTAGATTATATTCATATAAATGTGTGATTAATATGTATTCCAAAGTTATATAAGATTCCTATGATTCTGATATGCCTAAGTATCTGGTATCAAAAACAATTAAGATTGTTATGTTATATTATTATGTGCCACAGAAATGACCAGCTTTCCCTGTTGATTGCATCTTTAACTGTGGCTGTCCTAAGACTCTTGTCATCCACAGACACTCGTCTTGTTTTATCTATTCCAAAAGAAGGTTTATAATCAGCTACAGGACTCTCACAGATACTCTTGAATGCAGGTCTCTGACAACTTTGGTGATTGAGTCATTAGAATGGAGGGAAAAACTTGTAAAACCCTCTTGGAGAGCTAATGTGTCCATAAATATCAAGCAGAACACGAGTTAATTTCATGGACTAAACGAATAGGAGATTGAAATAATCTTTTTATGACCTTTCTTCCTGAAATGCTGCTGACACTTTTTGTTTTGTTTTTCAGAGTCAAGAAAACTTTTTTCCCTTTTAAACTATTTACAACTTTAAACAACTGAATAAACTATAACCTATAAGCAAAATTTTGAGCATGTTTCTTTCTCTCTACCTGATTTCTAGAGAATTTGGAAACTATATGTGAGTATTCTTAACTTACGGCAATATAGTTATTTGCATACATGCAATAAGAATCTGTTTTCTTTTGTAACAGGACACAACTGGGGAAACTGGTTATTTTATCAAGGCTTTGATAAGAATTACATGCTTTCATACCACTTTTCTAAAAACTGAGGTATAAAGCCAATAAAAGTTCATTGGAAAAACTGCCCTCATATCCTGTCTATGCAGGCCTCGAACAGGGTTCCTGACCTATGGTAAGTAAAGAATCTCACTTTCTAACAGGTCCAGGAGCCCCAAGTTATCTACGGACCTCAAGAGGGGAGGAATTCACCCAATTCATACAAGTGTTTGCAGGCACAGATAAATCCATAGCTAGGCTCATAGCTTTAAAAAGTCTAATCTGAGAATCCTTACGAAACAAAGTTCCAGCAAAGCCAATTAAAAAAAAAAAGCATACACGGCAAATAATTACTCTTGCTGCACTTCATGCAAATAATCAAAACAAGTATAATGAAACTAAAATTTATTTTGTAAATGCATCAGTCCTATCATAATTTGTCTTTGATAAAAATGAGAGACTGGAGAGAAAAAGAATATAATACACCTGCTGTAGGTTCTAGTCTTATCTGTTGTTTTTGAGCTTTTTAATATTATTTTTTGAGCTGCAAGTCTCTAAACTAACATTTTTTTTTTTTTTTTTTTTTTGAGACAGAGTCTACCTCTGTCGCCCAGGCTGGAGTGCAGTGGCCGGATCTCAGCTCACTGCAAGCTCCGCCTCCTGGGTTTACGCCATTCTCCTGCCTCAGCCTCCCGAGTAGCTGGGACTACAGGCGCCCGCCACCTCGCCCGGCTCGTTTTTTGTATTTTTTAGTAGAGACGGGGTTTCACCATGTTAGCCAGGATGGTCTCGATCTCCTGACCTCGTGATCCGCCCGTCTCGGCCTCCCAAAGTGCTGGGATTACAGGCTTGAGCCACCGCGCCCGGCCGGCAAACTTAACATTTTAAAAATTTTCTTCCACTTTTCTGACTTAAACTCAATGAAATTGCTACTATCTTTTTTCTAAGGCTCTGCAAACTAAGGCTTATTCTTTATAATACAAACAAAAAAACATGAAAAATTGCCACCACCCTCCTCCTCTGTAACTAAAGATGCTTTGAGCCTAATAACTGGGTAGATTATGCCCACCATTAACAGTTGTTTTTCTTTTGTTTCCATAGAAATGTCTCTTATTAAAAGTATGTTTGCCGTATATTTCAGACACCAGGAGACTCATTCTCTAGCCTATTCACTTAAATTCCAAATAGCATCTGATTTCTTCTCATAAGCATTGTTAAACTGGACTTAGGCATTTTATCACTGGGTGCTATTTGATTTTTTAAATAATTATTTGTTATATTCAACAGGCATACAGATGGTTAAAGTTTATGCCTTCCAGACTTCAACAGTTCTAAGTCGAGCCAATGATGGCCCAAGGATTCCAACCCATACCATCCCAGGAGGATTCTAGTCCCTATAGGTCTCTAAAATAGTCAGTGAGAGATTTCTATGTTCCTCTGAGGTTAGACAGGGACAACAACCCTGTTCAGCATAGCTGTTCAGTATAGCTTCAGAAGATGAGATCTTCAGTCCTTTTTCCTTAAGAACAACGAGAGTTAAATCTCTCAGAGGGGAATGAGACAGTAAGGAAGTGGCTTGGCTTCAGCTCACACCCACTAGAGCATTCTTTCATGCATTCCCACTGATCTCAAAACCCATACCACTACCTCACCAATGCATATCCATTAATAGTCATACAAAGAAAACAACCATTCTGTATTGTTCTTCTGTGCTCTTACATGTTTAACCATGCCTTTTACTTAAACAATTCCAGACACTGGCCTTGGGAGATCCAAAATTAAACTAAAGTTGCTGAGTCTTCCACCTCGGGAAGGAATGCTGAACAACTGATTTACAGCCTTGTTGCCACTGGCCAGACTAGCAGGTGACCCATAACTCAAGACAACCATCACAACCAGCTTTGTTGACCTGCATACCCTACCCCTAACATGCATTGCCCAACCCAGCCTCTATACTCTACCGCTGATGTCAATTCCCGTGCTTTGCCTTAAAAAAATAAATCCTACCAGCTTTTTGGGGGGAACCAGCTGGAGGATTCTTGTGCCTCCACTGTCTCCCTTGCACTTGAGAACAAATCCTAAAAATAAAGCCTTATCTAGGAAGTCCTCTTGGCCCCATATTAATTTCCCTTACATGGAGAGCCAAGGAGCCTGTGGTCTGTAACATATGTATATACATTACGTGTATGTGGTATCTTCTTACTTCCAGAGAATATTGCCAAATTACTTTATAAAATTCCTTAAGAGACCTCTATTCTAAATGGATTTTGTGAAATAAGTAACTCAAAATCGAAGCTGTTGGAACTTTAAAATATTTAAGGGAATGTGATTATGGGACCTGAGTCACGTAAACAGGCAGCTGCAACCTAGGCAACTGTAACCTTGTTTCTCTGATTACAGATTAGCCTTTTTTCTTACTTACATTATTTTGTAAAATGTAGTAAATGACTAAATTGAGCCAGGGAAGACTCCTTCCTTTTGTGTGTGTGTGTGTGTGTGTGTGACGGAGTCTTGCTCTGTCTCCCAGGCTGGAGTGCAGAGCCGCAATCTTGGCTCACTGCAGCCTCCGCCTCCCGAGTTCATGCAATTCTCCTGCCTCAGCCTCCCGAGTAGCTGAGAATGCAGGTACACGCCACCATGCTCAGCTAATTCTTGTATTTTCAGTAGAGACGAGGTTTCATCATGTTGGCCAGGCTGGAACTTCCTCTTTCCTCTCTCACAGAGACTTCATGACTATCATATTGTCTAGGATGAAATGTTAAATATACTTTTTTAAATTGGAAAGGCAATGAAAACTAGCTGTATGGAAATGAAAACAAACTATAACTAGCTAAATTGTTACAATTTATAAACCACCCTTGTGCAGAAAATGTTATAATCCTGCCAAATTTCTTTGTTTTCTGCCTGTATAAGCAAGGCCTTAACTTTTAACTGCAGAGCACTGACCCCATTTCTCTGAAGTCCAGGTTTGCTGAATGGCCATTCCCAGCTTTTTGCTTAAATACATGCCTTAAAACTGGTTTCTGATCCTTTTGATTAATTCAGATTGACAGTTGCAAAACATATACACTTACATGTTAAATTAAGTCTAGCCTAGTGCTGTCTTCTTACATATTCTAAGTTTGGCCTAACGGTTTCTATTTATACATAGTGAACTGTAACCTAACTGCATGTATAAACAGATTGTAACCTACTCTTGTGCCAATCACTGACTTTTGGCCAATCAAAGGCAGCCAGCTGTTAATAAGGCAAATACCAGGATGTAACCGATCTGGCAGTTTCTGTACCTCATTTCCATTTTCTGTACATTGCTTTTCTTTTCCTGTCTTTTTTTTCCACCACATGGCTATGCTGGAGCCTTTCTGAATCTATTCTGGTTCAGAGACTGCCTGATTTATGAGTTGTTCTTTGTTCAATTAATCTCTGTTAAATATAATTTGTCTAAGGTTTTTATTTTAACATATACAAATAAGATATTCCTAAAACTCTCAGAAATACAGGAACTAACCCAAATGATTTCAAGTGTATGTGATTTCAGTAAATCTGTAAATGAGACAAGTATAATATTGTTGTTTTAATAAAAACAGCTGTGTTTTCAGAATTATCAGCATTGAGTACCATGCTGAGCACATGTTTTGCTCTTATCTGGGCTTACTACTCAAATAAACTAATATATTTACCAGTGTTTAAGACTTTAGAATTTACAGATTTGACTTTAATTAAATAGAATCATTATTCTGACAAAGTTTGTATCAACAGTAATTATGTTTTATAATGTTTCTGCTTAGATGTAGTTTTCAAAATATTTTTGGTAACTTGAAACCTTAACAGTATACTAAGTTAAATTAAATGGCAGATATTCATTGAAAATCTAGATCACTTCTAAGTAGGATAAAATATTAACACATTAACAGCTGATCATAAGTTTATCTGCTTTTAGCTTCTTATTTTTACAGATACTAAAGACATTTGGGTTTGTTAAAAAGGATGTTCTTTTTGCCACATTGAGGAATCGTACTAAGAAGAAGAATATGCCTCTAGAAATTGTGAGATGATATATTCACAAACGTTGCTGAAATGCCAAAAAATGCTGATATACAACCGGCAATTCACAGTTGTCTACTTAATAGTTTTCTCTGGAAAATAAAGGATAATAAGGGTTGAAAATTATAATCAATCATATGTAAAGTGAACTACTGGATATAATCAGGATGAAGGAAAAACCTCTGTATGCAAAGTATTCAAGTAATGTAGAATGTGGTTTTGTTATGGGGAAAAGAGCAATTCTTTCCTAAAGGAGTTGTTTACTCGTTATTCCTGAATGAGGAAGAGGAAAGGATCAAAACCTGAAAGGGAAGTGCAGGGAAGACAGAGAAAGAAAATTTTATCTTGTGTGGTCATGTAGGCTAAGATTGAATAGATTTATGTAAGGTTTTTAAATGAGCTTTAATATTAACAGTATACTGATGCAAAACTAGAGTTTCATTTTCTCTCTCTTAAAAAAACAATATTTTTTAGATTATCTTATTACTGTTCTTAATAAGAGGTTGTAAAAGGTTTCTCTTTACCTTTTGAAAAACCTGCTTAGAAAACTACCAGTCTGAATATTTGTGTCCCCCCAAAGTTCTTATGGTGAAACCTAATCACCAATGTGATGATGTTAGGAGGTGGGGCCTACTGGGAGGTGACTCGATCATGAGGACAAAGCCCTTATGAATGAATGCCCTTGTAAAAGGGACCCCAGAGAGCTTGCCCCTTCACCACATAAGGACACTGCCAGAAAGCACTATCTATGAATCAGAACGTAGGCCCTCACCAGACAGTAAATCTGCCTTGATCCGGGACTTTCCAGCCTCCACAACTGTGAGAAATTTGTTGCTTATAAGCTACCCAGTCTGTGGTATTTTGCTATTGCAGCCCAAACAAACTGAAGAATCTAAGACAGAAACAAAGACTCTGTGTCATATCACAATAACTTCCTGTGGTTTTTTTGTTTTTTTTTTTTTTGAGATAGGCTCTCACTCTGTCACCCAGGCTGGAGTGCAAGTACGTGATCATGGCTCACTGCAGCCTCAACCTCCCAGTGATCCTCTCATCTCAGCCTCCCAAGTATCTGGGACTACAAGTGTGAGCCAACATACCAGGCTAACTTTTTAAAAATTTTTTGTAGAGACAAGGTCTCCCTAGGTTGTCCAGGCTGATCTCAAACTCTTGGGCTCAAGTGATCCTCCAACCTCGGTCTCCCAAAGTGCTGGGATTACAGACATGAGCCACCACTCCTGGCCTTCCTGTGCTTTTTGTCTTTATCATGTCCTAAATTATTTAAGAGAACCAAGTCTTCTAAATGTTAAAAGAGCTAAGTTTTGTTTCTCTTTTTGTTTCTTACAATTGTGTTACTCCCCGTATTTACTTTTGAAATCTCTTGGTATCATAGGTTAAATAGTTAAGAATTATTTCACAGTGACCTGTAATGTTGGTTAATCAAGTATTCAAATCTTTTGACATTTCCAATAACTTTTGATATTTTGCCTTTCCAAAGCCAAATCCTAAATAAAATCCTGATCTTGAACTGACTGAAATTTCCCAGAGAGACCCTTGAAAATCTCAAAGGATTTGTTCTTACCTATAAAAAGATACGCTAAACTAATTAGGTTTATTTGATATGTTGAATTCTATGGAAAGCATTGTCAAATAAAAAGAGATGTTTAATTGTCCTTAGGTTACATTTGTATAGGTAAATGTTATGAATATAAATATTTCGTGAATTATATAAAGTTCCTAGAAATTTGTCAATGCCCTTGTTGGCATGATACATCTTTATGCTTCTTTGTCTGATGGTAGACAACAATGACAAAACATTATCAGTTATCATTTTGTTATTATTTTAATGTTTTATGCTACAGAAACAACAAAACTGCCTTGTCAACTGTGTCACAGTGAACTTTCAGCCCATCTTTAACTATGACTATTTTCAGATAGTAATTGTTATCTGATGTTTTTCTGAAAACTCTTGCAATCAGCTATTAGCAAGAACGCTTATTTTCAACATAAACAGATTGTCTCTGAGATCCGTGGAAAGGACTATGACAGATACTCTGGAGTACAGGCTTCTGGTGATGTTGCTTAAATAATTGAGATCATACCATTGGACTGAGTAAGGATTGCCAGAACTCTAGCGGAGCAGCTAATGGGTTCATTAACTGCTAACTCAATCAAGCAGAACAAGACTGAATTACATAGGACTGAATGATAAATGATTATAATTTGTATCATTTTTTGTTTAGAACATTGCTAGTTTTTCAATCAATGTTCTGTTTTTCAGATACAAGGAACCCCTTTCTCTTTTCTCCTAAGCTATCTATAACTCACAATAATTTGGCAGATTTATACCTTTGTCAACAAAAATGAAATATATCCTTTTCCTCTCTAGTTGATTGCTCCAGAATTCAGAAGCTCTTATTGAATATTCTTATTTTCATAGCATTAGAGCTATTTGCATAAGTTGAATAAGAATCTGTTCTGCTTTTAACAGGACATAATTGGGAAACTTGGTTATGAAACCGCCTTTGCAAAAATGATAACAGTGAGAAAATAATGACAGTGGAGGAGATCGGATCTAGCCAACCTCCCTCTTGCCTTTAGCATTTAAGCTGCCAAGCTAGCTTTGGGAGACATTTAGCTTATAGTTTAAATGATAGTAGCCCTTCCCCAAAATTCAAATGCCTTTCTAAAGAGACCACAAGGCTAGGAGGAGGAAAAGGAGCCTGAATTCTGCTAAGGTATAGACATAAATGGTTGCCAGCTGTTATTCCAGAGGTCACAATTTATGCAGCTTCTCCAGTTATTCCTGCAGATAACATCACTATGGTAGAACCTAAGATCAGCCTTTTGAGATAGCTTTTCATGTTTTTTGCATGTCTGACAACCATGGCTCCACCTGGAGCTGCCAGCCCCTCCTGTGTCCCCACCCATAATCAACTCAGCATAAGAGGACAGCTTCAACTCCCTATGATTTCATAGGGTTCCAACCCAACCATCAGCAGCAGCAAGCACCCACTGCCTAGCCACCCCGACTCCTTCCTCCAAATTGGCTTTGAAAAACCCCCAACCTACTAGCCTTTGATGAGACTGATTTGAGCAATAACTCAGTCTCTTGTGTGGCACGGCCAGTCTCATGTCAATTAAACGCTTTCTTTACTCAATTCCGTGAATTGATGTTTTTTGTGCAGCAGGCAGGAAGAACCCATCAGGCAGTTACATTTATATTACCAAGCCTTTGCAGAACGTCATATTTGTGAATTGTGTGGAACCTGATATGACTAAACAGTTTTAAGGAACTAAGATTGACTTTATAGAGCCAGTGTTTTCAAAGACCTCTTGGAAAAACTGATCCGATAACTGCATTACAGAATTCTCAGCCTTACGGGTGAGTAAAAAGGTCACTTCCTAGGAAACTTAGAATATTTGGGAGACCTCAAGGAGAAAGGAATTCACCCAAATCTATTAAGTATTGCAGATGAAATCTGATGACAAGTTCTTGGCTTGACTTCTAGCATCAAGAAACCTTTAAAATTCCAATCTGAGATTCCTTATAAGAGTTCCGGCAATGCAAACTTTAAAAAGCCCTAAGTGGTCAATTACCATTCTTGCCGTGCTTGTGCAAATGATCAGACCAAATTTAATGAGACTAATTTTGTAACCAACAGTAGTCTTACTTTGATTATCTTTGGTCAAAATGCAGGTGATTGTAGAGAGAAATTTTATGTTTTGATGAAAAACTATAACCCCCCCTTATGAGTGATCAGATTCTAGTCCTGTTCATGACCTTTGAGGTATTTTTCACCTCTTGGTAAACTAGATCCTTCTGTCTTGCCCATTTGGCCAGTAATTAACACAACTTTTCTACCACCCACCTGACATGGCATCACTGAGAACTAAACCCTAACTTCCTAGATCATTATTAAGACTCTGGGTTATCTTCTTACAAAGCCCTAAAAGCCGAAGCGGGACAATATGATATAAAAATCAAAGGACTTATTGCTACAACAGTTTGGTCCACTCCGGAAGTTCACCAAACACTCATCTCTTCTCTGCAGTGCTCTGGAAAATAACCGTAACTGTGACACTGATGTTCTCACTCTACCATCTAAACATGCTTCAAGACCAACATCTAGACATCTTCTCAACTGCCTGCCCTCCATACTCAAAACCTAGATTTATAATCTATCCCAACCATTAATCTGTGCTTTTCTGGTTCCTCATTCTATGCTCTTGTTCCCCTCTGCAGATCTCTTACCTCACAATTTCTAACCCAAATCTTCCCTCTATAGCAATCAACCTAGCTTCTTTCATGTATGTTGAAACTTCAAGGGAGGTTTCAGAGGAGGGAAATGTTATCCACTGAAACCCTAGAGTTGGTACAAAGATTATTTTAAAGTGAAAACATTTAAGCTAAAGAAGATGCAAAAAGAAATCTTTTTTTTTTTTTTTTTTTTTTGAGACGGAGTCTCGCTGTCTCCCAGGCTGGAGTGCAGTGGCGCCATCTCGGCTCACTGCAAGCTCCGCCTCCCGGGTTCACGCCATTCTCCTGCCTCAGCCTCCCGAGTAGCTGGGACTACAGGCACCCGCCACCTCGCCCGGCTAGTTCTTTGTATTTTTTTTTTAGTAGAGATGGGGTTTCACCGTGTTAGCCAGGATGGTCTCGATCTCCTGACCTTGTGATCCACCCGTCTCGGCCTCCCAAAGTGCTGGGATTACAGGCTTGAGCCACCGCGCCCGGCCAAAAAAAAGAAATCTTATCTGAACTTCCATTATATGATTCAAGCAGAGTCTCCAGAAAATACCTTTCTGTTATTCCCCTCCAAAGGAGTTTCCTATGAATTCAGCTGCTGTGGAGATAGCCCAGTTCTTGCCCAGCTCCCATGGCATTAAAAAACCCAATGGAACTTTCCATACCTTCTCACTGAAGCCCTTAAGTAAACCTTTCGTTAAGTTTGATATAAATCTTGTATCTCTGGCTAATCAGGAAATAATTTATCACTGAGCTCTCCCACATGTACTCATAAATAAACTTTGTCTTCTCTCCAGTTAAACTGTTATCAGTTAATTTGCAGGCCCCAAAACATCTGCACCTAAGTTGGAATAAGAAAAGTTTTTCTCCCAACATAATCATTTATTCTCATTTTCCAGAAGCATGTCACATCAATCCTTCACTATTCCAGGAGACATAATAACAGAAAACATATCAACACAGGCAAAGAATGTCAGTAAACGGGAAGTTTCCATTAGGCAAAAATTCCATTTTCTAAGTGAGTCAGTAGGTGGCACCAAAGAAGAAAGAAGTACATCTCCATAAATGCACAGATCACTCTAAGTCCTAAAAATCCAATAAAAGTTACCCCTATAGATAGTCTGTGCTCT
>NW_012116488.1:12509965-12521148 GCF_000951035.1 Colobus angolensis palliatus
GATCTCCTGACCTCGTGATCCGCCCGTCTCGGCCTCCCAAAGTGCTGGGATTACAGGCTTGAGCCACCGCGCCTGGCCCTGTTTTATCCTTAAATGTCCTACTTTAGCACAGGTTTCTACTGAAAACTGCCTCAAGATCTCTTTGAAAGGAAATAAAAAATCACAAATGAAAATAAAACTTAGAAAATACTTGGAAAAAAACTTTCATGTATTACTGCCAAAACCTGATTCTGGACATCCACCTTTCTGGGTTAGACGCAAATTATATCATATTCAAAAAATATGGGTTGCTCACAGTGGCTCATGCCTGTATAATCCCAGCACTTTGGGAGGCTGAGGCAGAAGGATCGCTGGAGGCCACGAGTCTGAGACCAGCCTGAGCAACATAGAGAGACCCCCATCTCTACCAAAAAAAATTTTTAATTAGATGGATGTAGTGATACATGCCTATAGTCTCTGAGGTGAGAGGATCTCTTGAGCCCAGGAGTTCAAGGCTGCAGTGAGTATGACTGCCACTGCAGTCCAGCCTGGGTGACAAAGTGAGACCCTGTCTCAAAAAAAAGAAAAGGAAAAAAGAAACAAGGGATCTTCTCAGATGTGATCTACTGAGGCAGAAGCGAGAGGATCAACATAGAGAAATCTGTTCTTAAGCGAGAGGAATAGGTGCATTTTGTCTCACCCTGAAACTTTTTGGCATTTCAAATGGCAGGGCAGGGACTTCTATCATTCATCTGTAGATACATACACTATTAAAAAAAGAAAAAAAGACATTTCCCCTAGTTGAATGGTAATCCTTCCCAAGATTCTGAGCCAAAAGGGGACTGAGCTCTAGTCATAGAAAGGCTTTTTTGTTGTTGTTTTCTTCATAAAAATATTTAGCTTCCCAGCTACTCCAGAGGCTGAGGCAGGAGGATCACTTGAGCCCAGGAGTTCAAGGCGGCCAGCCTGGGCAACATAGCAAGATCCCACTTCAAAAAAAAATCAGCAATGTTGAGAAAGAATAGTCCCTTAAATTCTTAAAGATACCTCACAAATGCGTCTTGCCATTCTTCCTCATCCCAAATCAACATTGAAGCAACACATCACCCAAGATACAGTTACCAAATTCATTTAGCTATATTAATTAAAATAAGGAGAGATGTTCCTCCTCTGCAGACACTGATAATACCTGCATGGCTAAGGCAGCACTTCTCCCCAAGTCCTCCTCTCTAACAAGGTGTGAGCTGTAGGCCTCCACTTACCCTGGCAAATTCCATGGGTTTAGGAAGAAGGCACATGACCATGACATCGAAGCGAACATCACATACTGTCTTCAGCCACTTGGTGACAAACTGAGGCTTCAGCTTTTCCACCAGACTTCCCACTTCATCATCCATCATATATGCAGTGGAGTGAAACCACTGAAACACCATGGCCACCAGCCGGGCCAAGCTTTCTGTAGGCGTGTTTTCACTGGGTGTGCAGAGGCTCACCTAGAAGTATGTAGATTAGAATCTTGTTCAGTTTCCATCTGTCTTTACAAAATTATAACAGGTGCATTAAAAGGCAATAAAATAAAAAGATATCCCAGATAATCCGTTTGAAATGGGCAGTTTTAAAAATGGGGATCGCTTATCCAGAAACTGTGTTCCTTCCTACAGGGATAGATGGATTGCAACAACAATTTTCCCTCAAGATTTCACCTTCCAATTAAGCATTTTCTCCTACAAGAAATCCATAATATAATCTGCACCAGATAAATGCTTCTCAAAAGTTAGGTCAACAAAATGTTTCATCAATATCCTCAAGGAAAATAATGTATATACATTTCAGTTCTAAAATGATCATATTTCGCTAAGAATTTTGTATTAGTAATAATTCAGATACCTTGGAGTCCCCCGATTCACTATCATAAATAGACTTTTTATTTTTATTTTGAGACGGAGTCTCGCTCTGTCGCCCAGGCTGGAGTGCAGTGGCACGATCTTGGCTCACTGCAAGCTCCACCTCCCTGGGTTCACATCATTCTCCTGCCTCAGCCTCCCGAGTAGCTGGGACTACAGGCGCCCACCACCATACCCAGCTAATATTTTCTATTGTTAGTAGAGATGGGGTTTCACTGTGTTAGCCAGGATGGTCTCAATCTCCCGATCTCGTGATCTGCCTGTCTCAGCCTCCCAAAATGCTGAGATTACAGGCGTAAGCCACCATGCCCAGCGCACAAATAGACTTTTTAAAACATCATTCATTCATTTACTATGAACTAATCTTTTATTGAGTACTATGGCAGGGTCCAGGAATAAAATAAATAAATAAAGCACGGTCTTTGCCTTCAAAGAGTTCACAGTAGTAGCTATTGTGTCGTTAGATAATAACTTCTAGGGAGCAAGATATGTGAAATCAGCAATTAAATGCCAATTTGGTAAAGACTCTTTCACGGAACAATGTGCAAGCATAATAGAAATACATCACCATGGAGACTGAATTAATGTCTCCAACGGGCAAAACAAAAGCCTGCTTCTCTGTAGCATTGGCAAATTCAGCTTGCTTGGGATGTTAGATCTGTATGTTTGATCTCTACCGAATAGATGTTGAAGTTAAATCGGTCAATAGCAATCATATTCCTTGCATTACTTTGGCTATAACTTCTCTGGTGTACACAGACTTACCATAAATATACAAAAAGCTCCACAGAGACTGAAGTTTCAAGAAAAATTTCATGTAGGTGATGGAATGTGAATTATCTATAAATGTTATTGAATCCAGTACTTGACAATATATACTAGCAACTTTCCTACTTGTACCAGTCTAGATCCTGATACTGTAGGTTTTAACACCTGGCTCTTCATCAAAATCAATGGCCAAGAGCTTCTTAAAAAATTCCCAAGATACTGGAATGCGATCTGGGCATTGTTAGTTTTTAAAAGCCTTCCTAGGTAAATCTAACATGCAGCTCAGGATTGAGAGCTACTGCCATAGAGAATTCAGTTCCATTGCTAAGGTTAATTTTTCACTATTTACTCCTTTTAAAAGAACAGGAGAAATTCCTCATCAGTACAATTTTGGAATGAGAAATAAGAAAGTGGAGAATAGTTAACTTATTTTTCTTACTAAGAACCATATTCCAAATTGACTGAGCAGCCTCTGATCGTGTTTATCATCGTCCTTGTTATCAAAGTCAGCATTATCCAGGGAATGGTGGGAAGAGGAGAGGCCCAGCTGCCGCCGCCGGTTCAGCTCATATTCTCGCTGCTCAGCATGGAACTCAGCTTCTTTCAACAAGCTGCCAAAGAGAAGTGTGATTTCAAGTTAGACTGTGAAAAAACACATTCTAGATCATGACCATTCAGAGGAAGTACCTCCTGAGTACTCAGGCACCCTGGATTGCTCTTCTTTAAATTGAGTACTGTGTTACTGAGTTACTGAGTACTATGCATCATGAGTTACTCCAGGATGCCTCATTCTATTTTCTTACTATTTTATACTCCATTCCCGTTTCAAAGATGAACAAACTGAGGCACAAAGAGACTAGTTCCTCCAATCAATTAGAAACAAGCAGAATTGATCCCTTCTGACTTCTGGTTCACCAACCATCCCACTGTAAGTCAATGCTTCCTCTATATCTATCATGAAACTATGCAGACAGCAAATGCATGATACAAGGAAAGATAGAGGAGCTTGTACCCAAATGGAAAAATATTCACCATCTGGTATTCAAAGACATGAAAGTGAAACAGTGAAAATTCTTTTTTCCATTTGCTAAACAAGTACCAATTTTAAAAAAACAACACTCAGTATCAGTAAGTTTTATACATGGTGTTGGCACCGTAAATCCATACACATGCTTTGAAAAGCAACTTGCTAATGTATTAAGAGCCATGTAAATATTCATACCCCTTGAACCAAGGTACCTGACATCTGGTAATCTACCCTAAGAAAATAAAAAATATAGGTACAGCACTAAGTACACAAATATTTCTCAAAGAGTTACTTATAAAAGTAAAAAACTGGAAACAGTCTAAATATGTAATGATAAAGTAAGTTATAGCTAGATGAATACTACATATCCACTAAAAATGATAAATATGGAAACTACGCAATGACATGGAGAAAAGCTAATAGTGTAATGTTATTTCAAAAAGAATTGTGGATATACTGTGATTATGGTTATAGAAATAAAACATACAGTTGAATAAAATTAGAACACAAGCAACACTGATGATGACGATAACAGTATGGCTAAGTGTTTTTTTTTCTTTTCAAACTTTCCATAATGTTCGATTTGACAAACATTTATTGCATTTCTACTATGTGTCAGCCACTGGGATAAGAGAAACAGAAAAGACTTGGCCTCTATCTTTTAAAACTTAAATTCTATTTTTTTTTTGAGACGGAGTCTTGCTCTGTCCCCAGGCTGGAATGCAGTGGCACGATATCAGCTCACTGCAACCTCCGCCTCCCACGTTCAAGTGATTCTCCTGCCTCAGCCTCTCTAGTAGCTGGGATTACAGGCGTGAGCCACTGCGCCCGGCCATATTGGTTATTTAATTTAAAAAAAAAAGAAAAATCTTGCCTGGAGCCGGGCACAGTGGCTCAAACCTGTAATCCCAGCACTTTGGGAGGCCGAAGCGGGTGGATCATCTGAGGTCAGGAGTTCAAGACCAGCCTGGTCAACATGGTGAAACCCCATCTCTACTAAAAATATGAAAAATTAGCCGGGCGTGGGGGCTAGCAACTGTAATCCCAGTTACTCAGAAGGCTGAGGCAGGAGAATCGCTTGAACCGGGGAGGCAGAGGTTGCAGTGAACCGAGATCATGCCACTGCACTCCAGCCTGGGCGACAGAGACAGACTCTGTCTCAAAACAAAACAAAACAAAACAAAAACAAACAAGCAAACAAAAAATCTTGCCTTGATGAATATCAGACAAAAAAGTGAGTAAGTGTAGAAGTTATTTCAATTGCCTTTTTTTTTTTTTTTTTTTTTTTGGTAATGTGATAGAAGAAGAAAAACCCAGTAGCCTGCAGGACCTGTCCCTGCTGTCCCTGTCTGACTCCACAGGGTCGTTTATCCCGGTATGGAATTACCTGGAGTTGTCCCACACCTGTTTCCTGTGCAGGTAATTCACGCTTGTAGCCTTCCCCGCCTCCTAACTGGTTAATGCTGCTGTCAGTCAAGTCAGGCCTACTCACATGCTTCACTTTGATTGGCCCCTTCACTTAGTTCCCCTAACGCCCTCTCCCCAAGGCTATTAGTGAGCTCACCAAACCTTACCACAATGACGTGCTTATGTTTTTCTAGTCCCTTCATAGGTAACTTAAGGGCAGAGACTATATTTTATTCCCTCCTGCCTCCCAAGTGCCCAGCATAGTGCCTGGCACATAACTGGCATCCGTAAAAATATTCATTGAATTCATGAATTAAAATAGCATCATTACAACGCTGTGGGAAGGTGAGCAGCTGGGCTAAGGGAATTTGAGGTTGCATTAAATATGCACATCTCAGTGTGCAGAGGTTAGCTCAAAGCAAGGTGGAGTTGTCAGAGATAGCTACTAAGAAACTGCGTGTTCACGAGGTCAGGAGATCAAGACCACCCTGGCTAACACGGTGAAACCCTGTCTCTACTAAAAAAAAAAATACAAAAAACTAGCCGGGAGAGGTGGCGGGCGCCTGTGGTCCCAGCTACTCGGGAGGCTGAGGCAGGAGAATGGCGTAAACCCGGGAGGTGGAGCTTGCAGCGAGCTGAGATCCGGCCACTGCACTCCAGCCTGGGCGACAGAGCGAGACTCCGTCTCAAAAAAAAAAAAGAAACTGCGTGTTACCTGATCACGGCCTCCACGGCGCAGACCAGCTCCTCAGCACCACATTCCCGCGTGTTGATGGGCGGAGGGGAGGTCTGATAGAGGTGAGTCTCCGCAGCGGCCCCCACTTCATTACTGTGATGATTCGAGTGGCACCTCTTGCAGTACCGAACAGGCCTGTTTCCGTGACGACCACAGCACCCTGCTGAGAAGCAGGTGACAACTGCTCTTCTAACGTGGGAACTGCAGTTCTAGAAGCCAAGAAAGTGAAATCAATTAAAATTGACCACCGAGGTAAACTTGGCTAAGAATCAGGGGCCACTCGAAGTGACAACACATTCAAGGGCCACTGGTTTCCAAAGCGCAGGTTATTCTCCCACCAGCTAGATTTCAGTCATCGTTCAAAAATAAAGGGAGGAGGGTTTTCTATTCCTGTGAGTGGTAGAAATGCTCTAAATATCAGTGGCACTGGTGGGAAGCCCTGTGTAAAGTTACCTCGGCCATGGGGGGAGTGAGGAGGAGGACACTTTCTGGATTATTTCAAGTTAACATTCCAAGAGTTTTCAGGAGAAATATAAAGAAAAAAACAGAACCATGGATCAAGAGAGTGCAACATCACAGAACATCAGGGAAGAAAAGAAATAATGTTAACTCCCAGAATAAACTCTTTCAAAATTATTTTATGCACCTCAAAGAGTATCTTTCCACTGCAGCTCCTCTGTCCTTGTCTCATTCAAGGACAGGTAAATGCTGCATTCAAAGACGGGGACTGCGCTGTGCCAAGGTGATGGTCTCAAACCAGGCTTTCCCATGTCCACCGGCACTCTATGAAGACCACAGGGACGGACACAGCCAGAACCCTTCAGAGTCAGCGTTGACATCAAAAGCAGGAAGGGTACCACAAATGAAGTAATGGGAATGAGAAAAGTGGTGGAGCGTAAGACATTTCCAAGTTCAGGGGTGCTACGTTCAAGCTGCCCTGGTGGGAGGCAGAGGAGTGAGGCAGCACCCACATGAAGCTATTGGAGATGTGCAAAGCCTATGAGAGATGCGACCACCACATAGTCAATGTCTCTTTCAATAGTGCTGGTGAAGATGTGAACACCCCCAAGGGGGCGTTAGACTCTAAGCCTTTATGAACTCGAAGCTTGTGAGAGGAGGGAGATAAAAGAATGAATTAATCTGTCTTCACCTAGAATTTAAAGGGAAAATATTGAGCTCAGGACAGTCTTTCTAGCCAGCATAGGATTCTCAAGGTAAGAAAAAGTTTCAAGGCAAACATCAAATCCAGGGGCCTATCAGAAAATGTGGTCTCAGTAGGAAAAAAAAATGATGACAAGGGCTTGAATATAAAACCCTTTAAGAACTCAGAATTTAATATGGTACACATACACTCTTTTAGATAGACAGAAAAAAAAAAAAAAGCCGGTTGCGGGGGATAACTTCTAAGGATCTTAAGGGCATACCTCAGCTATCTCCATCATGCCCTGTCCAAATCTCTAATCCACAGAGTCTATGAACATAATCAAATGTTGCTGTTTTATGCTGCTAAATTTTGAGCAATTTCTTATGGAGTATCTGGATACACTGCATATGATAATATCTGGAATACCAACTAAAAGTCAACCTGCTTTATTACCACATGCCGTCTATTCTAAACAATGTCAGCAATAAAATACATTTCCCCCAAAATAATCTTGAGTTGATCAAAGTTCTAAATAATTGCTAGGATTCCTACTAAGTTTTGATACTATATTTGAAAGGCCTCAACCCACGTGGATTCAGCTCGCTCATTTCCAAAGTAAACTAGAGAGGCTTCCCTTAGATGGAGATTCAGCTGGGCATGTTTTCAAATGTTCACTCCAACCACTTTGTTTCACTGTTTTGAATTTTAAACACATAGAAATAACTCCAAGTGGTCCCACAAAATCACAGAATTGAAATAATTAAGGTCTGTCTCTTCATCTTTCCAATCATGATGCTATCATTGCTTATTTCAAATATACCATTCAGGGAATATGCAGTACCAAAGAGGTAGAATACAAACTACCCAGGAGAAACTCAAACAATTCTGAACTGTTATGAACTTAATGGAAATCCTCCAAATTAACGTCTAAGTAAAACACAATGTTTATTAAAGGATAAGCAATAAAAATGTGCTAATTTGAAGCTTGTTACTAAAAATAACTTTGTCATATAAAAAGGGAAGTGTTAAAAAATGATCTACCCTGGGTGTCAAATATATTAGGTATGTCCCCAGAGTCAAAACATGCTGGTTTAGAAAATAGAACTGTTTGGAATCCTAGTCCCTCAAGCTTATAAAAGATTCTCAAAGTAAGAATGGCCTCAGGATAAAGATCAAAAGAAGAATATGGTCTATGACTCTAAGATCCTTTGTTAAGGCTTCAGAAAGTTATAAGCTGGTGCCAAATTGAGCCTCTCAGCTATAACAGGGCTTCTAATAATTTTAAGGGCACACTGAAATGCCCAAAATGTAGGAAGGACTGCCTCAAAAATAATTAAAGATATGGCTTTCGGGGGCACAGGACCCCAGTGAGATTCACTGAAAATCCACAAAGTTTTTAAGAAAGTCATACTAGCAAAAGCACCACCAGCTAAAACTAAACAGATGCAGTTCTAAATGAAAAGAGGTCTATGGGACCCTAACTCCTACATGCAGGAAGCAGACTGAGAAAGTTACTCAGCTGCAACATGGACCATTACTTATTGAAAAGAAAAGATGCCTCAGAGAGTGGAGCCAAGAGCTTAGGAGGACAATAACAGATTAGGGAACTACTTCTAGGAAACAAAACCAGATTGTAATCAAGACAAGTATGCTATTCCTGGAGACAGAGGAACTGTTGATGTATTTGTGGCTGGAGCTGCTATAGACCAATGACTGCTATCTGCTTTCCCTTCCTCTTTCTGAACAGAAGCCTATTGCTATGATCCTGTCCCCCGTCTCAACATTGTGCCTTGGGTGCAGAGAGGGAAGATAACTTTCCTTCTTAGTTCACAGGACTCTGAATCAAGAGAATCGGTTACCAAGAAGTTTAATCAGTGACATATCACATGTAGATCACAAGATACTAGACTTTAAGTCTGAAGCCATAAATGAATAAGACTTGTGGCGGTCATGTAAAATGGTGAGCATATTTTGCATACGGATAGAAGGTGAATAATTACGTCCAAAGGACAGATTATGGTAGGTTAAATGTGATCACAAAATTCTTGCCACTCCTTCAATAACCGTAACGATCCTATTTTTCCACTCTTTGAATCTGGGCTGCCTTGGAACTTGCTTTGACCTGTTGAATGCTACAGAAATGATGCTGTGTGACTTCTGAGAGGCCTTGAGTGAGTAAGACTCTCTCACTCTCTCAGAAGACTGCCACCTGTGAACAAGTCCAGCCCAGCCCCTGGATGATGAGATGTCATATGGAAAGAGAGAGGCCCAGACACCCCACCCATCTCACCATTCCAGCCATCCCAGCTGAGCCCCAGATATGCGAGTGAGACCATCTGGGGCCAGCCAATCCCAGCTTAGCCACCAACTGACTGCAAATACATGAGTGAGCCTAGAGTAATTTATCAAAAGAACTGCTTAGCTGAGCTGAGCATAGGACAAATTGCCAATCCACAGAACCGTGATTAAATAACTGGTTGCCATATGAGACACTGTGTTTTCAGATGATTTGCTATGCATCCATAGATAACAGAGACAGCCCTCCAATATACCTACTCACAACATCCCAAAAAGTTTAAATGACGTGTGCAAGGTCCACATAGGTAGGAGGGAACAGAACCAGCCTGAGTCCAAGAATCTCAACCAACTAGTCAAAAGCTCTTTTTTATGACATCATACTGCCTCTTCTCATGCTTTTCGATTGTTAAAACAAGAAGAGAAGATGGAGATGGTTTAGAGAAACTATTATTAAAAAAACTAAAGGAAATATTAAAAGAAGACTCTTTAGCTACATATATTGTTCAAGTTACACATAAATAAATACTGTCCATATACAGTCAGTCTGGGTATGTTTTTCACACATATAAATTGGACTATTTGCACTCCACTTCAAAACAATCAAGATCTCTAGCATACAAGATATATCCTTAACTAAAGTTAAGTACCATAAATTGCAGTATAATTCAAACCTTTTTCTAATTAGACTCCTATCCCAGAATTACACATAGGCTTTTATTGCAAATTACTGAACAAAAACATTGTGCATAAGATGGGTGAGCAAAAGCAGAAATGGAAATAGAGACCATTTGGATGTGGCAATCTTGCATGCTAAATTATTTCCTTTCCCCCTCCACAAATACAATGGCATGCACATACTGGAAACCATGGTGCAGAAATAAGGCAGATGTCAATAAACGAATTTACACACAAACACAATAAATCATGCCCCAACAACACAAATGGCTTGCTCTTACCTTTTTCTGACATATAGCAGATATTTCAGCTGTAAGGGGAAGGCACACAAAATATCAACAAAGAAAGAGAGCCCCTCTAATTTTTACTTAATTAATTAATTTATTTTTTGAGACAGGGTCTCACTCTGTCACTCAGGCTGGAGTGCAATGGCCCCATAATAGCCCACCACAGCCTCTTGAACTCTTTGGCTCAAGTGATCCTCCTGTCTCAGCCTTCTAAGCAGCTAGAACAACAAGGGTGGCCCTCCATGCCTAGCTGATTTTTTTTTTTTTTTTTTTTTTAGACATGGGGTCTTACTATGCTTCTCAGGCTGTTGTTGAACTCCTGGCCACAAGCGACCCTCCTGCCTTGACCTCCTTCCCAAAAGGCTAGGATTACAGGTGTGAGCCACCATGCCAGGTCTAGAGCCCATTTTAAATAAGGGCAGCCACGGAGGGGGAATTTTTTAAATCTTAGTAACATGACCACTGGACTTGGCCCAAACAGCTTTTCGCTTGTCTCATAAATTATCATCTACTTTTATTAGCTTCTAGTTTCCTCAGAAAGCATGAAATATATCTCTTTTCATCTAGGGGTGTGTGTTTAGTGAGGTTAAGAACACCTGCATGCTGCTACTCTTACAAGTAATTTAATCTTTTCAGACATGACTTGGAAATCAAATCTTATTAAAGCCAAACAACTTTAATCTTATTTCCCCATTTTACAGAGGACAAAACTAAGAACCACTGTGGTTAAATTCTTCAAGGTCACACAAGCTATCAATGCTAGGGGCAGACCTTGAGTTAAAGTCTCCAAATTCCCCATTTACTGTTCTTTCCATTACACTATGACACTGGGTTGATGTGATATATTTACAGCATCACCATGGGATTATTTGCAATATCAAAATGGTAGAAAAAAATTACTAACTTGGACTACTTAGATTTAAATTATCAATTTATATCTTTTTTTTTTTTTTTTTTT
>NW_012116488.1:12521557-12573879 GCF_000951035.1 Colobus angolensis palliatus
GCCTCCCAAAGTGCTGGGATTACAGGCTTGAGCCACCGCGCCCGGCCCAATTTATATCACTCTTAACATGCGTGTATAAAACCAGCTATAGGGTTAAGAGAAAGCAATTTTCAATCCCACGGGTAGACCAGTTGGAGCAAGACTGTCAAACTACTGTCTACATATGGGATTGACTTTAATGAATGGATAAGAATTCTTTTTAGTGGGCACATCAATTATTTCCATGAAAACTGATGCTGGAGAGCATTTGAAAATAAATCTTCCAAGAATCAGTTATATGTTCTCTGAAATAGTATGTACTCAAAAAATGAACTAACACCTTATTTATAGTATAGTCTATGTTACAATTTATTTAAAAGATCAAAGGCAAATGTCTCCCAAACCCTGTCTGGTAATCTTAAACTAGTGGATGAAAAAGCAATAAAATTTACAACTCACTTTTAAAAACTGGTTTTGTATAATTAACGGTTATTTGACAGTTTGATATCCCAGAGTTTATCTTGAAGCATCTGAGGTTAGAGTCACATGTCTAGATAAATAATGAAAAGTTATTGCCAATTTTCCTCTAAAGATGAATAGACTGCTCAGCGACATATTTAAAAAAGATTTTATAACTTGTATTTTATAACTTGACTATGGCTTTTACCTCAGAGCAGTGGATGATCACTAATTAAGTAGCCTAATTTAAAGGAAAAAAAGTTACATTTACCCATATAAGCCCAAATATTTTTACAGGTTTTTTTGGTGGTGGTGGTGTTCTTTTTTGTTTTTTTTTTTTAAGACAAGGTCTTTCTCTGTCACCCAGGCTGGAGCGCAGCGGCATGATCACGGCTCACTGCAGCCTCAACTTCCTGGGCTCAAATGATCCTCCCACATCAGCCTCTCAAGTAGCTGGGACTAAAGGCACATGCCACCATGCCTGGCTAAATTGTTTTTTCTCTCCCGCCCTCCTAAATTTTTTGTATGTTTGTTTGTATTTTTAGTAGAGACAGTTTCACCATGTTTTCCAGGCTGGTCTCAAACTCCTAGGCTCAAGCCATCAGCCTGCCTCCACTTCCCAAAGTACTGGGATTACAGGCATGAGCCACTGCGCCTGACCTACAGATATTTTTATGTAAATTTTCAAAATGTACCTTTGAAGAATATAGAGGCTGATATTATTGCTCCATTTTGCAGAGGGGAGCACTAAATTAATTTCTCCCTTAAAGTTAAGAATCTAATATAAATAATCTAATATGAAAAGTAAGACTATGAAAAGTATAATTATCAAGCAAAGGCCTTCAATTTAAAAAAAAAAGTTCTTAGAATTTAGTTTGCGTAAGGTTTTCCTTTCAAATGAGCCTTTCACATGAATCCTTTTCTTTTCTTTTTTTTTTTTTCCCCCAAGAATCCAATGGAGTGAGGATATTTTGAGCTACTCACATGTGAATTCATTGTTTATTCAAGGGGTGCAGCTTGATTTTTCACAATGATGAGACTTTCATGGTTCCTTCTTTTTTTTTTTTTTTTGAGACGGAGTCTCACTCTGTCGCCCAGGCTGGAGTGCAGTGGTGCAATCTCGGCTCACTGCAACCTCTGGCTCCCAGGTTCAAGTGATTCTCCTGCCTCAGTCTCCTGAGTAGCTGGGATTACAGGCAGGTGCCCCCATGCCTGGCCAATTTTTCATATTTTTAGTAGAGACGGGGTTTCACCATGTTAGCCAGGATGGGAATCCATTTATTTTCTACATTTGAAGTCATATACCATCGAGTTCTTCCTGTGCCCTGATCTCTACTCAAACTTAGTATGCCCACAGCAATTTTCCACCTTTCATCTTTCCTCTGTGTTTGTCAGTACTTTTCCTTGTCATTTTAGCCTCCAGTGACATGGCTGGAAGAGCTGCTTCTCCCATATGTGGAGAAATGCTCTGTCTGGGACCTACCAACTTATAGGGCATAGCTTTGAGAACTCCAGCAAACTACAAGAAGCCTTCAGATCTTGTCTTTCCATTGAGATGGGTTAGATATACTTTATCCCCATTTTACTGATGAGGAAACTGAGTCTCAGAGAAATTCAATGATTTCTTCCCGACAACACAGTACTAGTAATAGTAGCAGGGAAAAGGCCAATTATTCATCTCTCTCCCAGGTGGTGTTCCTTATTCTTTTTCTTCTCCTTAATCAGACCCGGCGCAGCATCTTATTACTGACAACACCTGTTACAGATACAGAAAATCCCTGAAGACATAATTTGGCAGGGCTTTAGTCTTATGGAATCCTAATCCAGTATCTACCCTTAATTCTGGTAGGGATGATACTACTTCCCTCATTATTAAATGTGTGAGTACATTATAAGCAAGGCATTGATATTATGCTTCATTTCAATGAATATTCATAGAATACAATACTTTGGCGACTGTCTTTGTACAATAAAATAGTACAAAAGGAGATAAAGCAACTATGTCATTAGTCATGATTACTCATTATTCATCCTTTCCTAAGTAAACCGTACCTTGCGGCAGAAGAACATCAATCAGCCACTCACTGTGGTCCCTATTGAAAAACACAAAATTCATTTTTGAGCTTCATTGAAATATTCTCCTTCCACATGAATGTTTATAAGCTGCACACTATTGCTGAAAGGCTTTTAATAGAAAGGAAGTATAATTAAGAGCACCATCATAATAAACTCTTAAAATGTCTAATGCATTCCAGCTAAATTATAAATTATAGGCACTTCATCATATTCAGTTATCTTTAAATGATACTTTCCAGATGCTAATTAAGCCAACCAAAATACTGCATGATCTGTACAAAGCTGAGTGTGATTCTGTGAAACAAACAAGCAAAAAGAATCCATATAATTTATATGTCATGTTTGGAAACCACAGTGTTCTTTTACATCTGTTTTTCTCTGTGGCCTTTTTAACAGGGTTACTCCAAAATTGCAGCAGCTGATTTATTAAGTGGAATTGCCTTCTTCTCATGTCACACGGAGAGAAATATTGCAACTTTTCAAAGCTGTAATGTTCCCAATGAAAGTTTGCTATATGTTAAATATCAGAATAATTAACCTTTAAAAATCAGAGAGGCTAGTGAGAAACTTTAGTAATGTAACTAATTTAAGTCCAAATGATTTTTATCTTCTCATTATTGCTCTATTTCTTTTTCTTTAAGAACTCTGATACCTACCCTGCAATCCTCTCGCTGCATTCTTCACAGAGATACAACGGGGGTGGTTTATCACCCAACGCTACTGACAGGGAAGGGTCTATACACATCTGAAACACATAAAAAGACAGAATGAACTCTCCTGTTTCTGGGTATCACATTCCCTAGATTCTTAGCACAAATGCTTCAATAATGACAGATTTTCCAAAAGCAAGGTGGAATAAATATTTTTAGTAAAACCCTTTTTACCAATAAATGTTTCTCCCTGCACTATCTGATGAGTCCACCCTGAGGATTTAAATGTGGCTGCCGTGGTTTTTCATTTCTCCTGTTACCTGCAATTCAAGTAATAAATAGTGTCGAGAAATTCACTCTCATTCCACAAAGAACCAAAATAATCATCTTGTTCAATTGCTGCTCAAATTGGCAGTATATTACTCACTGTAATTCCTTCGTAAAGTGGTAAACAACAGTAGTCTCACATTAGTAAAAGGAAAATATATTATTAAGATTTCAGAATCATAACTGATACCAAAAAATTTTGCTTCTTAAGGTATACCTCATTCAAAAAAGTTGGCATTAAATCTAACATTGAGTGGTTCACTTCTCTTACTCTGGAATCTTAGTTCTGTATCAATCATCCAACTTTTCTTTTTCAAGTGTGGTTTTTTATTTCCTACACGTGACCTATAATTTGTTTGCCCTTGCTGGGACTGGTTGATACAGCTGGGTTTCACTAGCCTAAGCACAGAGATGCAAAGAGTTAATTTCACAGTTGATCATCAGAATATTTCAGTATCTGGATCTTTTAAGTCAAATGAACAAAAAATCTAGATAACTGCATTTTGTACTTCGCATGAGTTTAAATTTCTATAATTTAACAAAGCCATTTTTGAATTCTGTTCCTACCCTCGAAAAAATAATCAACTCACGTGCTAGCTGATTCAGCAGTTAAGATGCCTAATACACAAATTTTTCTGGAACTACACTCTTTTCTTAGTTGTTCTCACAAATTTGAAGGGGGGAATCATCCAAGCTTATAACCCAAACAGTCTGTAATTCAAAGTGAAAACTCAGACATTTCAATGATTGAGGAATCTAGTTAGAATTGCTTAATTTACCATCAACATTTGTATACTATATATTGATGACAAAGGCTCAGAGTGAGAATTTTCCTCATATAAGTTTCATGCTTCCTTAGATGTAATGAGTAACTACTTGGGGCGTGTTAAATCAGAGATTGGCAAACTTTTTTTGTAAATATTTTAGGCTTTGTGGGCCACAGTCTCTGTCACAACTACTCAATTCTGCTGTTGGAGCATGAAAGTAGCCATAGACAATATGTAAGAAAATTAACATAGCTGTGTTCTAACAAAACTTTATTTACAAAAACTGGCAGCAGGCCAGATTTAGGTCTGAGCCATCGTTTGCCAGAACCTGCCTTAGATAATTATCTGGGCTCCAAAGTATTTCATAAAGTGGACTTCAAGTAGAACCAAGTAAAACCAAAAGCAGAGTATGATATAAACTTTAAGTTCCAACATATTTTCATATTTAATTCTATTACAACTCTTGACTTTTGCATAAAAAGTAATTTTTGCAGCCTATTACAAAGATAATATTTTTCTATTTGGTAAATCATTCTTGCTTAGCATTACAGCTCACTATCACAGAGATATTAGGCTTTTGGTGAGGATTAATCAATTTTCCCCAAATCTTTCCCATGTCCCTATGTGGAGCTCCTCTTAAGTATTATATAAGTTATTCTACCCTCTTTTTTAGTGAGTCATTGATACCTCTCCCAGGTAAAGATACTTTTTCATTCCACTCAAAAGGAGAAGCTCCTGGGATGCTAAAACTGTAAATAATCATTAGAGATTAGCTAGTCAACATCTGACTTCTTAAATAACTTACTTAACATGACCCATCAGATCTGTAGTTGGTCTAGTGAGTTTTGTTCTACTCTGAACAGGTTGGTTTACATCCACACTAATGTGTTCATATCTGTGTGTCACATTAATAAGTGGGGTTTTTTTTGTTTATAAATATGACATATGCCCAATGTAGAGGCTTTGGAAAACCGAGAAAGGGAAACAAGAAAATTCAGTTAACACATTAACCCTCTATCTTGATGCGATCCATAGTAACATTCTGATAAGTATTACTGATTGTTTTTCACTATGAATATATGTAACTTTTAAACTTTTTTAAACTTTTAAACATCATACTATAAAATTTCCTAACTTTATGCTTAACATTATTTTGTAAGCATTTGGATGTTGGATACCCTTGATTTGTATGTCATGTGGTGATGATGTAGATTGGGCGTACTCACGTTGTAAAGGAAGAGCAGTACTGAGCCAGACCTGTTGTAGTGCAAAAATGGCCCCAGCACAGGAAGACTTAACAAGAATGCTATCTTTCTGCAAAGTGTAGAATGAAAATAGAAAAGGAGGGTCTTTAAGGAAACTGGAGTTCAGAAAGTAAGATTGGGGGGATACAAAAATGTCTTGGAACTAGAAAGAGGTGGTGTTGGCAAACATTGTAAATACACTAAATGCCACTGAATTATTCACTTTAAAATAGTTCATTATATATTATGTGAATTTCGCCTCTATTTTTATAAAATGACAGAAAGTGGATGGTTTGACCTATCCTGGCTGACTCACTTCAGGGAGAAAAGTGAGGCCAACCCAGTGGAATGGACTGGGCTGTTTGCCTAGAAAAGAAGGAGAAAATCTAATTCATGATGCTTTCAGTGAGTAGGAGGCCAGAAAGCATTACTAACCAGGATATCAGAGGACTCCTGAGAATGCAGTCTGACATAAAGTCAAGGAAAAATAACTGCAGAAACCAGACAGAAAGGATCCCCTTCCTGTTGATGTCTGGGTGACCCAAAAGAAGGAGCTATAACTTAGGCAGAAGGAAGAAAAGAAGGATAAGAAGAAGGAAACATGAAAGTCTCATCATTGTGAAAAATCGAGCTGAACTCTATGAATAAACTATGAATTCACATGTGAGTAGCTCAAAATATCCTCCAAAGAAGAGCACCTCTGAACCCCAAGTGTCTATTGAAGGTCAACAGTGGGGTGCATACTATAGAATGGGAGAGGCCTACACTTCCATTGTGTGGGTTATCATTACCTGCTTTTTTTGGGAGGGGCAGAGGGTGACAGAGTCTCACTCTGTTGCCCAGGCTGGAGTACAGTGGCGTGATCATGGCTCACTGCAACCTCCACCTCCCCGGTTCAAGCAATTCCCCTCCCTCAGTCTCCCAAGTAGCTGGGATTACAGGCGCACACCACCACACCTGGCTACTTTTTATTGTACTTTTAGTACAGATGGGATTTCACCATGTTGGCCAGACTGGGCTTGAACTCCTGACCTCAGGCAATCTGCCCGCCTCGGCCTCCAAAAGTGCTGGGATTACAGGCTTGAGCCACCACGCCCAGCCAATTACCTGCTCTTAGTATCAATCCATTCAATTTGCCTTCAACAAAAGCAGAGATTAAAAATAATAATACAAGGCCATCCTTTGTTAGTATAATGTATCTAGATGACAATGTTATTGTTGGCACTCCTCTGCCAGTTTTGGTTCATGAAACACATTCTTGGTTTCTTTTATTTTTATTGGATCTCATTTCACCTTTCCTACTTTGTTTCTATAAAGTGATGGCATTAGCTTTCTATTAGTATTTGGTTTTCTACAGGCTTTCTATAAAACAAAAGAAGCAAACCCACAAGACACCTGGTTCTCCAAAGTAACTGTGAACGCTGATAACTTCAGGTTACTCCTACCCCGAATAATATAAAAATTATACCTTGCAAATCCAGACACAGGTCCATCCAGCCAAATACTTTGTATCCAATAAATATATCATAAATAATTTTGTTAAAAGGTATGACTATTTTTCTTCACATTCAACTTTCAAGATTCAAGGTTATAATAGGACAGAACCAATTTGGTGTGGTAGAAGGACAATAAGGTTAGGAGTCCAGGTACCTGGCCCTGTCTCCAGTTCTGATGCTAACTGGCAACCTCAGGAAAATGACTTGACTCTGTAAACCACTGTTTCCTTACCTTTAATGTAACTTTCCATGTCTATGCTGTCCAGATACCTTTCAGTCATTTCAGTTAAGTCATATTTGTAATATAAGCTAAAACTGAACGATTTTATCTTTTTGTCCTACTGCTCCTGAATTTGCATAAGCACTCATGATTTGTAGCATACACATGAAAACAGAGAGAAAATACATTTCCCTGAGTTCATTAGCTGAAATAGAAACCAGTTAAGGACACGTAAGCATTTTACTAGGATCCTTCTGATAGATAATTAGCTCAGTGCTACATAGCACTTGGCTATGAATGCATAGCCAAAACTGCAGACAACGCCATTCATTGCTCTCTCTTGACCAGTCTGCCAAAGTACAATCAGATTGAATGTGGAGGTATTGGAATTACTACACAGCACACATCTCTGCTTTACAGAGAAGGATACAATCTAGTCCACTTCATTCAGCAATTTGACCACTGACAATACAGTATGGCACCAGGTCTAATAAAACAGTACCTTCACAGCTGGTTTGTTAATTGCATTGTGGCATTCAATGTGCTGGCAGTGGATGGGATTCCAAGCTGTAAAGTAAAGCACAACTGATGAATACTTCTCAGTGAAATTATTCATGCCCTAGTAAAAACAGATAGTTTACTATTTTCTTTTTTCTAAATAGAACCATCATCAGAAAGCTTCCTAGCAGAATCACCTTTTTAATCTATAAAAAATTTAAAAGACAAGCAAAGATACACAATTCTGTCCATTTTCCTAGGATAAGAGATAAGCCAATATAAGATGGCATGTACAGTACCACAATGGTATGCCACTAATAAGTTTTCAAAGGTTTTTACAACCATGATTTCACTTGATCCTCCAACAACTTGTAGGGTAGGTACAGCAGATTATTAATCTCATTTCATATAAGAATAAATTAAGTTAGCCAGGTTAAGTAGTTTGATATGGTCACAGAGTTAGCGAATGATAAGCTAGGACTAGAACCTATATCTCTTGGTGCTTGACATTCTGCTCTTTCCATGAGAGTATATTATGCTAAACATCCTAGATTGTTGGCACCAGGAAGCATTTTAAATTGGTAACAACTGACATGAATAGTAAGGCATCCTCTACCATTCCATTTCCTATGCCATTCCCATCAAACATGGAGACTGGAAAGATGAGTTTCTTGCCCAAGTGAAATGCATCTCTCTCTTACACGTGGCCCACCTACTAAACCTCTGCTAGTCTGCTAATACCCAATTAAACTTCTGCTAGTCTGCTAATACCCAGCTCCTAAGCTCAGTACACACACAGAATGAGGAAAAGAACCAAGTTACCTGTAATAAGTCAGATTAAGAATCACAACCAGTAGTTACCATCTGGATGATTCTGTAGCCCAAAACACTTAGCTGACAATATTCCATCATTAAAAACATGTAAGGAGTTTATATGCTTGAAAGTAGGACATTTTTCTAAAGTGCCAAAGTGCCACATTTTAAACTCACAGGACTATGTTGGCCTAATCTTAATACGTGGGAATTTGCAGATGAGAAGATACTCTTACTTAGTGACATATTCAATTATAATTCAAAAATATGTATTATTAATGATCCAAGCTAATTTATGTTCCAAACATTTTAGAAAATTTTCTACCTAGGAGCATCCTAGCTTCAAACTTTCTATATCATTGTTAGACCATGTATAAGATTATGTGTCTAGTTGGGGATTCAGGGAAATATAGTTACCAGAACCAATGAATTTTAAAATATACAAGAGGTGTAGTTATTTGAAAAGAAGACAAGAAATACAGACCAGAGACCACTACTATAATAAGATAGTATCATTTTGATCATAGTTTTAGAGAGTAACAAAGAAGAAATTAATGAGTACATGAACAGATTGATGAAGAAATAATTTGGGTATAGGCGCTTCATAACTATGAGATTAGTTTCCCATATATGGTAAAGTCAGGTTGAATATAAAGAGTTGCAGCAAGTTTTCTTGTACAATTAGAGAAACATAGAAGAAAAGGCTCCCTTTAACCAGTACATGAATTGCAAAAACATGGAACATGTGCTGCATTCTTCTGATCCCAAACTCATGACAGACATCACTAATCCATTACAGCATTCCTTCCTGTTGAGTCCAGAACTGGCCTTAGGATCCTTCTTATCACTGTGCTCCAACAAGTCACAACCAATCAAAACAAAATTGGCACACAAGATAAAATCTGCTAACCATCTCCAAATCAGTGTATTATGAGAATGTTTGCAGATTGCTTTACAGAAGTTCATGACACTTATGGGCAGAATTAATATTCAAAACATATAACAACTGCTATGGCACAGGCAAAACAAATTGAAGTGTGCACCAGCCACAGTACTTAGGGCTCTAAAGACTTCTATTCTGCCAGAAATAAATGCTTTTTTGTGAATAATGGAGATATCCAGGAGGAGATCTGCTTTAATTTTGCATTCTATTTTTACTGAGTGTTGCTGTGTTAAGAACAGGTTGTAGGATAATGAATTTAAGTTCATAAAAGCCACATTGGATTTAAGCTTACTAGAACAATGATCTTAAGTTTTGCTATGTATCAAAAATCAGTTGTCAAGATTTTAAAAATATAATGTCTGGAACCCATGTTAGATATTCTGAATCAACATGTTTGAGGATAGAACACAGGTATTTCTAATTGGGAAAAGCACTACAATTTATTTTGATATAAGAACAATCAGCATACCTTATCTTGTGGGAAATATAGTCATAATAGATCACCATTCAAAAATAATAACAAAAAACATAGCATAAAAATACAGCAGACAAGAATTATCCTTTCAACTATGATACAAAAATTGGCATTAGATCTGCCTTCCCACCATAAACAACTAGAAAACTAAAAAATACATATTTGAAACACTATTTTCAGAAACTGGACTCCAAGTAGTGCAGGACAGTGATCCTTGAGAGAAGAGAATACAGTGAGCCCCACAATCACCCTGGCTTTCTTCCTGATAGTAATTTCCAGACCTTGACCCTAGAAGGGGAAAGATAAGCAGAGTAATAAGGTCTTTTTTTAGTTAAGGGGACAAAAACTGGAGTTTAATGAGGCCAGGTGGCTGAAATTTGCTGAATAGAGTAGGAAGGAAGAGGGAACTATGCAAAGAAAGAGATCCAGAAATCTAAATAGGAGTCCTTTTGAGTCTTTGGCTTTACACTACGTAAAATGTATGTAAGGTAAAACTCCATGAGGCTGGATGGAGAAAACTGTGAGGGTTCTGTAAGCTAAACAATTCCTAGAGCTTGTACAGGGCTTGTACAAGATATACAAGGTCCAACCAGTCAGAGTAGAGGGAAATCACTAAATACTTGGAGCAATCATAGAAACTTTAGGAGGGTCGCATCTTAGTAATAGGGCTAAACTAATATTAGAGGAAAAAGTTATTCTGGGCTCACTCTAACAAAACTTAAGAATAACCCTTGAAATGGTCAGACTAATCCACAAGTAATTTGATTGCCAAAACAAACTTCAACATACTATAATGGAAGACAACAAAATTCAGATACTCAATAATGCAACAATCATGAAATCCAGCATCCAGTCAAAATTATTTGATATTTGAAAAGGAGGCAAAATGTCACTCATAACCAGGGGGAAAACAGATCAGCAGAAACAAACCCGGAAATTGCAGAGATGAAGTATTTGGCAAAGAAGAACTTTAAAATAGTTATCATAAACTTAGGCAAAGGAAAGCAAGAAGATAGGCATAATGAGAATAGAGATGGGAGACATAATTTAAAAATTAAATGTGACTTTAAAAATCAGAAATACAACTTGAAAAACTCACCAAATGGGCTTAATAGAAGAAGACACAATGCAGAAGAAAAGATCAGTGAATTAGGAGACATAGCAAAACTACCCAAACTGAAATACTGGAAGAAAAATAGAGATTCAGTGAACTGTGGGAAAATTTCAGGCAGTTTTACCTTACATACATTTTACTTACTATAAAGACAAATTTTTATGATTGCTTCAAGTATTTGCTCCAAGTCCATGAGATTTAAAGCACAAAAGAAACAAAAGGGGAAAATATTTGAAGAGGCAATGGCTAAAAATTTTCAAGTCTGATGAAAACAACCCACAAATTCAAGAAGCTCAATGAATCCCAGGCAAGACAAAAGCAAACAAAATCACACCAAAGTTCATTATAAACAAATTGACGAAAACCAATAAGGAGAAAATCTTAAAAGCAGCCAGAAGGGAAAAAAAGACACATTACTTACAGGAGAACAAAGATAAGAATGATCGCTGATTTCTTGTCAGAAACAATGCAAGCCAGAAGACAATGGAACGACATCTTTAACAGGCTGAAAGAAAAAAACTGTCAACCTAGACTTCTATACCCAGTGAAAATATCCTTCAAAAATGAGAATGAAATAAAGACTATTTGAAGACAAACACAAAATAAGAGAATTCATTTCCAGCTGAGCTCCACTGCAAGAAATGTTAAAGGAAGTTTTTCGGGCTAAAGGAAAATGATACCAGATAGTAGCTCAAATTTACACAAAGGCATAAAGAGTGTTGGACATGGTAAGTATGCTGAATAACTACAGTAGTCTTTTTTACTCACATTAATATGTTGTTAAAAGATGGTTGATTATTTAAAACAAAAAACAATAATAATGAATAGAGGCTAATAATATATATAGAAGTAAGATGTTCGGTAACAATAACAAAAAAAATGGGGGTAAAATTAAAATACAAAAAGGTCTTATATTACATGTAAACTGGTATAATTTGAGGTAGATTGTGAAGTTAAAAGTGCATATTATAAACCCAAGAGCAATTTTTTAAAGGTGGTATATCTAACAATACAATACAGAAATAAAATATAACACTAAAAATAATTCCAAAAAGGCAAGATATCAAAAAGAAAAAAAAAGGAACAGATGGGACAAATATAAAACAATTGTAACATGAGAGGCTTCAGTCATACAAGTGTACCATGATGGGACAAATATAAAACAATTGTAAAATGAGAGGCTTCAGTCATACAAGTGTACCATGATAGGCTTCAATTCATACCAGAAATTACATTAAATGCCAATGGTCTAAACAATAATTTTATTAATGTAAGTGGTCTAAAAGGCAAAGATTGTCAAATAGGATTTAAGTTTTTTAAAACCCGTGACCCAATTATATGCTGCTTGTGAAAAACATACCTAAAATATAAAGACTCAGATAAGCAAGGAGTAAACAGAAAAAGTTATACCATGCAATTATGGCATAATTGTTATACCGTAATTGAAATTAAAAGAAAGCCGGAGTGTCTATATTAATATCAGAGAAATAGATTTCAGAACAAAGAATATTACCAGAAAAACCAAGGCAATTTCACAATGATGAAAGAGTCAATTAACCCAGAAAACATAAAAACCATAAATATTTGTACCCTTAGTAAGTTGAGCGAGTTAAAAGAGGCATAACTGAAGTTATAAATTTCCATAATCCTCTCTCAGTAACTGATAAAACAAGCAGACAGAAAATCAGCAAATATATAAGACTTGAAAATATTCTCAAACAAATTAACCTAATTTATAATGCTAGAAATCTCCACTCAACCACTGTGCAATACACATTGTTTTAAAGTACACATGCAACATTTATCAAGATAGGTATTCTGGTCCATAAAATAAGGCTCAAAAATTTAGACGGAGCTACATCATACAGTATATTCTCTAGCCACAGTGGAATTAAACTAGAAACCAATAAAACAAAAGTATCTGAAAAAATATAAATATTTGCACATTAAAAAGCATACTCCTAAGCAATCCATGAATGAAAGAAGAAACTTTAGAAAATATCCTGTATTGAAATACAATAAAAGCATAACATACATAATGAATTTCTGGGAAGCAACTAAAGCAATGATTAAATGGAAATTTATAGCTAAAAATTATTATATAAGAAAATATAAAAGATCTGAAATAAAAGGTTTATGCATCTACCTTAAGAACAGAGAAAAAGAACAAAACTCAGTAGGAAGAAGAAAACAATATAGAAACAGAAATCAATGAAATTGAAATCAGAACATCAATACGTAAAATCAATAAAATCAAAAACTGGTTCTTTGAAACGTCCCAAAAAATTGATAAGCCCCAGCATCCTGATGGACAAAAAAAAATTGAAAATTCATGAATCACCAATATCAGGAATGAAAGGTAGAACATTACTACAGATCCTACAGACAAGCTAATAAATTTGAAAACTTGGATGAGATGCTCACATTCCTCAAAAGACACAAATTAAAACTACAACTCAATAAAAGTAAAAAAAAAAAACAAAACCCATAGCTATTAAAATTACATTCACAACATAAAACATTTCCCTCAAAGAATCCCCAAGTCCACATGGCCTCACCAGTAAATTTGATTAATCATTGAAAGAATAAATAATACAAATCTTACATAAACTCTTTCAGATATTAGAAGAGAAAAAAACATTTGCCAACTCATTTTATGAGGTCAGTATTACTCTGTAAATGGAACCAGATGAAGATGATTTAATTATTTAATCATAATTAAATAAAACTAGAACAATATGTCTCATAAATGTAGGAGCCGGAACACTTAACTTAGAAAATTAAATCTAGCTACAGCATGACAAGATGAGTTCATCCCAAGAATGCAAGATTGGTTTAACATTGCCAAGAAAATCAATGTAATTTACCATATTAACAGAATGAAGGGAAGAAATCATATAATCATCTCAATAGAAAGAGATAATGCATTTGACTAAAATTGACATTCATGATTAAAACTGAGCAAACTAAGAACAGAGAATACTTTCCTCCATCCAGTAAAAAAAAAAAAAAAAATTGAAAAACCTACAGTTAACGTAATAATTTAATGGTGAAAGCCCAGATAGTCTCCCCAAAGATTGGGAGAAAGAACAACGACTTCCACTGTCAGCACTTCTATTAAAGTGGAGTTATAAAGCAGTGCAAAAAAAGAGAAGCATAGAAAGGAAAAGAGGGAGAAAAGAAACAAGGGGAAGAGAGAGAGAAAAGGAAAAGAGGAGAAAAAGAAAGAAAGAGAAAGGAAGGAAGGAAAGAAGGAAGGGAGGGATGGAGAGAGGGAGAGAGGGAAGGAGGGAAGGAAATAAGGAAGAAAGGAAAGAAGGAAGGAAAAAGAAAGGCACACAAATTAGAAAGAAAAGAAAAAATAAAAATATTTGCAGAGAGCATAATCAGGTATACAGAAAATCTTAAGAAACTTACAAAAAGCCACAAAAACTAATAAGTGAATTTAGCAAGGTTGCAGGGTGATCGTAGAGTACCAATAAACAAGTAGAATATTAAAAATTTTAAACACTATTTATAATAGCATATAAAATCATAAAACATTTAGAAGCACCTTTAACAAAATATAAGATCTGTACACTAAAAACTAGCAAATATTTCTGAAAGAAATTAAAGAAGACCTAAATAAATGGATGAATATAACATGTTCATGGATGAGAAGACTCAATATTGTTAAGATATCAATTCTTCCCAAATTAAACTATATAGTCAATGTAATCTCATTCAAAAATCCAAGCAGAGGTCAGGTGCAATGGCTCACACCTGTAATCTGAACATTTTGGGAGGCTGAGGTGAGCAGTTCACCCTGAGGTCAGGAGTTTGAGACCAGCCTGGCTAATATGGTGAAACCCCATCTCTACTAAAAATACAAAAATTAGCCAGGCATGGTCGCACGTGCCTGTAATCCCAGCCTCTCAGGAGGCTGAGGCAGGAGAATCAGTTGAACCGGAGAGGCAGAGGTTGCAGTGAGCTGAGATCACACCACTGCACTCCAGCCTGGTCAACAGAGTAAGACTCCATCCTCACCCCCACCCTCCCCCAAAAAAAATCCGAAGAGATTGTTTTGTAGAAATTACAAACTGATAGTAAAATTTATATGAAAATGCAATGGTACTAAAATAGCCCAAAAAGTCTTTAAAAGAACAAATCTGGAGTATATACACTACATAATTTTATGTATTAAAATAGCCTATAAAATTTTTAAAAGAGCAAATCTAGAGGATTTATGCTACATGATTCTAAAATACACTGTAAAGCTACAGTAATCAAGATTATGTGATATTGGTGTAATAGACAATGAAACAAAACAGAGTTTAGAAATAGACACATACATATATGGTTAATTACTATTCAACAAAAGGGTCAAGGTAATTCAATATGGAAAAGATACTCTTTTCAACAAATTGAACCGAAACAGCTGGATATCCTTAAAGGAAAAAGAAATCCAACCCTTACCTCTAACTATATAAAAAAATTGATTCCAAATAGATCATATACTTAGATGTAAAATCTTAAACTATGTAACTTCTAGAAGCATAGAATTTCTTTCCAACCTTAGGAGAGACCAAAAAAGGACCACAAAAGAAAAAAAATGATAACTTTCAATTAATGTATGAAAATTGAAAACTCCTTCTCTTTGAAACACCTAAACAGGGAAGCCCCTGAATGAGAGAGCATATTCACATTATGTTGACAAAAGTCTTATATTTTGAACATACAATATAAGAAGATAATAAAATCAGCACCCCAATTTTAAAATGAGCAAAAACTTCATTGGTAACTTCACATACACATACAAAGGGTAAGCAAACCTGAGAAGGTAAGAATACAGAGGGAAAGATAAATATATGAAAACAGTGGTTATGGTAGACACAGAGCACAAAACATGAAAATCTGACCTAAGAATCACACCCTTTCACCAGAAGCAAAATTAAGTTCTCTCTGAAGGAATATATCATAGTAGGTCTCAAATTAGCTTTATAGTTTTTATATCTATTGTCTTGAACACAATTTAAAAAAACCACAAAACAAGAAGACAAGAAAACAAAAGAAACAACAGACAAAAGAATCAGAATCTCTAGAGATCCAGAACACTGAGTCATCAGAAACAGATTTTAAAATAACTATGCTTAATATGCTCTATAAAGTAGAAGATAAGTAAAAGAATGTCATCAAAGAACTGGAAATACACACACACATACACACACACACATACTCACATGTAATATGGACCAAATGGAAATTCCAGAAGTGAAAAATGTAATGGGGGGAAGAATTTGGGGAATGTGGGTCAAAGGATACAAAACTTTAGAAAGAAAAGATACACAATAACCAAAATTAAAAACATAATTAGGGCCGGGCGTGGTGGCTCAAGCCTGTAATCCCAGCACTTTGGGAGGCCGAGACGGGTGGATCACGAGGTCAGGAGTTCGAGACCATCCTGGCTAACACGGTGAAACCCCGTCTCTACTAAAAAATACAAAAAACTAGCCGGGCGAGGTGGCGGGCGCCTGTAGTCCCAGCTACCCAGGAGGCTGAGGCAGGAGAATGGCGTAAAACTGGGAGGCGGAGCTTGCAGTGAGCTGAGATGCGCCACTGCACTCCAGCCTGGGCAACAGAGCGAGACTCTGTCTCAAAAAAAGAAAAAAAAAAACATAATTAGAAGGCTAAAGAATTTGAGAACAGGAAGACATGTCAGAAAAAGATTCAGCATGAAGCACAGAAAGATGAAATGGTGGGGGATGGGGAATACAAAAAAAATATGCATAAAAGGATACATGAGAGAAAGGTCTAACATAAATGCCATTAGAATTCAAGAAAGAGGGATAAGAATGTGTCAGAAGCCACTTTTGAAGAGATAAGGAAATTTCCAGTTACAACCATAATAAAAAGCTGGTATTGAACTTATCTTTCCACTGGACAAAGTGTATGAAGCAACTGGTTTCAGACACTGGGCACAGATACACCACTGGGCTGCTCTCCTTTTTAAAAAGTAAAGCATACAAGTTAATTTCTACATTCACCTTGACTTTCTGCCTGGTGATATTTCCAAACTGTGGCATAGAATAACGGAACTCGATAAGAAATCAGCATTTTTGGTGGGTAGAAGAAACAGATTTTCAGTGGGTAGAGAAATCAAAATAAAGAAATGCTAAGGCGGATGGAATTTGTGAGTAAAGGTAGAGAACAGAGGAGAGCTACCGAGAAGAGGTATCACAGATCAGTGGAAGGGCGTCCCTCAGGTCCTTGGCCTACATGTGCTCAGAACAAACTTCCGCAAGGACTAGCAGGGAACTCTGCTCAATGGTTGAAAGCAGAACAGAGATTTTGGAGGTCACACAGGGCTAGGAACATGTTGTATTTCCAGTGTAGCCAAAGCAAAGAACTTCAGTGAACACACCAGAAATTCAGGAGACAATAGGTTGTAACAGATAGGTCATGCCTTAGGAATGAAGACCATGCTCTAGGCCTAAGTTTAAAAATTTCTGGACATAGAGTTGTTCATAGTAATCCTTCACTATCCTTTTAATGTCCATGAGATCAGGAAATAATAATATCTATTTCCTTTCTGGTATTAGAAATGTGTGTCTAATGTCTTTTCCTCTTTTTCCTTGGAGGGAGGGTGGCGGGGGGGGAAACAAAAAACAAAAAAATGTACAAGTAAAATTTGTTTTCAGAGATCAAGAAGGCTACAAAATCTGAAAATTTAAAATAAAAATAAATAAGTAAAGCGAAGCCTTGATGCAAGAAGGTGATCCACCAGTAACTTCATACCAGCAAATATGAAATACAAAATTCAATGCTTTTTAGAGTAAATAAAATAGTTCAGAGTCTCTACAACATATTCTTTACAATGCCCATCATACAATAAAAAATTTACAAGACATGTGAAAGGACTAGAAAATGTGATCCATAATCAAGAGGAAAAGAGTGAAAAGAAGCAAATGACCTAGACTCATTTCAAATTAAAAATAAGAATTTTAAAATAAGTAGTTCAAATATGTTAAAGAATATACAGAAATAGATCATTCAGATGAAAATTCCCAGAGAGAGATGAAAACTGTAAAAAATAGCTAAAAGAAAATTCTAGACCTAAAAATATAATCAGAAAAGATAGCATATATAAAATTACTAACTCATTGGATGGACTTTTAAAAAATATTGAACACAGCAGAAGAAAGGATCAGTGAACTTGAAAAATTAATACAAATCCAAACTAATGCACAGGTAAACATTTTTTAAAAATGGAGTATTTGATACCTCTGGAAAAGTACGAAATATTTTTTTAAAGTCCCAGAATAAGAGGAGGAAAAAGAAATGGCAGAATAAATATTTGGATAGAATAATAGCCCAAATTTTTCCCAAACTGATGAAGAACACAAAACCACAGATTCAAGAAGCTCAGCAAACCCCAAGCAAAGTAAGTACAAAAACCACCACACTTAGGCAGAATGTAATGAAAGTACCAAATACCAAAAATAAACAGAAAATATTTCAAAGAGGCAGAGAAAAATATCATATTACATTCAGAGGTACAATTACAAGAATAATGTGTAACTTCCTATTGGATACAATGAATTGACATCTTTAAAGAGTTAAATAAGAGAAGAAATGTTCACTAATTACAACAGAATTACCATAGATATCAAAACAAAAAGGTAACTAGAACCCAGATATTTGCAAGTTAAACTACTCTCCTAAATAACACAGGCAATAAAGATCTAACAATTAAAATGTTTAAATATTTTTAAATGAATGCTAGTAAAGACCCAAAATATCAAAATTTGTGGGATGCAGCAAATGCAGAACTTAAGAGGGAAGCTGGCAATTTTATATGGATAATTAGAAAAAATTTAACGTTGGAAATAAGCAATCTAATTTTTTAATCCCAAGAAGCTAGGAAAAAGAAGAAAAAATTAAATTCAAGAAAGTAAAAGGAACAAGATAGTAAAGATAAAAGCAGAAAACAATGATACACAAAGAACACAACTTTTATTGTTTTTCTTTTTTTTGTTTATTTGTTTTAGTATATGTAAGCATTTGATGAAATTTAAGAACTGGTTGGACGTGGGTGGCTCATGCCTGTAATCCCAGCACTTTGGGAGGCCAAGGTGATAGATCACGAGGTTAAGAGATCGAGACCATCCTGGCCAACATGGTGAAACCCCATCTCTATTAAAAATACAAAAATTAGTTGGGCATGGTGGTGCATACTTATAATCCCAGCTACTCGAGAGGCTGAGGCAGGAGAACTGCTTGAACTCGGGAGGCAGAGGTTGCAGTGAGCTGAGATCACACCACTACACTCCAGCCTGGTGACAGAGCGAGACTCTGTCTCAAAAAAAAAAAAAAAAAAATTAAAAACTATTCAGAATAAAATCTCCAAGTCAACTGGAAATAAAATTTAACTTTCTGAAACTGATATAAAGGAGATTTGCAAAACCCTACAGCTAATAGCATATTTAATGGTGAAATACTCTCTCAAGTTAGGAGCAAAGCAACAGTATCTAATATGGCTTGGATTTGCTTCCTTACTCAAATCTCATGTCAACTTGTAATCCTCATTGTTGGAGGAGCAGCCCAGTGGGAGGTGACTAGATTGTGGGGGTGCATTTCCCCTTTGCTGTTCTCATAATAGTGAGTGAGTGCACAGAGAATTGGTTGTCTAAAAGTGTGTGGCACCTCCCCACCACCTCTCCCTCCTGCCAGCCGCGTGAAGATGTGCCCGCTTCCCCTTTGCCTTCCGCCATGATTGTAAGTTTCTTGTGGCCTCCCCAGAAGCAGAAGCCAGTACAACCCACAGAACCATAAGCCAATTAAACCTCTTTTCTTTATAAACTACCCAGTTTCAGGTATTTCTTTATAGTCGTGCGTGAACAAACTAATACAGAAAATTAATACTAAACAAGTGGGGCATTGCTATAAAGATACCTGAAAATATGGAAGTCACTTTGGAACTGGGTAATGGGCAAAGGTTGGAACAGTTTGGAAGGCTCAGAAGAAGACAGGAAAATGACAGAAAGTTTGGAACTTCCTAGAGACTTGTTAAATTGTCATGACTGAAATGCTGACAGTGATATGGACAATGAATTCCAGGCTGAGGCAGTCTCAGATGGAGATGAGGAACTTACTGAGAACTGCAGTAAAAGTCACTCTTGCTATCCTTCAGCAAAGAGAATGGCAGAATTGTGCCACTGCTCTAGGGATGTGTAGAACTTTGAATTTGAGAGAGATGATTTAAGGTATCTGTCAGAAGAAATTTCTAAGCAGCAAAGTATTCACAGTGTGGCCCAGCCGCTTCTAACAGTGCATGCTTATATTCATAAGCAAAGAGATTACCTGAAACTGAAACTTATATTTAAAAGGGAAGCAGAGCATAAATTTTCCATAAAAGTTTGGAAAATTTGCAGCCTGACCATGTGGTAAAAAATAAAAACCCACTTTCTGGGGAGGAATTCAAGCCAGCTGCATAAATTTGCATAAGTAAAGAGGTACAAAATGTTAATATCCAAGGCAGTGGGGAAAATGTCTTGAAGGCATTTCAGAGAACTTTGTGACACCACCTCACATCGCAGGCCCAGAGGCCTAGGAGGGAAGAATGGTTTCATGGGCAGGGCCCCGCTGCCCTGCACAACCTCAGGACACTGTTCTCTGTTTTATAGCCACTCCAGCTCCAGCTGTGGCTAAAAGGTTCCCAAATACATCTCAGGCTACTGCTCCAGAGAGTGCAAGCCACAGTCCTCTGTGGCTTCCACATGGTGTTAAGCCAGAGGGTATGCAGAGGGCAAGAGTTGAGGCTTGGGAGCCTGTGCCTAGATTTCAGAGGATATATGGAAATGCCTGGATGTCCAGGCAGAAGTCCGCTGCAGGGATAGGGCTCTCATGGATAACCTCTACCAGGGCAATGTGGAGTGGAAGTCCCTACAAAGAGTCCCCAGGGGGCACTGTCTAGTGGAGCTGTGAGAAGAGGGCCACCGTCCCCCAGACCCCAGAATGGTAGATCCACCGATGGCTTGCACCATGCACCTGGAAAAGCTGCAGGCACTCAACACCAGCCCATGAAAGCAGCTGCAGGGGATGTACCTTGCAGAACCACAGAGGCAGAGTTGCCCAAGGCCTTGGAGCCAACCCCTTGCCTTAGTGTGGTCTGGATGTGATACATGGAGCCAAAATAGATTTTTTTGGAGCTTTAAAATTTAATGACTGCCCTGCTGGGTTTTGGACTTCATGGGCCATGTAGCCCCTTTGTTTTAGTCAATTTTTTCCTTTTGAAAAGGGAGCATTTACCCAATTCCTGTACCCCCATTATAATCTGGAAGTAACTAACTTGTTTTTTATTTTACAGGATCATAGGTAGAAGGGACGTGCCTTATCTCAGATGAGACTTCAGGCTGTTGACTTTTGAGTTAATGCTGCAATGAGTTAAGACTTTGGATGACTGTTGGGAAGGCATGATTGTATTTTGAAATGTGAGGACATGATATTTTGGAGGGGCCAAGGGTGAAATGATATGATTTGGATTTGTGTCCTCACCCAAATCCCATGTTGAATTGTAATGTCCATGGTTGGAGGAGGGGCCTGGTAAGGGGTGATTGGATCATGAGGGTGGATTTCCTCCTTGCTGCTCCCATCACAGTGAGTGAGTGCTCAGAGAATTGGTTGTTTAAAAGTGTGTGTACGCCCTCCCCCCACCAGCCATGTGAAGATGTGCCTTCTTCCCCTTCACCTTCTGCCATTATTGTAAGTTTCCTGAGGCCTCCCTAGAAGCAGAAAACTGTACATTCCACAGAACCATGAGCCTGTTAAACCTCTTTTCTTTATATATTAACAAGTTTCAGGTATTTCTTTATGGTGGGTGTGAAAACAGACTAATCCAATATCCATTCTTATCAATTCTATTCAATAGACTTTCTGTTGTGAAAGTAATGGACAATAAAACAAAGAAAGAAAACAGCAATAAGTGATATAAAGATTTGAAAGGAAATAGCACAGATGACACCATTACCTAATAGAAAATCCAACTAATAAACAAAGTACTAGAACCAATAATTGAATTTAGCAAATTCATGATATAAAAGATCAATATGTAAAACTCACTTGGATTTCCCTACACCAGCAATAAACAATTGGAAATTAAATTTTAAAATAATGCTATTTACAATGGCATCAAAAAATTCAAACACCTAGGAATTCATTTAACAAAAGAAATGCAAGACTTCTACAGTGAAAACTACAGAGCACCACTGAGAGAAATTTTAAAAGGCCCAACTAATAGAAAGATACGCCACATTCATGGATTCAAAAATCCAGTATTGTTAAGATGTCATTTCTTTCCAAATGAAATCACAGATCAACACAATCCAGATTAAAATCCCAGCAGGATTATTTTGGCAGAAATTCTTGTTGTGGTGGTTGCTGTTGCTGCTGTTTTTAATAAACAGAGATAGGATCTCACCATGTTGCCCAGACTGATCTTGACCTCCTGGCCTCATGTGACCCTCCCACCTCGGCCTCCCAAAGTGCTAGAATTGTAGGTGTGAGCACCATGCCTGGCCTTTTTTTGGGTTTTCTGACTTTTTTTTTCCAACAGAAATTGAAAATTGAAAGCTGATACTAAAATTTAAATGGAATGAAAAGTCTCTAAAATAGCCAAAGTAGTCAAAGAAAAAGAACAAATATAGAGATTTGAACTATCTGATTTCAAGGCTGTAACATAAAAGTATTTAAGACAAGTGTACTAGTGTACAGTCAGAGACACAAATAAATGAAAACAAAACACAGTCCATAAATAAACCCACATAGGACCAAGGGGTCAATATAATTCAAAGGGGAGAAAATAATCTTTTCAGCAAAGGGTACTGGAAATAAAGAAATATAAATCATAAGGAAGACAATAAGCCATACCTATCATACACAAAAATTAAACTTAAGACAGATCATAGACTTAAATGTAAATATAGACCTTCTGGAAGGGGAAAATCTTTACAATCTTGGAGAAGGCAAAGATTTCTTAGACAGGACTGAAAGGCATTAACCATAAGAGCAAAAATGATAAATTTGAGTTTACCGGAATTAAAAACTCATGCTCATCAAAAAAGACAGTTAGGGAAATAAAAGTGTAACCCCAAGACTGGAATAAAATATTTGTATTATATAAATCTGACAAATGACTTGTGCCAAACTAAATAAAGAACAACTACATATCAACAACAAAAAAGATAAAGAACCCAATCAATAATTGGTAAAAGACTTTCTCAGGTACTTCATAGGATATAGGAATAACCAATAATTATATAAAAATGTGCTAAACAGCAGTTGTCAAAGAAATTTAAATTAAAGCCACAAGATACACACTCACCCAGAATGGCTAAAATCAAAAACATGGACAATTGCAAGTGATAGCAGAGTGAAGAGCAACTGAAACTCTCATAAATTGTTGGATGAAATGTAAAATGGCATAAACACTTTAGAGAACTCTTTAGATATTTCTTATGAACTCTATGACCCAGCAATTCCAGTCCTAGGCATATACCCAAGAGAAATAAATGCAGCAGTCCACAGAAAAACTTGCATAAGATATTCATAGCAGCTTTATGTATATTGGCTAAAAAATGAAAACAACTGAAATATACATCAATAGGAAGGCTGATAAACAAATGTCATATCCATGCAATGGAATACTTAGCAATAAAAAAAAAAAGAACTACTAATATCCACAATAACATGGACTAATCTCAGTAATATGTTGACTGAATGGAGTCAGAAATGAAGAAATATATAGTGTTTGATCTCCATTTACATGAATACCTGAATTAGATGAATATATGAATTACATAGAAACCAGAATAGTGATCACTTCAGAATGAGAGAAGGGGATGGTGTTTGGAAAAGTCATACCATTACTTTCTGGGTTGATGGAAACATTCCATTATCTTTATCTGGATGATGACTACATGAGCATTATACGTTTGTCATAATTGACCCAGCTGTACTTTTGATACTTGTGTATCTAACTTATGTAAAATATACCTTAATAAAGTACTATCACTAACAAAAGAGAGATAAGCCTGACAACTTTCCAGTGACAAAATACATCAAGCCACAGATCAACAAGTCCTATGAACCCCTCCAAAAAGACAAACATACATAATATCATAACTAGATATATCATAGTAAAGCTGCCAAAAATAAAAAATAAAGAGAAAGCTTTTAAGACAAAGAAGAAAAAAGTTTACCTTCAAAAGAGTAATAATTGGCAATTGACTTTGATAGTCAATTTTTTATAGAAACAAATGAAAATGAGAAAATCTTGATTGATTGACTGCCAATCAAGGCTAGCCTGGCCAACATGGTGAAACCCCATCTCTACCAAAAATACAAAAATTAGCCAGGAGTGGTGGCAGGCGCCTGTAATCCCAGCTACTCGGGAGGCTGAGGCAGGAGAATCGCTTGAACCCAGTAGGCAGAGGATGCAGTGATCCGAGATCACCCCATTGCACTCCAGACTGGGTGACAAGAGTGAAACAATGTCTCAATAAATAAATAAACAAACAAACAAATAAATAAATGTATACACTGAGAAAACAGCCTTAAGAAACAAAGGCAAAGCAAACATTTCCAGACAAACACTAACTGAGAAAATGTATCTTCAGTAGAATGGCACTAAAGGAAATATAAAAGGATATTATTTTAAAACCCTTCAATCCCAGATAGGACCTTAGAGATATAAAAAGGGAAAAATAGCAAGAAAAGGAAAAATATAATCTGACTGACTGCACTGAACAACAGTAATTATGTTTTGTGGAATACATATATAAAATATATCTATATAAAATAAAATATAGCATGGAAGTCAGGAGGGAGTAAACAGGGTTAAAATCTTCTTCCACTTTACCACTTTACACAAAAATATAAAAGTACTACTTTATACTGCACACTGATAAGTCAAGAATGCATGATATAATCTCTAGGGTAATAATTGAAAGAACAGGAGAGGACTAAATAACTTAGTAAGCCAAAGATGGGGTGATGAAATATTTAAATATACTTAATCAGTGCAAAAGAGGCCCAAAAAAGGAGAGAAAAAAAGAAAGAAAAAAGCAGGAAAAATAGATTACAATAGAAAATCGTGGATTTAAAGTCAAAAATACCAGTAACAAATATACCAGTAACTATATTACATATATATGGGCTAAATACTCCAATTAAAAGACAAAAATTATAAATATTGAGTTTAAAGAACTACATGCTGATTACAAAACACACATAAAATATAATACAAAAAAATTGAAAATAAAAGATGGGAAAAGTTATACCATGCAAACACTCATGAAAGCTGGTATAGCTACATTAGTATAACACAAAGTAGATTTTAACACAAAAAGTATTAGAAGCGATAAAGACATGCATTTCAGAATGGTAAAGGTTTCAATTAGCTGGGAAGATACTGCATTTTAACTTGTATACTTCATTCTAAACTTGTATACACCTAATAATGCAGCCTGAAAATATATAAAGCAAACATTGACAGAGCTACAAAGAGGAATAGACAAATCCACAGTCATAGTAAGAGATTTTTAACACCCTGTTCTTGGTAACAGATAGAAGAAATGGGCAAAAATATAATGAGAATATACAGGATTTGAACTAAACAATTACAAATTTGATTTCATTGATACATGTAGAACACTGCACAAACAACTGCCAAATAGAAGTTCTTTTTAAGTTCTTTACACAGGAACATTTACAAAAATGAGCATATGCTCAGTCCTAAAGAAAGTGTTAAAAATGTCAATGGAATGAAATAATACAAAGTATGTTATCTGACCACAGAAGGATAAAGCTATAAATCTCCTTCTAAATGACTCACGGGTCAAAGAAGAAACCATGAAGGATTTAGAAATCAGTATAGCACAGGATTTAGGAATCAGCATAGCACAGTGAGATTTAAGTCACTGCAATAAGGCAAGAAGACATAAAAGGCTTATGGATTGAGAGACATTAAATATGTATTATTCAGCAATAATATAATTGTGCATATTAAAGTAATTTTTAAGCAAGACTACCACAATAAATTATTAGAACTGAAAAGTGACTTAGCAAAGTTGCTGATTACAAGACCAATATACTAAAAATTAATTGCATCTACAGAGTAGCAACAAAGAGACAATGTAATTTTTAGAACATATATAATTGACAATATTATTCTAAAAAGAAATATCTAGGAATAAACTACATGAGAGATATGCCAGACATCTGCACATCTACAGCTAGTAGAAAACTAGAAAAAAGATTGAAGGCAACGTAAAAAAAAACCTAAATAAATGAAGAGATATACCATGTTCATGGATTGGAAGATTCAATATTATAAAGATGTCAGTTTCCCAAATTGATCAAGATTATCCCAACACAGATTCAAGACAATCCCAATCAAAATCCTAGCAGTATGAGTGTTTGTATATGTTTAACTTGACAAACTCTTTAACTTAGCAAAGAGCTAGGAATAGGCAAGATATTATTGAAAGAGGAGGAAGAAATGAAGGAGGAGAAGGAGAAAGAACAGAAAGAGGAAAAGATAGGTGAAGACAAGGAAGATGAAGAGAGCAATAATAACAAGGTAAAGGACTTGCACAGGTGGATATCAAATTTTATTAAGCTACAGTAATTAAAACAGTATGGTATTGGTAAAAGGAAAAATACACCAGTTGAACTAAGAATCCAGAGACAGAACCATTTTTAAATAGACACTTGATTTATGATAAAAATGGTACCACAGAGCAGTAAGGAAAGAATAATATTTTCAATAAATAACGTTGAGTCAACTGGCTATCCATAAGGGAAGAGATTGGCCATTACTTCATACCATATACAAAAATTAATTCCAGATACATCTAAAAGATGAAAAACAAAAATTATAGAAGATGACAAAAAGTATTATAATTTTGGGGTAGGGAAGGATTTTCTTAGATGGGACATAAAAAGGATTAAATATGAAAACAAAGAATGCTAAGTTGATAACATTAAAATACCTTTATTTAATGATAAGACATTATTAAGAAAATAAAAAACAAGATATTTGCAACAATTATAACTGACCAAGATCATATAAGAGGATATTCAAATGGCATATAAACATAGGAAGAAATGTTCAGCTTCACTAGTAATCAGGAAATTCAAATTATAATCACACTAAGATACTTCTACACACCCTTGAAAATGGCTAAAATTTAAAAACTGAACAAAACAAATAATAACCAAAATGTGGAAAATAAGACAAAAAGAACTCTCATACACTACTAATGACAGGACAAATTAATACAGCTACTTTGGAAAGCTGTTTGCCATGTATCCATTAAAGTTGGATATATGTACATCCTCCGATCCAGGAATTCCACCTCAGGCACCTAACAGAAATGTATGCAAGTATGCGCCAAAAGACCTATACAAGGATGTTCATAGGAACATTATATATAAAAGCCAGAAAGTGGGAATAATCCAAATGTCCACTAATAATAGAATGGATAGGTAAACTACGGTACATTCATTTGGTAGAATAGGCACAGCAATAAAAATGAACAAAGTACAGTTATCCTCAACACCATGAACAAATCACATACACACAACACACATACACTCACACACACAAATAAATAATGGATTATTCCATTTCTATAAAATTCTAAAACAGACAAAACTAATCTCGGGTATTGGAAATCATGTCAATAGTTACTTTTGGGGTGTAAGAGGCAGCATATGGTAGGAGGCGGTCCATGAACACATAAATTTGTGATTTTCTGCACGTATACAATGCACCAGTAAAAATGTTTTAAAACATTTTTAATTATGTAGAGACAAGATTGAGTTAATTAAAAAGGTAACTAAGAACTCAACATGACATAAAAGAACTGGTAGACCTTCTTGCACTTAACTTGTATACAACTGAAAAATCCAATTGTACTGATGTGATATTTGGTAGCCTAGACCAAAATCTCACCTTGTAGTACTGTCTTGAGTTATTCTCTATCTGCTTTTGTAACAGTCTGTGTCTTAGAAAGGTACAGTCCCTGTCTTGGAAATGTAGAGTCTGTTTCTTGGAGATGTACCTCTTGTGTAACATCTTTTGTCCTATAGTTCAAATGGAAACTAAACAATAACTGGTGCTGTTCCTTACTAACAAAGGCTAAATTATTTACAAGTTGGGACATTGTAACAGGAAAATTGCTAAATAATTTCTTTCTATCCCACAGAAGCAGAGAAGCATAGAACAACATGAGGGCTATTTTCATTGTCAAGAAACTTAAGTTATAATTTTTTGCATCTTTTTTTTTAAACAGGAGAAAAAGTCATTTTAATTATATACATACACATGGGAGTCCCACAAAAATATGAGATATCAATTTTTTGCATCTTTTTTTTTTTTTTTTTGAGATGGAGTCTTGCTCAGTCGCCCAGGCTGGAGTGCAGTGGCACCATCTTGGCTCACTGCAAGCTCCACATCCTGGGTTCACGCCATTCTCCTGCCTCAGCCTCCCGAGTAGCTGGGACTACAGGTGCCCACCACACTGCCCAGCTAATTTTTTTTTGTATTTTTAGTAGAGATGGGGTTTCATCATGTTAGCCAGATGGTTCTCGATCTCCTGACCTCATGATCCACCTGCCTCGGCCTCCCAAAGTGCTGGGATTACAGGTGTGAGCCACCATGCCGAGCCAATTTTTTGCATCTTTAAAACCAAAATAAATGGAGCAGTTATTGTGGATATATACTAATAAACCAAAAAGGAACAAACATTGTAGATCACCAGATTTTTATTATTTGATCTTCTTTGTATGAGCTGTAAATATTCCTATGTTAACTATGTTTAGAAAGTAATATATAGTTTCTACACCTATATGTGAAGTTAAAATTATGGTTAATTACTAACAATCATTAACTCTGTGTGTTCATAGTGATTCTTTAAACTTTTCTGTGTTTGACATCTTTTATCATAAATAGTTGGGAGGAGCTTTGGGTAATTACATACAATATGATCTTAACTGTATTTTAAAGTTCATCAAAACCTGTAAATAAACCAAAATGTTAACAATGGTCATTTCTGGATGTCGGTATTGTTTTTCCTCCTTACATATTGCTATAATTTATCTTTTTTTTTTTTTTTTTGAGATGGAGTCTTGCTCTGTTGCCAGGCTGGAGTGCAGTGGCACGATCTCAGCTCACCACAACCTCCACCTCCTGGGTTCAAGCAATTCCCCTGCCTCAGCCTCCCAAGTAGCTGGGATTACAGGCATGCGTCACCACACCCAGCTAATTTTTTGTATTTTAGTAGAGATGGGGTTTCACCATGTTAGCCAAGATGGTCTCCATCGCTTGACCTCGTGATCTGCCCACCTCAGCCTCCCAAAGTGCTGGGATTACAGGTGGGGGCCACTGTGCCGGCCACATGTTACTGTAATTTTTCTATAACTAAATTGTCCTTTTTAGAAAAAGTTTTACTTATTATTTTTTTTAAATTTATTTTATGTTTTTGAGATGGAGTCTTGGTCTGTCACCCAGGCTTCAGTGCAATGGTGCAATCTTGGCTCACTGCAACCTCTGCCTCCCAGGTTCAAGGGATTCTCCTGCCTCAGCCTCCCAGTAGCTGGGATTACAGGCATGCACCACCACGACTGGCTAATTTTTGTATTCTTAGTAGAGACAGGTTTTCACCATATTGGCCAGGCTGGTCTCCAGCTGCTGACCTCAGGTGATCCACCTGCCTCCACTTCCCAAAGTGCTGGGATTATAGGCGTGAGCCACCACACCTGGCCAGATGTTTACTTTTTAAAGAGGAAATACTGTAAATCACTGCGAAAACTAACAAAAGTTGCTGGTTCCTAAGAAAGCATTTCATCTTTGAACTTCCAAGTTAATAAAATCCCTACAATTTTCATTATTAAGAATATTAGGGGTTATAGTGCCATTTAAATACTGATGATACTCTTTGGTATGTCTTGTAGTGGGCATTGCAGACAATTTCTAATGCTTTACCTAATGTTTAATTAAAGGACTGAATTGAAAAAAGTGATGTAACACAGTTAAAGTAGAAAAATGTGGGGCTCAAATTCAATCTGTGCCCTTATTATTTGTGTGAATTTAGGCATGTTACTTAAACTCTGTGTCCCACTCCTCATCTGTAGAACGGAAATAGGACAACTGACTTCCCAATATTTTTGTAAGGTTTAATTGAGAAAACATCTGTAAAACCTAATATGGTGCCTGGTCCATAGACTGTCTTCAATTAGGAAAGGGCTGAAAAAATTAGATAATATAATAAGCAGCTAAACAATGTCTGACCAGCAGCCAGTGCTGGACAAGTAGTAATCTATAGACCAGAATGATTTTTTTTCTGTGATCTTTTGTTTCCTACACAGAATGCCACGGTCTACTAGAATGGGAGTTTCAAGAGAGCTACTTCCCCAGTGCCTAGGACAGTGCCTGGAGGGCAGCAGGCATCCCCTAACAGACTGCTGAAAGAATGGAAGCATGAACATGTCATTGCAAGGATGGACTGAAGAATGAATGTCCTCAGACAGAGACATCTTGGTTCACAGTGCGTAAGGGAAGATGAAAGTTGCTCTGGTTGTAGTGGGCATAGACTGAGCTATTACAGTGAAGACAGGTTTCACCGAACCTTCCTGGGGGCAGTGACCACGGAGATGGGTGGAAGTGGCTGTCAATTTGCTGGGCTTTTAGGATGCTCTGAACAGGCAAATCTCATCAAGTGGCTTCTCCATCTAAAACCTGTGCCTGGTGTCCCTTTGCTCGTAGGATAAAATTCTAACTCCTTCCCGGGCCTATCAGCCTCTCTGCTCACCTCTGGCTACTCTCCTCCTCTCACTGCAAGGTCTGGCTGCATTGGACTTTTTCCAGTTCCTAAATACTATCATGCCATCTTCTGCCTGCAGTACCTTCTGCCTTGCAATTCACATTTTATCCACTCATGTCTCACCCGTGTCTGACATCTAGTGTGTACATATCCTTCAGGTATCAGCTTAAATGTCACTTACTTGAGAATCTTCCTTAACAAATATCCCTTCCCAAACTTGCCCACCATCCCAGTGAGGTTAGGGACCCTTCCTGTGTGTCCTCACAGCTCTCTGTATTTGTTCTACTTTAGCACTTCTTACCCTGTAAGGCAGTTTTGGGGTCTTTCCCTGACAATTAGAATGTAAGTTCCGGCCCGGCGCGGTGGCTCACGCTTGTAATCCCAGCACTTTGGGAGGCCGAGGTGGGCGGATCACGAGGTCAGGAGATTGAGACTACAGTGAAACCCCGTCTCTACTAGAAATACAAAAAATTAGCCGGCGCGTGCCTGTAGTCCCAGCTACTCGGGAGGCTAAGGCAGGAGAATGGCGTGAACCTGCGAGGCGGAGCCTGCAGTGAGCTGAGGTCGAGATCACGCCACTGCACTCCAGCCTGGGCTACAGAGCGAGACTCTGTCTCAAAAAAAAAAAAAAGAATGTAAGTTCCAAGATATTAATGATTTTCATGTTTTCTTTACTGCTTCACCAAGAGTGCCTAAAGCCTGCCTAATACTAGACACTCCATAATTATTTGTTGAATAAAATGAATGAATTTCCATGTCTAGATTGTAGTAAGTTCCACGAGACCTGGTTTTGTGTTGGTTCTTGCATAATTAACAGAAAGTACAGTGTCTGGCACAGAGTAGTTACTCATCAAATATTTATCAAATAAATAAATGTTATTTAATACTGATTATCCATTTATACTTCAAGTAAGTGCTTATTTCAGGGATCAAATGAGAAGAAGTTACTGTCAAATATTTCAGTTTTTTTCACCTTTTATTCTATTAATGCTTCCATATGTTGTGCTGCTTTTACATTCAATCACTTAGCAACACTTAAACATTCTCTACTATCTATGATATACAGCACCAGTGATACTAATTCCCAATTTTAAAAAATTTACTTACTATCTACCTTAATTGTTTTTATTGTTGTTACCATGTATTTTAGGTTTAGAATAAGCCAACCACGGGTCACCAAAAGCCCAAACAACAAGTATTACTATCTCTAACACTTGACTTTAAGTCTTTCATCAGGAACATAAATCAGATACCTGAATTCAATTACATCCCCGTGAAAACCACCTCAAATCACTTTTGTAAATACCAATAATGTGAACAAGTAAGTAGATTCTCAGAACATCAGTGTGCAATCCAGCAATAACTTGGAGAAAAGTTAACCTTGCAAAAATATCCATCTCTCTCATTTTCAGAAAATTATATCTACAATTAAGTGGGGCAAAAAGGTGAACAAGGGCATCAAAAACTCCATTAGCCATAGGTTTCTTCTTTGATTTAATAATATATATACATAAACAACCTCCTAGGACCTGGAGGTTGTTGATTTATTTGTTTTGCAGGATTTTTTGGTAGATATCTGTCATTATATTTAAAGTTAATGTTCTTTTCTCATTATTAATTACACCAAAATTCATTCATTGTTGAATGGCTGAGCAACCAGGCTATTGGGGTCATTTTTTTGTTTGTTTTTTGAGACGGAGTCTCGCTCTGTCACCCAGGCTGGAATGCAGTGGCGTGATCTCAGCTCACCACAGCCTCTGCTTCCTAGGTTCAAGTGATTCTCCTGCCTCAGCCTCCCAAGTAGCTGGGACTAGAGGCACGCACCACCACACCCGGCTCAAATTTTTTTGTATTTTTAGTAGAAACGGGGTTTCACCATGTTGACCAGGGTGGTCTCGATCTCCTGACCTCGTGATCTGCCCACCCAGGCCTCCTAAAGTGCTGGGATTGTACAGGCCTGAGCAACCATGCCTGACTTATTTTTTATTTTTTATTAATTATTATTATTATTTTATTTTATTTTATTTTGAGACAAAGTCTGGCTCAGTCACCCAGGCTGAAGTGCAATGACACTCCTTGGCTCACTGCAACTTCCGCCTCCTGGGTTCAAGTGATTCTTCTGCCTCAGCCTTCTGAGTAGCTGGGATTACAGGCATAAGCAACAAAACTGGCTAAGTTTTGCATGTTGGCCAGGCTGGTCTCAAACTCTGGACCTCAGGTGATCCGCCTGTCTCAGCCTTCCAAAGTGCTGAGATTACAGGCGTGAGTCACTGTGCCCAGCCTATTGGGGTCATTTAATTTTTTTTTTTAGACAGAGTCTCACTCTGCAGCCAGGCTGGAATGTGGTGGTGCGATCTTGGCCCATTTCAATCTCCTCCTCTCAGATTGAAGCGATTCTCCCGCCTCAGCCTCCCAACTGGCTGGGACTACAGGCACGTACCACCATGCCCAGCTAATTTTTGTAGTTTTAGTAGAGACAGGGTTTCACCATGTTAGCCAGGATGGTCTCCATCTCTTGACCTTGTGATCTGCCTGCCTTGGTCTCCCAAAGTGCTGGGATTACAGGCGTGAGCCACTGCGCCCAGTCTGGGTCATTTAATTTTTATGTAGTGCATGAGCTGGTGATATTGAAAGTGCTGCAAGCCTTCTTATCAGAGCAGAATCTGCTAGTTAGAGTTTCTGCTAAATGATGAGCAAATCTGCAGCATCACTCTCACTGCTCATCCCCGTGGAGTGATTAACGGTAGCCAGAGTTAAGACCCTCAGCCAGTGGTATAGCAAATGGGACTGAGACTTAAGGCAATTTGCCCTGATGCCATAAATGCTTTTGAAATTGATTTGAATTAATTCATCTTTAAACCACTTAGTTTCAGAAAGGATTTATGACCATGTCCAAAGGCACAGTAAACATAATCCAGCAAGATAAAAATATATGTATAAGTAAGTAAGGCCAGTGTGGCACAGGAGAAATACAGATGGGGCATCACAGGGCTCCTCTCCTCTTACCTGTGTACTGCAACCCCCTGTACTCGCTTATTGCCCCAGGAGGTTTTAAATTGGGCCAGTAGTGGAAAAGCATTTGCACAGCTGGAGGCTTCACTTGTGAAGGCCCATACGCAATCACATACAAAAGATCCTAAAGGAAACAGCAAGCATATTTTGACTTAGCATCATGAAATAAAAAGAAAGGTAGAGACTTCAACATTACCAAAGCAGTGAAAATTCTAATGGAGGGGTTGAGGTGAGTAATTTCCCTGGAATCTCATGCAGGCATGTTTCATAGATTAGATCCCGTTAAAACATTATATTTTTATGATTTATGTATTTACTGGTCCTTCTGTAAATGAGCCCTCACAGGTAGAGTACAAAGTACTTTATCTTCTAACAAATTCGTCTCTAATCAGATTGATGTTAAAGAAAGATTTTAGAGTAGCATAAGACAGTTTGCCAAATACTGCATTTGAAAAAATATTTCCCTAATCACATTTCTTAAACATTCACATCTCCTATTTGAAAGAGGACAGATTCTCAAGCAACCTTTCAAATTAAATAAAATTGTCATAACATATAATATTAGCTTAATTCCAAGAATAAGATACATCCAATTACTTTATCCGTCAAGACACGATGTTCTTAAAGTACCATTTCTGCTCTAAATGATAAATAATTAACCATTAAAGAAAGAATTATAGGTACTGCCATATCAAAATAATAGGACATCAATAAATTTGACCTAAACAACAGTTTTAATATGTAAACAATTTTTACTGTATTATACAAATTAAGTTTGTGACTATGGGTTAAATTTGACCCAAAACTTACTTTCCAGACTTCTTGTTTATATTTCATGAGGCATTCCAGTAATTGACAATGATACACTGTAATGTAGAAAATGTAATTCGTACATGAAATGTAAATACCAAACAAAACATCCTTTGATATATATATATATAACAAATTACTTCAATATGACTTTTCAGTCTCTAATCATTAAATTAGAAATAACTTCTGTCCATATGTTCATACTTAAAAATATTACATAAGCCCTTGACCTTATCAAGCTTTGTCCCAAGGTCCTTGAGAATTATTTCATGCTTCGTGTTAACAACGGAAATATTTTTAAAGTCCCTAGTAATCATACATTCATAAAATAAACTCGTATCAACATAAGATCTACATGGGAAAAAAAAACTAGCCCAACAGAATCATAATAAAAGTTCATATTTATTGAACATTCATTATTTGCTAGATATTGTAGAAAGAGCTTTATACGTATTATCTCACAATTACCATGTTGCAGTTAGGAAACTAAGGCTCAGTTTCCAACTTGCCCAAGGTTGAATGGATAGCAAGTGACAGACTTAACGGATTAGAGTGGAGTTTTATCTTTTCATCATCAATTCCATCTTATAGAGGAATTTTTAAAAGCTACACAACAGCAAGATTCCTTGATTTGCCTATCTTCACTTGGGGAACAAAGATACTTTCAACCTAGTTAGATGCCTTTTGATACCTTCCCTAATCTATATTCCAGGCTTATGCTGACATTGAAGCAGTTCACACTTTATTCACCAATGACCTCCAAGTCATTCAATCCAACGGACATTTTTCAGTCTGCATCTTACTTGACTTTTCAGCCATATTCAGTACTGCTGACTACTGTCTCCTTTTTGAAACACTCTTTCCTTGGCTTCATACTATGAGTGACCCTCCCCTGTCACCTGTGGTGGACAACACGGTTACTACTCAACTGCTGTCAACACCCTTTATTTCTTGTCCATTTGCCAGTTGATATGGTTAAGTTGTGTGTCCCCACCCAAATCTCATCTTGAATTGTAATCCCCAGGTTTTAGGAAGAGACCAAGTGGGAAGTGATTGGATCATGGGGGCAGTTTGCCCAATGCTGTTCTCGTGATAGTGAGTGAGTTCTCACAAGATCTGATGGTTTCATAAAGGCAGTTTTCCCTGCACTTGCTAGCTCTCTCATTCCTGCCATCATGTGAAGAAGGTCTTTGCTTCCCTTTCACCTTCTACCATGATTGTTAAGTTTCCTGAGGCCTCCCCAGCCATGTGGAACTGTGAGTCAATTAAACCTCTTTTCTTTATAAATTACCCAGTCTCTGGCAGTTCTTTATAGCAGTGTAAAAAGGGACTAATGCACCAATACACAGACTACAAAAGCAAGATACTTTCCCAGAGCCCCTTGCAGCTACAGGTGGCCATGTGACTCAGTTCTGGACAGTAAGAATGAAGAGAAAATCTGCTGGGGAGCTTCTGAGACATACTTTCTCCCTCTGATAAAAAAAAAAGAGGGACACCAGGAGAGTTTTCTCTTAATGACTCTGCTTGATCCTATTACCTGTTTTTGCATGTAGTTATGTAAGGTTATAACAACCTCCACAGTGGCAGCCTTCTTGCAAACATCAGGGGAATTCCAAGATCTCAGTTCCCTGATATCGTGGAGCTATCTTCAGGACTTCCTATTAAGTAAACAACCAATGTGCTTATACTTTAAAGCCTCTGTCAGCCAAAGACATCTTAACAGTGCAACCTCTCTGTCTCTTTGGAGAGCTCATCCTCTTCCACTGGGCCATTATCTGTTGAAGTTCCTGAAGGCCTAGTCACAGAACCACTCCACATTTCTTTCATTCTCTGCTCTCCCCTAAGCAATCTCACACTCATTCACAACTTCAGCAGCCATCTATATGTAATTCAATGAAGGTCACTGGACACTTGTGTGTGGGCTCAAAGTTCATTCGCTCTAGTCCAAAGCTCTGTTCTGAGCTCCAGACTCATAATACAACTACCTAATTACCAGCTCCTATTAGGTGTCTCAAAGATACCGTGAACACAACACGTCTGAAACAGATCTCAAGATCTTCCCTCAGAGGCCTGATCTTCTTCTTCCAATGCCTCCTTTATCAGTGAGTAGAACCACTGTTACAGTTTGCATCTGTGTCCCCAACAAATTTCAGGTTCAGTTGTAATCCCCAATGTTGGAGGTAGGGCCTTAAAAACTTAAAAAGGTGATTGAATCATGGGGGTGGGTCCTTCCTGAATGGTTTAGCACCATCCCTTTTGTGCTATTCTCATGATACAGTTCTCACAAGATCTGGTTGTTTAAAAGTGTGTGGCACCATGCCTGTAATCCCAGCACTTTGGGAGGCCAAGGCGGATGGATCAAAACTCCTGAGGTCAGGAGTTCAAGACCAGACTGGCCAACATGGTGAAACTCCGTCTCTATTAAAAATACAAAAAATTAGCTGGGCGTGGTGGTGGGAACCTGTAATCCCAGCTACTCAGGAGGCTGAGGCAGGAGAATTGCTTGAACCTGGTTGCAGTGAGCTGAGACTGCACCACTGCACTCCAGCCTGGACAACAAGAGCAAAACTCTGTCTCAAAAAAAAAAAAAAAAAAAAGTGGCAACTCCCTTTCTCTCTCTTCCTCCTGCTCGAGCCATGTAAGACGTGCTTCCCTTTTGCCTTCTACCATGATTATGAGTTTTCTGAGAGAGGAGCTACTATGCTTCCTGTACAGCCTACAGAACCATGAGTCAATGACACCTCTTTTCTTTATATACTACCTAGTCTTAGGTATTTCTTTATAGCAATGCAACAACAAACTAATATGACCACCATGCATCCAGTAACCCACTCTAGCCAATATGTTACCAAGACTTATCAGTTTTACTTCCTAAATAGCTCTCAGATAGATCTGCTTGTTCTTCAGTTTCAATTGTCCCTGCCTTTGAAGTGCTTAGACAAATGCAATGACCTCCTTCCAGGTCAATCTATACACAACCTGGCTTCTTTTCAATCTGTTCTCAACTGCAGCGGGGGTGACACACACCACAGCCCACTCAAAGCCCTTCAGCAGCTTCCCATTAGATTTGGAATAAACACAGGCCTCCCTAACAGAGCTCACAACACCCTGCATGTTCCAGCCCATGGAACTTTAAGTCTAACGTCACACCAGGGAGCCCTCACTCTGAGTTCCAGCTACACTGATCCTTCAGTCTCAGCTGTTTGCCATGACACATGAGATTCCTCTTCCTGAACCATCCCTCCTTGTAGGCCTTGTTCACACTACTCATCCTGCAGTTCTCAAACCAAAGGTTACTTCCTCAAAGAAGCCCTCCTGACTTCCTCAATAAAAGCAAAATTTCCTTTTATAACATCTTATAGCATAACGTACTTGAAGCACTTGTCACAAGTGAAACTTTACACTTGATTTTATGATTATTTGATTGTCTTCTCACCTCTCACCCCAACCATATGATAAGCTTCCTGAGATGAGGATGGGGTCAGTCCCATGTCACTAACCATGGAGCCCCCAGTGCTTAGCACATGGTGGATACTCACTGACTACTGATTGAACGGTCGCTCTAGAATTGGAAATTTGGTCTTAAGTCATCACTGAATTCTCAAGTTCAGATGTTCCAAGACACTTTCTCATACACAGCGTCTGCTATTCTCCACGGGGATGCTATATGAACCTTGTTCAGAGCCGTCCACTGACCCGTGAACATACCTGGACAGTTCCTTTGTTAAAACAGCTTCCCCTCCCAGAATGCCCCATTTACCTTATCAATAAAAACTCTGTCCCGCCAGGCATGGTGGCTCATGCCTGTTATCCCAGCACTTTGGGAGGCCAAGACAGGCGGATCACTTGAGGTCAGGAGTTCGAGGCCAGTCTAGCCAACATGATGAAACCCCATCTCTACTAAAAATACAAAAATTAGCCAAGCACAGTAGCATGTGCCTGTAGTCCCAGATACTGGGGAGGCTCAGGCAAGAGAATTGCTTGAACCCAGGAGGCAGAGGTTGCAGTGAGCCATGCCACTGCACTCCAGCCTGGGCAACAAAGTGAGATTCCATCTCGAAAAATAAAACAAAACAAAACTCAGTCCACAATTTAAAACTCATCCTTGGCCCAAGTGACACAAAGTCTTTTCTGATCATTTCAATCCATACAGCTCCCTCATTCTGATGAATTAACACTGTCTAACATATTTATTTAGTACTCCTATGTACTACATTACATTGTCAACTAATGACTTACATAAATATGCCTGATCTTCCCAATTAGACATAAGCTTCATAGCAAGCACCATATCTTATGTTTTTGTGTGGTTTCCACAATGCCTAGCACAGAGCCCTGTATATAGAAGGTGCTCAATGAATGCTGGTTACTTAAGTAAGGATTGTGCTCTATCCTTGATACAAAATCAGCCATAAGGAACAAGTTGCCAGTTGCACTTCTTCCAATAAAAATTCAAACAACAGAACGATGACCTACTGCTTGGTACCAGAGAGCCCCTGGTGGATGTTGCCTCACTTAAGTACTTCCTATATCACAAGACTAGTTTTGGGTCCCAACTATGATTCCTAGTATAGAGTAGCTGGTTATAAACATTTCCTCATGAGCAAACGAAGATACAGATTTTCAAATAATAGATATAACTCTGTCTGACCACAGTAGTTTTCCAGTGAAACATTCAACTCAACATTCAACTCCAAGAAGAAAACGGCAAATTGTAGGGATTCACTACTTACTGAGAATTTACAATGTGTCAGTCACTAAAGTAAGCACTTTCCATATATGTAACCCATTAAATCTTCACGGCAGCATTTTAAAGCACTGCAGGAAGAATTATTTCCATTTTATAGATGAGGACACTTGGTTTCAGGGGGTAAAACACTTACTCAGGTTCACTAACTGGCAATTTGCAGGTAAGCTCAGATGTGAATCCACATACGACTAATCTCAAAGCACACTACTTTACTACCCATCTAGCTGAGAAATTTGGACCAAACTCTCATGATGAGACTCTAATTAACTAGATTCCAAAAAATGGTTTTATTAAGGACATAATATATAATAAATATAATATTTTGATTATTTTAAGCCAGATATATAAGATATAATTTCCCCATATATATTTTTAATTATATCTATATAAAAATCATAAGAGATTTCATACTTAAAGAATGCTACAGAGTGAATGTTTGTGCCACCTCAAAATTCTTCTGTTAAATCCAAATCCCCTAATGTGATATTAACAAGTGGAGCCTTTAAGAGGTGATCAGTGCCCTTATAAAAGAGGCCGCAGAGAAATCCCTTGTCCTTTCTGTCATTTGAGGACACAGCAGAATGACAGCCATTCATGAACCAGGAAATGAGTTCTCACAGATCATCCAATCTATCAGCACCTTGATTTTGGACTTCCCAGCTCCTGGAACTATGAGAAACAAATGTGCATTGCTTATAAGTCATCCAGTTTATAGAATTTTTGTTATAGCAACCCAAATGGACTAAAACAGAAAACTGGTACTGAGAAGTGGGGTGACGCTGTAACAAATAGCTAAAAATGTGGGAAAGGCTTTGGAACTGGGTAACAGGTAAGGGCTGGAAGAGTTTTGATGTGCAGGCTAGAAAAAAGCCTATATTGCCATGAATAGACCTTTAAAAGCAATTCTGGCAAGGGTTGAAAAAGAAAAGAGGCAGTAGAAAAAGCCTCAATCTTCTCAGAGAATACCTAAATGATCCTGAAGAGAATGTTAGTATAAATATGAACAGTAAAGGCAATTCTGATGCAATCTCAGACAGAAATGAGGAACACGTTACTGGAAAGTGGAGGAAAGGCCATCCTTGCTATGAAGTGGCAAAGAACTCGGCTGAATTGTGTTCAAGTGTGTTCACGTCCTAGTGTTTTGTGGATGGTAGAACTTGTGAGTGATAAAATTGGATACTTGGCTAAGAAAATTTCTTAGCAAAGTGTTGAAGGAGCAGCTGGATTTCTTCTGACTGCTAATACTGTAATAAAATGTGAGGAGAGAGAATGATCCAAAGACAGAATTCTTCATCAAAGAGGAAGAAGAACTTAAAGATTTGGAAGACTCTCAGCCTATCTGTATTGAAAGGATGAAGAAGCCTGTTAGGAAGAGAATGGTGAGAGTGTAGCCAAGTGACCAATTAATAAGATTAGTCAGCTATCTCAACAGAAACCAGGAGGTATTGTCCAAAACAGTGGAAGAATGACCCCAGAGGCACTTCAGAAATTCTCTGCACTGCCCCTCCCATCATAGATCCAGAGTGCAAGGACCCTGGGGGAAAAATGGTTTCAAAGGAGAGGCCACCAGCACTTTGAGACTTCAGGGCACGCCACACCCTCACAAGGCACCTTCTCACATTGTAAAATTCAGTTCTATATTCCAGTGCCTCACTGTTCAGCTGCCCTTTGGGCAAAGCAGCATGCACTGTACCCAGAAAAGGCAAAGCAGCATGCACTGTACCCAGAAAAGGCATGGGGGTGTAGTCACCTCCACCTAGATTTCAAAGGATGCCCAGGAGAGCTGGAACTCCACCCTGAGAGAGTCATGGGCACCGGACCCCAGCCTGCAGAGTGGGGCCCAGGAAGGGAACCACTGTGGGGGCCAGGGTCACTGTAGAGAGCCCCCATCAGGGCAATGCCCAGCAAGCCATGGAGGCAGAGCCATGCAAAGCCATAGGGGCAGGGCCTTGGGGGCCCAACCCCTACACAGCAAAGCTGCCATGCAGGGGCCACCACCTCAGTGGGTCCAGAAGACAGAACTCTTACCCCAGTGGGTTTGGAAGGTGGGACTTCCACCCCAGTGGGCCTGGAAGGCAGAGCATGAAGTTGAAGAAGGTAATTTTCAAACCTTAAGGTATAATGTTGTTGGGTTTTAGACTTACTTGGAACCTGTTACCCCTTTTTTCTTTCCCATTTCTCCCTTTTGGATGGGAATGTCTATGCTATGCCTGTCCAACCATTGTATTTTGGAAGCATATAACTTGTTTGATTTCATAGGCTCACAGCTGGAGAGGAAATTGCCTCAGGAAATTGCCTCACCCATATCTGATTTAGATGGTATTTACATGAGACTTTGGACTCTTGAGTTCATGCTGAAATGAGTTACAATTTTCAGGGCTATTGGGATGGAATGAATGTTTTACATATGAGAATAACATGAATTTGGGAAAATAGGGTGGAATACTATAGACTAAATGCTTGTGTGTCCTCTCAAAATTATATGTTGCCAGACATGGTGGTTATGCATGTGATCCCAGTACTTTGGGAGTCCACGGCAGGAGGATCACTTGAGGTCAGGAGTTTGAGACCAGTCTGGGAAATATAATGAGACCTTGTCTCTAAAAAATATTTAAAAATGAGCCAGATGTGGTAGCACATGCCTGTAGTCCCAGCTACTCAAGAGGCTGAGGCAGGAGAATCGCTAGAACCAGGGAGGTCAAGGCTGCAGTGAGCCATATTTGCACTACTGCACTCTAGCTTGAGTGACAGAGTAAGACTCTGTATCTAAAAAAAAAAATTTTAATTTGTATGTTAAACCCTAACCCTCAATGTGATGGTATTCAGAGTTGGGGCCTTTAGGAAGTAATTAGGTCATTAGGGCTGAGCCCTTATGCATGGGATTACTGCCTTTATAAAAGACGCCCCCGAGAATTCCCCTTCCCTCCCACCATTTAAGGACACAACACAAAGATGGCCATCCATGAACCAGAAAGCAGGCCCTCACCAGACATCAACTCTGCTGGCACCTTGATCATGGACTTCCCAGCCTCCAGAACTGAGAGAAATAACTGTTTACTGTTTATCAGCCACTCAGTTTATATTTTTGTTATGACCCAACGGACTAAGACAGAAGATGACACTCCAGACTTAGAAGCATTAAGATTTTGAAATAAAAAAATTTTTCTCATTCTGAGTCAGAAGTTCAATTATTATTTATTACATAATTAAGTAGATAGAAGAAAAAAAAAACCACAGTGCCACCAGATTTGTTTACTTTCCAAATAAACATTAAATGAAAATAAAAATGAGTTTATATCTTAGCACATGTTTTGGTCAGTTTTCCAAAGTTATCTGCAATTATATTGACAAACGGAAATCAAACAGAGTAAATGTGAAAGTCTGTCCAACATCACTAGTAATGGAAGAACTATAAATCAAAACAATGAGATATTAATGTTCATCTGTCTAACTCTACACAAATTTTATAATAATAATGACAAATCACAATGAGACAAGTACTTTCACATACTACTGGAAATATTGAAAATTTCTCAAGTCCTTTAACTCATTAATCCCTCTTTTATTGGTTTATTTCGTGGAAATAATCAGAAATATAGTAAAAGGTTTATGTTTAAGGATATTTGTGTACACTGGGGTAGCCAATTTACCAAAATATTAACAGTGGTTATCTTTTGTTCTTAGAATTGCTGGTGATTTTTATGTTTCTAATTTTACTACTTCTGTATACTTACATTCAGTCCATTTCCAGTCATGTTCTAAAATCATGTCCTCAAATATTCTAAAAATATCACTAGCCAGCAAGATCACTTCTAATAGCAATAGGCAAGATAAATTGATTCCAACTCAAGTCTGTTTTCTACACAGCTCCATGATGATGACGTTCTCACATAAGAACATCTAGCCTGCTTGTTTGATGTCTTGTTTAATTACTGGCAGTAGAATTAGTCAAACCTTTCCAATTTTCACTTACCTGGATTGGATGTGTACTGCATTGCGATCATTAGCATGGATGATGCAGAGAGGTTAACATGGGCAGGTATGCCTTCTCTCCTTGAGGAGCCCACTGCAACCAAAAGTTCTTTGATTAGACACTATTTAATCTCTACATATACCTGTTACTTTGCACAGAGCATGAGAGATAAGAAGGAAATTAAAAAAAAAAAAAAAAGCTCCAATAAAGCTAATGGAAGTTTTTCCCAAATGAAACCACAAAATGTGTCCTGGCATACAAATGCTATAGTTGTCATCTCCATAGGAAAATCGAGTGAGAATGTATAAGGAGACAGAACAGCGCCAGAAAGTGATGTAATGGCTTTATCAGAGTTGTACTTAGATGGGATCTCTATCCCCAATTTTTTTTTGTATTTAGATGGAAAAGAAAGAAAAAACAGAATCCTCTATGTGCCCAAAGATAAAGCCATGTTGAAGGGTATCCCAATGAGAAAATAAAAAGGAAAGGTTTTTAAACTCAAATTGAACATATTAATTTTTAGATATGCAGATGAAATAATACTTTGATTATAATGTATAACATTAATTTAGTTACAGTACAAACTCTAAATCACATATTATAAAAAATAATGAAATATTAATTTAAAAATTTTCAATTTTCACATATCATTAAACAGTTTTATTCAAACCTTCACATGTAACTTCATCATCAATGTCTTCATTACCATAAGAACCACTTTTTTAGTTTTCTAGAGCTTACCATCTTCATATTCATCTGAGTGGTTTGAAATAAAGCAATTTTTGAATCTGTGAATAACACAGTTGCTGGGCATTTTATCCTACGCCAACAAGCATAAAATCACAAAGCAAATTGGTTTCTTTAAAATCCACCTTATTGCTATATAATCACGGTCTCCACTCACAAACTGCTTTTAAGACATCTTTAAGTGGCTTGTTTTAGATGACATCAAATGCCATATTAAATTTCTTTGTCTCTCTTTTTTAAGAGAGTGTATCAGGTCACCCCTTTAAGTATTCAAAAGTAGCACTGATGGAAGCCATTTGGGGAAATACATTGTCTCCGAAGAGGACTTTCTTTCTTTCTTTTTTTTTTTCCTTAGACGGAATCTCACTCTTGTTGCCCAGGCTGGAGTGCAGTGGCGCGATCTCGGCTCACTGCAACCTCCACCCACTGGGTTCAAGCGATTCTCCTGCCTCAGCCTCCCGAGTAGCTGGGATTGCAGGCACCACCACCACACCCAGCTAATTTTTGTATTTTTAGTAGAGATGGGTTTCACCATCTTGGCCGGGCTGGTCTTGAACTCCTGACCTCGTGATCCACCTGCCTCAGCCTCCCAGAGTGCTGGGATCACAGGCGTGATCCACTGCGCCCGGCTCCAAGAGGACTTTCTTATTTCAAACACAGTAACTGAGAGAGGACCTACTTAATAAAAACTTTATTAGGACTCAAATATAAAATAAATTCCTCTTTTCTTAGGGAAAATTGCAGAAGCAGAAGAAACCTCTCCTTACACTTGGGCTTGTGTGGCAGAGTGTCAAGCATGAACAGAATGGTGTGCAGAGAGCACAAAACCCTCAAAAAGTCAACCCTTACATTTCTAAACATAATCGAGAAGACCACTGCCACGAGCAACAACAAAAAGCAAATAACCTCAAAATCTGCTTTATTTTATTTTATATTAAAGTACAGTAGGTGTGGATTTTATCTCACCTACATCCAAAAAGGATAACTTCTAATAAAACACATATATAATAGAATCATCAAAACACTAATAAAAATTTGTCATATAATAAATCAGAGGAGATAAAATTTTTTTTTTTTTTTTTTTTTTTGAGACGGAGTCTCGCTCTGTCGCCCAGGCTGGAGTGTAGTGGCCGGATCTCAGCTCACTGCAAGCTCCGCCTCCCGGGTTTACGCCATTCTCCTGCCTCAGCCTCCCGAGTAGCTGGGACTACAGGTGCCTGCCACCTCGCCCGGCTAGTTTTTTGTATTTTTTAGTAGAGACGGGGTTTCACCGTGTTAGCCAGGATGGTCTTGATCTCCTGACCTCGTGATCCGCCCGTCTCGGCCTCCCAAAGTGCTGAGATTACAGGCTTGAGCCACCGCGCCCGGCCGAAAAAAATTTTTAACACAATTCTTTTCTTTTTACATAAAGGAATTTGGGCACCAAAGTAGACAGTGGCCTTTAAAACAATTTTACAAAAATAAACAAACAAAACACATCTATCACTAAGTTCCATTTACTTAAGTTGGCTTTTATTAATCGCTTGCAGCTAGGCAGCTGCTAACCACTAAGCAGGTGATACTCAGGGAGATAAACTAGTTTGGCTCCACAACTTATTAAATAAATAAGTATTAATAATTAGACAAAGATTGGGGATCAATTCACTGCTCTTAGACAGTCAAATTGATTAATCAAATGTGATTAATCAAGAAAAAAGAACTTTCAGCCAAATGCTAAGGAACAAACTGCAAGCTGCTCTCAAACTGTAGCCAGGGAGTTTGTTCAAATTCAGCTTCTTTGGGGCCAAAGAAGACATTTCTGGAGAGTCAGCTTGGAAACCACATTTTCCAGTAAAGTACATGTTTAATTAATAAGCACATCAGGTGATTCTGATGCAAGCTGGCTTTGGACCACTGTTTGAGAAGTACTATTAGAGGGATGAGAAATAAGGAAGAAAATGCCCAGTAAGGTGTCCTGGGGCAGGAAGAATAATTGCACGCCCTGTGCCCTTTGTTAAAGAAAGAAAAGAAAAAATAAATTCTTGTCTCAGACGTGTTCAAGAAATACACACACACACACACACACACACACACACACATATGTTCTTGTTTTGGGACAAGCGTTTCACCTTTGTTTAAATTCATCTCAAGCTTTTTAATAATATGCATTTAATAATATGTATTTCTCAACAATGAAAACTGCTATTAAGGAAGGCGGAGAGTCACTGTAAATGGAGGCCTTTAAAAGTGGGAGAAATGCCCACATGCCTCAGATGATTTAGGTGAAGTCTATTTGCAGAATGGCCCAAATGGCTCAGCCACCTCTGGATGTCCCTGCTATTCCTACAAATCCATACTCTCCGTCAAGAATGACCAGCCAGGAGGTCAAAAGCATTCCCCTGGCTCAAGCCTAGAAAATTGGCTGCAATACTTACATAAACAGACGGTGCCTTGCAATTTCCTAGCCTTCTAACAGACTGAATAAAATCATTGCAATTCTAATTTAATAAACATGCACAGGCACACATCATTTATTGAATTTTGTTAAAAAGGCATGATGTAAACAGATGTGCAGCTTGTCCCCATGAGGGTGTAAAAAGCCAAGATTATAAACAATAGAAGAGAGAAGATAATTAATCAAAATAAGAAAGTTTTGCATTTAATACTGTGCTCAGGAAATACAATTAAAAGTTCTCAGTCCTATTCCCTATCCTCCCAGCATCACCAGAACAACCATTACCATGATCTCCTCCCTCCAGGAATAGTAACAATGCCTTAATATGTTCCTGCATTTTGTAGTTCTGAATGTATTATTATGTACAGCTCTTATATGACTCTCATCCAAAAGAGGAATTATATGGGAAAAGTCATTTTATAAAAGAGAGATCATCAAGTTATTTGCATGACAGCATCAACCTAATTATTCGGACTACAAGTCAAGTCACTTGACTTCATAGCTAATGCTCTATTCATTTTCTGTCTATTTTAGACAGAAATAGATTATTTCAACAACTTTTTTGGTCAGTACTTCCTGTATACTAGACATTGTTCTAGGTCCTGGGGATACAGTGCTAAAGACAGACAAGTCATCATTAAAAAGTCAGGAAACAACAGGTTCTGGAGAGGATGTGGAGAAATAGGAACACTTTTACACTGTTGGTGGGACTGTAAACTAGTTCAACCACTATGGAAGACAGTGTGGTGATTCCTCAAGGATCTAGAACTAGAAATACCATTTGACCCAGCTATCCCATTACTGGGTATATACCCAAAGGATTATAAATCATGCTGCTATAAAAACACATGCACACGTATGTTTATTGCGGCACTATTCACAATAGCAAAGACTTGGAACCAACCCAAATGTCCATCAATGACAGACTGGATTAAGAAAATTGGTACATATACACCATGGAATACTACGCAGCCATAAAAAAGGATGAGTTCATGTCCTTTGTAGGGACATGGATGAAGCTAGAAACCATCATTCTGAGCAAACTATCTCAAGGACAGAAAACCAAACACCGCATGTTCTCACTCATAGGTGGGAATTGAACAATGAGAACACTTGGACACAGGAGGAGAACATCACATACCGGGGCCTGTCGTGGGGTGGGGGGAGAGGGGAGGGATAGCATTAGGAGATACACCTAACGTAAATGACGAGTTAATGGGACTCCAACATGGCAGCATACCAACATGGCACATGTATACATATGTAACAAACCTGCATGTTGTGCACATGTACCCTAGAACTTAAAGTATAAAAAAAAAAAAAAAGAAAGAAAAAAAAATACAGACAAGTCTTTGTCCTTATGGATCCTAGATGCTAGAGCTGTGTTACCCGATATGGTGGCCACTAGTCACATGTGGCTATTTAAACTTAATTAAAATTAAATAATATTAAAAATTCCATTCCTCAGTCTCAATAGACACATTTTAAGAGCTTAGTAGCCACATGAGGCTAGTGGCTACTCTACTGGGCAGCACAACATTTTTATTGTTTTTATGGAACATTCCATCATTACAGGAAGTTCTGTAGACAGCGCTGTTCTACGAGAAAGGGCAAACAGGTACTTGTGGTAAAATGGAAGCAGTGCAAAGGAATAAACAGAAAGTGATGGAAAGTCCTGTTTTAGCCAGAGGGTAAGAAAGGGCATCTTGAAAGATGTACTTGAGCTTAAACCTAAAGAATGTAAGGAAGCAAATAATCATGAGACCATTTGGGAGAAGGACTTTGAAGACAGATTAAAGCATGGAGCAAAAGCAAAAGTGTGGTGCCTTTGTGAAACTGCAGAAAAGCCAAGCCTCCTGGAGCAGAGTGAAGATAAGGAGATGTAGTGATTGGAACAGGAAGGTAGGTAGGGGTCAGGTCATAGAGGGCCTATGAGCCAAGGAAGGGCACTGAATTTGATTTGTAAGAGTGATGGGAAGCTAGGTGGTTTTGCTGAGGGAAGTGGCATGATCTGATTTACATGTCTGGAGGACAGCTCTGGCTTTCTGATGGAAAGCAGAAGGTAGGAGGGCTAAAAAGGTAAGCAGGGAGACCAGTTCAGAAGCTACTGGACTGGCCTCAATGAGAGCTGGTGGTAAGAAATGGCCTGAATGGGGATATACTGAAATGAATTCCACTGGCCTTATACTTATCTAAAGGGTGAAAGTAAAGGAGCCATCTGGAAGGAAGAAACACACTATGGTGTAAGTTTTTCACTGTAACAGAACCATTTCCTGTATTCTGCCAGACTGCACTGCCTGGATTAAAAAGTGGTCTCACCTCTACGCGGGCCTCCTACTTGTGTGAGCAGAGGTAATTGTGTTCCATGAGATAGGGTTTAAGCAAAAGATGTCCATGCCTTCAGAAGGACATTATCAGTTAAATATAAAAGGAAGACCAAGACAACGTGACCCAGGAGCCTATGCAGCATTAAAATATTTGCAGAATTATAGACTAATGAAAAGTCAGAGACAGAATGCCCATCAATACTGTGGAAGTGTTCTGTCAGATTCTATGAGTCCAAAAACTGCTACAATGATTATTGTTATTATACAACAAACTCTAGAAGAAAAAATTCCAAAGCCCCAGCAGATGGCCTCTTACCTTAAGCAATATTTAAGATGATGAAATTTCAGGACAACGTGTGAATTTTAACTAGGTATTGGAATGAGTTGCAATGGGATTTGATATGTCTGTGATTTGACTATGCATTTGGCCTGTTATACACCTGCATAACATCATATGATATTTAAAGGCAATTCTCATACATTATTGCACGGTCTTCACAACAGACATGGGATGTGGACAAAGGAGTTATCCTTATCACCATTTTACAGCTAAGGAAACCAAAGTTCCATGAGGTTAGGAGATTTGCCAAAAGTTGAAGGATTATAACTCAGCTCTTCTGGATTTCTATGTCAAAACATTTCCCATGACTCAGCAATAAAACTCTCAAAGTATATAGGGAAACCTACCTTAGAAAAACAATCATTAGCTAATAAACAGACTGCATATATTAAAGATTATTTAAATATCATCAATATTTTGCATTTTTACTATTTTTTCTATTAGTGTTTGGAAGGTTGTAGAAACATAATATGCACCCTCTGTAGTAGTAGGAATAGAACAAAAAATGGTAAGTCACACAATTGCCTTTAAGATAATGCCTTCAAGATTTAAATGAACCTTTATTTTCCCTGAAGGTAAGTGACTTTTTGAGAAAATTTAGGGTGGAAAGGGAACTAGATGAGACTGCATAGTTTGGGATACTAGGATACGTTAGAATAATCTTAAACTATTATATCTTAAGCTGATATAATTGTTCAGCTTTATTATCATCTTTACAATAACATAGCCTGCATCAATCAATGTTCACTTGGAATCAGCTCTTTCTCTTCTCTGCCAAAGCATCATCTCCCAAATCTCCATATTTCAATTCAGTCCACAAATCACAGATCCTTTATTGGAAAAAGAGAGGTTTCCATGGTGACATGCAAATGGCCTTCTCAATTCTCAGTAACTCTTTTAATATTTTTTATAAACAAAGCATATTGAGCACATTTGGAATAAAGAGAAATATATTTTATTTATGGAAGGAGTTAAAAAGAAAAGCTATGTCAAAGGAAATTTTCATAATAAATAAGTTGATGTTTGCTCTGCAGAACCTTAAAAGGACTCATTCTAACATAAAAGCCCAGCATTTGGTTTATTGACAAGGATGGTAAGAAGGAAATCTCTGATATACATGCTGGCCTCTTAAGCTGAAGAGCTGCAATACCTCATTAGGTCCACTTCAAAGATCAGAACTTCACCTTCTAGGTCCTTAATGATAGAATCATTTTACACCTGAAAAGCAGTTCATGTTTTCCATCTGACATTAGGAACACCACACCAAAGAGATAAAAAGCCTTTTTGTCTTAAAGACTTTATCAAGTACTCAGGAAATACAACATCCTTCATCCTAGCACTCAGTCCTGAAATAAAAATATTCTGCAAGAAGTTACATGCTCTTGACTTGTTTTGGTCACAATTTCTAGACACTGAAACAACTCCAAAAAATAGAAAAAACATGGATACAACCCACAGACACACATTCTCACATCAGCCCATTTTAACATGATTAATCTGAACTATATCCTTCTAGCTTTGGAGCTGTGTCTTTGTATACTCATGAAATCACAAGTACAAAGGAAACACCTGAATGGTGTAATCGAATTTGACTGTAAAGGTTGGTACTACAATTTATTTTCAAAGACTTAAAGATGACAAATATTGGCTATTATGGAACCACAGGAATGATTATGAGAAAGGAAAGTCAAAGCTAAGAGAGTAAAACCAGAGCAACAAAATAAACACATGAAACAGACCAACAATTGGGTTACAGGACAATATATGCCTCTTACACAAAATCATATTGACGTTACTTAAACTCGAATTAGTATGCCAGAAATAATCTTCGAGATTGAACATTTTTTTTCAAACTCCTTCTTTATAGGTGAAAAAAATGGGACCTTGGGGACATGAAGTGACTTGTTTACTCCTTCAAATAAATGTCAAGTTAATCCTCTAATAAACACTAAAATATACACAAATTTTGTAAACTCAACTTACTATTTTATTCTCCTCCATTGCCGAGGTTTGTACATTTATGTAAGAATTCTAACATGACTACACGATATGTTTTGGGATCCGTGTTTCTAATTAAGTAGAAATTAATAATCAAGTGTAAAAAAATTGCCAGATATCACAGTATTTGATCAATCTTAAATGTAACTTCAGAGGCCCGATATTTTCAACACCTCTCCCATAATTATTAACTTATTCCTAAGATGAGGGATTTAGTGAATTAGATTAATTATTAGAAAGCTACAGCCTCCTCATTAATCCCACCATCATCTCCCAGCACTTTGGGAGGCTGAGGCTAGAGGATCACTTGAGGCCAGGAACTCAAGATTAGCCTGGGAAACATAGCGAAACCCCATCTCTACAAAAAAATTGTTTTAATTAGCTGGGCATGGTGGTAGAGGCCTTCACACCCTACTTGGGAGCCTAAGGCAAAAGGATCGCTTAAGACAAGGAGTTTGAGGCTGCAGTGAGCTACGACTGTGCCACTGCACTCCAGCCCAGACAACAGAACAAGACCCTATATCAAAAAAAAAAAAAGAAAAGAAAAGAAAAGAGAGAGAGAGGGAGCAGAAGGGAAGAAAGGAAGGAGGAAGCCAGGTGCAGCGGCTCACGCCTGTAATCCCAGCACTTTGGGAGGCGGAGGCAGGTGGATCACTTGAGGTCAGGAGTTCGAGACCAGCCTGGCCAACATGGCAAAACCCCGTCTCTACTAAAAATACAAAACTTAGCCGGGCATGGTGGCTTGCATCTGTAGTCCCAGCTATTCGGGAGGCTGAGGCAGAAGAATCACTTGAACTCGGGAGGCAGAGGTTATAGTGAGCCGAAACTGCACCACTGCACTTCTGCAGTGACAGAGTGTTACGCCATCTCAAAAAACTAAATAAAGAAAGAAGGGATGAAGGGAGGAAGGGAAGAATGGAGGGAGGGAGAAAGGGAGGGAAGGAGGAAGGAAAAGAAGGAAGGAAGGAAGGAAAAAGGGAAGGAAGGAAGGAAGGAAGGAAGGAAGGA
>NW_012116488.1:12573929-12624825 GCF_000951035.1 Colobus angolensis palliatus
GGAAGGAAGGAAGGAAGGAAGGAAGGAAGGAAGGAAGGAAGGAAGGAAGGAAGGAAGGAAGGAAGGAAATGGCCTCATCTGTTATGCTTCAAAAAACCAAAAATTCTTATGCCTAAATTTAACAGTTAACATTATTTATTTTAAAGGTACGACTATGCAATTCTAAGACTATATCAATAAATGAGTACTTGTCAGTAAGGTTACACAGAACAAAAGAAGAAAATGATCAAATATTCTATTACTTGAATGGTATGATCAGTCTGCTAATTTTTTTGAATTGCTATATAATTTAGGCAGAAGTCAAACTCTTTGCTGAAAGACATGAAAAGTACAATTCCATAGCTAACATTAAACTTGATTGTAAAAATAAGCAAATGTAGCTCAAAAGATATATATGGTTACCAATTGTTATTACAGAGCAACAACTTTAATAAGATCATAAGTACATAAAATTAAAATGTGAATAATGATCACGAGGAGTTGAATGTAATCAACGAAAGTATTTTTCTAAAACAAGAGTTGAGACAAGGAGAGAAGCAAGCTGACACTTACTGCATACCAGGCATTGTGGTAGCATTTTACCAATGTTCCAAGTTAACCATCTTAATTATCCTGCAACTTCATGAGGAAGCTATTACTATTATTATTATTATTTTATAGGAAAGAAACAGAAAGTTAGGTAATTTGCCTAAGGTCATATACCTAGTAGGTGGAAGAGCTATGATTTGGATCCAGATGTTTGACTCCTAAACCCACAATCTTTTCAGATTTCCCACTGAAAAATAGATAAATCCGTAATCCATTTATTTAAAAAATACTTGAAAATGATTTTGATCATAAAAACCACAAAGCAACATTTTTTTATCTTTGTGCACATGTCTGGAAAGCCTGCAAGATTAAGTCTACAGAAGTGAAACAGGATTCAAATCAGTTTTATGTTTATAATCATACATTACACATGACTTTCAGGCTTCAGCTTTTTTCAGTGTTTTCATAAATTTTGAGTCACTTTATCGTCACGATACCTCTATAAGGGAAAGCTGATGGGTTCGTCATTCTGTAGATGAGGTTTCAACTATGTGAGCTGCCCAGATTAGAGGCAGAGCTGGGACCAGAATTTACACATCCTGACTATCTAATGCTCTTTCTATCAGATCCTACTGCCTTCAAAGCCAAAAGATAGGAATTTCTGCATCTAAGACAATACTTTCCCCATCTTTTTTCTAAAGTAGCAAAAGATACTGTAATTTATACAAAGGAAACCTAGACTGCCTTGACATGTTCTTTTTTTCTATTCTATGAGATCAAACTGTCTGAATAAAACAATTCTAAACCCTAACGCCTTTCATTTGATTGACTTTTACCATAATATCCATGCTAAAGTGACTGAATTTAAATCATAGCTCATGTATATATCAAGTGATTCCATTATAATCTTGAAAACCTAGAGCCTATAACAGCAAAAGCAATTTCCATTCATATCATACATAAAAATAATCTAGTATTAGGTAAGACTGGACTTACATATAGCCATTGGTAGAAAAGATGTGCTAAGATATTCAATGATATCCTTGTGCAGAAATGGAGGAAAGGTAGCTAACGTTGATATCATCGTATAGGGCAAAGTACTCAGAATATCATCATTGAGAAAAGGTAGCAAACATGTAGTTGTATAAAATATCGACTGTCCAAGATCTACAAAACAAAATTGAGTAATCAGTCACTGAATATTTTGCAATTAACAAAATATGCTAACTTTACATTTTAAGCTTTAATGAAGTGGTTTAAATAATAAGCAACTAGTGCTCCCTCCCTATTAAGTGTTATGAAACATAATATTTGACAGGGTACTATGTATACAGTAATTGGTCAAAAAATGACTGATGAATGAATAAGTAAAGAAATAGAAATATCCATTACATGCATTTTTCCTCCACATTTTCTCAATCTTCAGTAATACTTGGTATTCGTATTACCACATTCTACACAAGGTAACTGAGGTACAAGAAGTTAGATGATTTGCCCAATGAAAGTTTTAGAAAATTCAAGGGCAGGATCAGAAATAAAACCGGAGTATTTCTGCTCCATCAATCAAACCATCTGGAGTGTCGGGCAATGAAGTAATTTGCAACCTTCAGCAGAGCAACAATTTCAGCAAGCACCAAACAAGGGAAGCCATAAGCTGGTGCTACATGACCCTGTGCATTGAGTCATCAATGATCACGGGAGGAAGTGCCACCTAATAATAATCTTTCTAACAACATCTTTAAACAGGGATAGTAACAATACCTACCTCACTTCATTAGAAGGATTGTTAGGAGGTTTTAATGGGATAAATGTAAAGTCCTTAGCATAGCACATACTGTGTGCTCCACAAATATTAGCTGATATTATTAATATTAACAGTTACTATTATTATTACCTGCACAAGAATAAAATAAAGGAGATGCAACAAAACCATAACTATTTAGTTTTAGAATGCATGTAGGCCAAATCCCATTACACTAAATGTAATTTGTATATTTGTATATTTCTAGACTTCCCAAAATATAGGCCATCAGTCCAGGATTGATGATGAAGACTTTGATCACTTTTGTATTCATTAGAACAGAAAAGTACTAGACTCTTCTTTGTTTTGCAGCAGATGTACCTTCTTAGTGTTATTTGGATTCCTAACGTTATTTCTGATTGTCATGAGAATTAATATGCCATCTCAACAGGCACATCAGGCAGCAACAGAGAGGATGTGGCCACAGTGCACACTAGAGGGCCAGGGTCAGTCAACCTTGAGCTCAAATGAATGAAATGGAAAATCCACAGGTGTTTTGCTAAGAATTAACCAAGGCTATGCATACAAGACACCTCAGCTGCTTTTGCTGAGCCATTTAGCCTAATTACAGAACATTAGCACTGAAAGGAGCCCAGCTGGAGTATTTTTCACATAAGGAAACTGAGGTCCGGTGAGAGGTGATTGCTCAGGATCACCTGAGAGCAGCTGAACTGCGACAAAACCGTTGCCTAGTGCTCTTCCTGTACTCCACCTGGACCCAGCAGGAGGACACAGCCTCCAGTCTGAGTGTAGCAGCTCTGAAAATCTGTGCAAAAGAAGCATCCACAAGGATCTTGCTAAAAATTCAGATCCTCAGACCCCACCCCTCAGTGATTCTTAGTGACAAGTACCTGGGTGGGACCAGAATTCCATGTTACAAACCCCCTCGGTGATTCCGATGTTTTTCAGACCATCCTTCAAGAAACAATGCCGTATTGTTTCTCTGAACCATTCATTAGATTGATCTACTGAGTTTTTTCCTACCTTCTAAACTCTATCATGCAGAACAAGAACACAATAGCTAAATAACAATATCACAAAGTCACAAAACAGCCGCAGGTATGAGAGCAAAAATACAAATTATCTCCCCTGAAATCGTCACAATTGACACATTAATTGCAATTATACAGACTGCAATTTACCAAATTTAATGTCTTTATCTTAATCAAGGGGCCTTGAAGATAATGGGCAGCTCCCCTAACACAGTGGACCAACCCAGGCCCAGGCAGGTCCCAGGTGAGTTCAGGACCAGTAGTCACGAAGGAAACTCACTGACAAGCTCATCAGCATAGTAAACTCTGGCAGTCTTATGTTCAGAATCCTCTCATTTAAGTTCGGAGCTGGCAGAGGATCACAGCAGAAGTGGCCAGGCTTAAGATGGCTACAGAATTATACAATAAGCAACTTTACGAAGTTCTATACCTTTTACATTCATCATAACACAGAATTGTAAATATAAGAAAAAGGAAATCCAATAGTTATTATTTCATCATTTTTATCTCAGTAGATTTTTAAACTTTTAAAATTAGGAACACGTTGTACTAAATAAACCATCAAGAATTCTCTTAGGGAGTTAGCCATGATCAAAAGACAAAATAATCCCCACTACCCACTTATTTTCCAAAATTCAAATTTTTCTGTACAGTGAAACCTTGGTTGTCATACTTCCAGGGACCAAACTATCAGAGTTCTGAAGTTAAGACAGCTAATGTTTTAAAGTGCGTTATCTGCAGAAATCCCTTTTCTTATCGCATTGCTTTTCATTTGATGCTCCCATTTTTATGAGTTAGGAGAATTTGGTAAGCAAGCAAGATAATGAAACTGCCTAAGGACACAGAGTAGAAAGGGGGAAGAGTGAAAAAAAGAAGCAGGCTCTTAGGCTTCTATTCTAAGCACCACTAATATCATATATCGTACACATACTGCAGATAGCACATAGCACCACTAATACCATATGCTGAATACAGCATACAGCGCCACTATATACTATATCTACATTTTGATACAACATTGTATAATAACTCTTGATTGTTGTTTACATTTGGAAGAGTTCTTAGAGATTACTTCTCATCTAACCTCCTGACTTTATTAAAGAGACAGGAAAAAATGGGTCCTAGAGAATTTGCTCCCTCAAAAATCACAGAATCAGTCAGTGGATTATAGCCTGCTCTTCATGCTCTACTTCTTAATTTTCTGGGCGTCAGTTTTAAAGTCTTATCTCCCCACTCATAATTTCAACAAGAGTCCCCATGATAACTCATCAGGAAAGAAGAGAAAATTTCTTGTTATATGTCTTCCTCCTTTCTCCAGCCCCATTCTCCCCCAATACTCCACTTGGATAACATCCGTCTGGCAATAAAGCAGTGTAAAATGATACTATGGGAAGCACCATAATGAAGTTTCAGTGTAGTGTTTCTAGCCACTCAAAGCCCTTTCCAGTGACTGATTACAACAGTGACCATCTCTGAGCCCCTTGCTCGGCATCATATACATTCACAAGTATCCATGTACATTGACAAAGGTTTCAGCTAAGTGCTCACCGTGTTGGCCGTGCTGTAGTAAAGGAACTAGATCCAGGAGAGTCACCAAAGTCACGTAGAGGCCTTGGTAGTCCAAAGAAGGGTAGTCTGACAACTGAGCATCACGACTTTGCGGGCCGCGTTCTGAGGGAGCATCTCGCAGGACGCTGTAAAGGAGGGAGCGAGTAACAGTAGGGTTGATGGAACTGACCTGCGGTCTTAGAGATGGGGTGAGTGGGAATGGCACAGGAAAAAGACACATGGTCATGGGCACTGTCAAATTGGAGGCATCTTGGTTTTCCTTCTTCCCTGTGCGGGACAAAATGCTGTTGGGGGGACAAAGAAAAAAAAGAGACAACAAAGACACAAAGAACAGCACATTACATTGAAATGACACTCTAAAACAAATAATAAAACACCAGATACATTCCACATAAGATGCAATTGCCACGCCAGCAGGGTCTACCAATCTAGTACTGGTCACATAGCTTCGTGCTCAGAGGTACCAATAATACAAGGTTTACTTTGTGGAAGTTTCATTGCATCTCATGTGTTATCTGGTTAGTAAGGAGCAAAAATATAAAAATGCATGTTTCAGTGCCAAACCCATGTTTTACAGTTTAGCAGTTTGGTGAAGGAGAGGTTTCCCGGAAGAAAAAACAATAGCTTTGTCTAATGAGTAAGGGCTCTTATTCCTGATCACAAGGAGCTTTCAAAGGAAAAGATGTTTTCAGCAGCACTGTCTTCATCAGGTAAATAGGAACTTGCAAAATATAGGTATGGCACTTGCAGAAACATGTTTCAGCAAAGAATAAACATGTGTGTTTATTAAGAAAGTCTTAAAAATCACATGTTTATTGCATCAAAATAATGTCTATATGTATATTATGATACTGTTTCATGACATTCTGTCAGTATCATTTGAGATAATGAAGTTTAAACAGGCATATGAATTTAGAAATAATACATATTTCTAAAATGTTAGCTAAACTACATTGGAAAAGCTATAAAATAATATATAGTTGATGGTCTGTAGCATATGTTTGTGAACTAATGATAATGGTTATTTATGTGTGTTTTTTAAATTTTGCATGTTGGGGAGGAAACATTTTATTTTATGAATACAAACAGTGGTTTATTAAATAATTACCTTCAAAATTCTAACGACTAAGCAAGCAGTATCTGTCATATAGCTGCACATCATACAGTAAGATTTCATATATTACTGCTGCTACTTACGTTATTATTCAACAAAACTCACTAAAGACTAAAGGAAAGATAATTTAGAAAGTTAAAAAAAATTAATGGGAATAAAAATAAATTCTAAAAATAAATTGGTTTTCTTTTAGCCTTAATTTTAAAATAAAAACCTTTTTGGTAAAAGCAATAAAGCAGAAAAGTTGTGAATTTAAAAATAGAAGAAGTTACTGCTTAGCAAAATGTTTAGGTTTTGTAAAATTAGGTTATACTATTTAGCATTAAAGACAATAGCTATACATTAGAATGATAATATCTGTGCACTTGCAAAGTGCTTTTATATAGTACACTTATGTTAGTTCAAGCAGATAACAGTTTATGAGTGGTTCATTACATAAAAATAACCTTGTTTTAAAGTTGCTGTATGTGCATCAAACATTGCTAAGTTCTTAGTTAATGATACTACATTTACAATTTTACAGTGATGTGAAGAATTGGTTAGTGTCAAGCATGCTTGCTATATCAAGTTTGCATTTATTTTTATTTACTCTTAGTGCAAAATATGTTACAAAGTAAGAAAAATGACTACATGCTTTGTATTTTCCATGTGCCTAATTTACCTCGATTTCCTTTGTCTTCTGTTACCCAATGTCCGGGGGGAAACAATTGATAATAATAAAAATAATTTCAGAATACTTATGTAATACTTCTTATCAATAAATAACTTAAGATTTGGTGGTTTTTCGTAATTTGAAGGGATTTAATTTACCTTTTTGTGTGTGATGTATTTGACTTTGTAAGCTTATACTTTACAACGGGATAATATCAACATTCCAGTTACCACCTGACTGTATCTATTAAAAATGCCATCAGATTTTTCATCAGACTTTACACTTTTCTCACATGACTCAATTATTCCTAAGAATACCACCTTTACTAATGTTATATTCTTGATAAACCCAGTCACCAAAAACCTGTTTTAATCCTGTAGGATTCTAATCCCACTGAAAATTCCTCTAGAATCACAAAGGCTGTAAGTCAGATATATTATTTCCCAAACTTCAGCCCTAAATTAACCTGCTATTGGCATCTTTTCAAAATTACAAAATGTGGATCTTGTAGAAGTGGTATAAGGAGAACAACATTTTGCCTTAGAAAATAAAAATAGCTGAATACCATAAATTAATGCTATCCTTTAAATTAAGTGCAATGCTCTGATCAAACTTCTTGGTGGGGGAAATAAACACATAATTTTTTTCAAATACACCTTAGTGTTTTTCCAAAGTATGATGTAAGTTAACAAACACTTTGGAGGCTCTACTTTGATATTTTTCCCTTCCTGTATATGTGGGGTTCCCAAATGATAGCAACAACAGCTTCATACATGCAGGGAGGGAAGAATGTCAGCATGAAAACAGTAAAACTTCTCTCTCACTGCCTTTAGATTTGAGAATTCGGTGAGGTTGAGAAAAAAAATGGCTGAAAAATGAGTCATCAATGAAACCAGTTTTAAATTACCATTCATGTCTCAATGTAAGGAAATGTTTTCATTTGTGGAAAAACTCAAGAAGGGCTCATGAATAAATGTACAATGCATTGTGATTTTATGATGTTTTGTGAAGTTTATTCCGAAAAATCAAAAAAAAGTATTTCCCCAACCAAACTGCCTAACTTGGGAGTTGATAAAACCATTTTCCCCACCTGAAATTCTTTCCCAGAATTCTGCAAACCCAACGAAAATGAATATTAAGAATGCCCTGCTCAGAAGAGTTTGACCCAGCAGCCAGCTTTTCACCTTTCCCTTTTCCTCCTGAGATTCTCTTTATCAACCATTGACTTTCAGCATCAAGAGAGGAAGACCTCTGTTGGTGTGAGGAAAGATGAGAAGTTGCCCTGAGGTATGTGTAGCACAGAAAATTAATATGTCAAACAAACTTCCTTTCAGATTAGGAATGTTGACATTTGAGTTGAATCTATCTACTAAACAAAATTTACTTCATTATGCTAGGCTCTAAAGTTACTCCATGACTTAACCAATAAAATGGTGGATATATCTATATATACATATATTCTTCCTAAGCAATTGGAAATTACGGTTCAATTAAGATTATTATGCTGAGTCTACAATCCATTTTTAAAACATATTAGGCATTTTCTGAATAGTTAGCAGCAAGCAGCTTTCCCCAAATGTAATGATTTTGTTAAAAGATTTTAGGTGCTAGCAGCCTAAACAGCACCGGGAGATCTGGGGGTAGAAATTCCAAAAGAATGTTTGATGTAGGAAGAAGACTAGGATCCTTTAAGTGTCCTGCCAGGTAAAAGGCAAGATTCTTAAAGACCTTCGCTGTTGACAACATGGTCACAGGATGCCTCCACTATAAAAACAACAGACTCCCTCCTATGTAGCAGTGAGGGGAGGTTAAACTAGACGGTCTTTGTAGTTGCTTCTAATGCTAAAAGCAAACAAAAAACTAAACTCTGAAGTTGTGTGTTGCTCACTGCCGAACTCAGGTATCTGCTAAATTAAAATGAGTACAACTCAGCACTCAGGTATAACTTTGCCAGACCCCAGGTCACTACTAGATTAAGTAAATGCTCTAGAAGGATTCCAGCGCTGCATGAGATTTGAACTAAAGTCAACTCAATTCAATGAACATTTACTCATCCCCTTCTCTGGGTCACACACCGCTCCAGACACACGGGCTAGCAAGCTGAATAACACACAGGACTCATCTTCCACTACTAGAGTTTAAGGAACACCCAGGAACACAAATTTGAGTCTAACTATGAGCTAAGTGGACATATGTGGACTCTTCAAATGATTTTGCAGTCAACTATGGTAACATACAATTTCTTCCCTCCTACGAATTAAATAAATTGAAGTTAAATGTCTAAGCTAATTTCTGCCTTTCGAAATAGGTACAAAACTCTACCGAGAACAGTGAGAGTTGCATGCATGCACAAATACCAGCGAACTATTGCTCCAAAAATGCAACCCTGACTCAGGTGAAGCTGCTGAAATTTGAAGTTGCATATTTTAACCAAAAAAAAATCATTTTAACTTCATTGAGAATATCCAAATAGAAAGACAAACAGTTGTTTTGTGAGAATCATCTCTAATTCTTTCTTCTTGTTATTTTTCCCCAAGAACCTGAGTTCTGAAAGCAAGAAGTGCTTCTGAACGTAAAGATCATATTAAATGATTTAATAATATTAAATGCTCTAATAATATTAAACAATATATAATAATTTTGCAGTAGAAAATCTTGTTTGTCACAGAAAATCTTACTGTCGATAATCTTGGACACCAAATACTTAGACAATCTTATTTGTCTTGGAATTTATTTATTTATTTATTTATCTTAGAGATAGGGTCTAACTCTGTCACCCAGGCTGGAGTACAGTGGTGTAATCAAGGCTCACTGCAGCTTCAAATGCCTAGGCTCAAGCAGTTCTCCTGCCTCAGCCTCCAAGGAGCTTGGACTAAAGGTGCATGCCACCACACCTGGCTAATTGCTAAAAGAAATTTTTTAGAGATGGGGTCTTACTATGTTGTCCAGGCTGATCTCAAACTTGTGACTGGTCTCAAACTTCAAATTTGAGACTTCTGGTCTCTAACATTATCTCAGTACAGCTCCATTTAAATTTTGAAAAGATGACAAATCTTGGTGCCAAGCACTTCCTTTAATCTGCCACCTCAGCGTCGCAAGTACCTGGGATTATAGATGCCAGCCACCATGCCTGGCTGTCTTGAACTTTCTAATAGCATAAATAAAATGAAGAAGTACAAACACAATTGTTATGGATGTATGTATCAACAGTTCTGTACTTCTAGAAAAAAAAAAAAAAAAGCTGGGGTAGGCAAAAGAAAATGAATTGGGTTCAGGCCAGCAGTTGAACCTGGACCAACCCATGACACGTTACCTTCCCAGTGTTTGCTTTCTTAGTCCCACTCCGTGTGTGTGTGTCCTGTTCACTACAGCCTGTCAGCTCTGCTCTGACCTGCCAGCCTCAGCTAATAGCCGAGTGGAAGACAGAACTGAAACATTGGGGAACTGAAATGTTGTCCACATTATCTCAGTACAGCTTCATTTAACTTCTGAAAAGATGACAAATCTTTGTGGTAAGCACTTCCTTTAATCTCAAAGAGACCCAAAATTAGTCTGTGGACTCATAATGAATGTCGGCATTCCCAAAGGCCAAGCCAGGTTTCTACTAAAAGCAGTGTCCCTATAGTATGATAAATACTCGTCCTAAGAAGAAGCAGTATAGCATAATCATTGAGAGCATGTGATGTGAATTAGGGTCAAATCCTGAACACTTATTAGCTAAGTAACTTTGAGCAACTTATTTAACCACTCTGCCTTAATTTTATTATCTGTAAAATGCGTAAAACAGTACACTTATCTCATAGAATTATAATGAGAGATTAAATGAGATGACACATTTAACTTCTTAGGACAGTGTTTGACACATAGGATTACTAATATTATAAGACAGTATTGCTATAATAATGGTTGCAATTGTTAGTATTACCATTAGCAGATGTTGATGTTGCCTCCCTTTGAAAATCAACTCAGCTCAGTTGCATAGAATCTTCTCCAACAAGCCACTTGAACAAACTCCCAGTTTTACCACTAAAGTGCTACTACCTATGATCATATTCTAATGGTCCACTGCTCAAGAAAATGGAATCCTTATGTCTTGCAAACATGGCTTTTCAATATTTTAAATTCCTTAACTCTTGGGCACAATTACTAAGACCTAAGCCGCAAGCTCTGACGTGCCAACTAGGATGTTACAGTTTCCTGGCAAATGGAATTCAACATGCTTCCTACTGAAAAGTGTCTCTCACTTTGAGAACTTTCAGAATTTGTCATAAAGGAAACTGTTTCCCATTGAGAACTTGGACCTCAAAGACAAAAGGAGAATTCAAGAGAATAGAATTGGATGCCTTGATTCATAAATTTATCTGATGATCACTATGAAAATTGGGCTAATTATTCCACTACAATTTGAGAAGAAGGAAAATATCCTGTAAGAGGCCCTAACCTTACCATGCAAGTATGAAATGTATGAATCTGATAAGCAGAAGCCCTTCAATATAGAACAGGATCACTAAGGACTCTAAAGAAGGAGAGATATTTCAAAAAATAAGAACAGAGAGATAGCAGGACTGCAAAAGATTCGTAGCTGACTTGATCACATGAAGCTTCTATCCACAAAGCATTCAGAATGCCTCTGGCAAAGCCTTCAACTGCTAGAAACTCCAGTGCCACTAGTCTTTACAAATTTGTGTTCTCCTAATATCTGTCTTACAAAATTTTTGCTGCTATACAGGTAAAAGAAACAGTACCAAGCCAATTTATGTGTTGCCAAAATCAGATTTGAAGTGAGAAGACTGTGGTAACGGAGAAACCACATCTTGGAATTTAATGGAACGTGAGGTGTTCTTCTGAATTCTTCAATGTTATTTTCCAAAACAATTGAGCTCTTACTTGAACAGTTCATCTTTGTTTTCTCTGTTTTCTTAATCAAGATATGTGGAGTAAATAGGGCCCTCCTATCTCTACCTTATGGTAAAAGTAAACAAAAGAAAAAAAGTCCTTTTTTTTGTCCTTGTCCTTCATGGAATTTCATTATCAAGGCAAAGCATGTTGAACACGTTAAGTGTTACCCAGATTAAAAATAACTATTATCACTGTATATTACACTTAGGGAAATAGAAAATGCTAATGATGAACCTAAAATGCCACATAATTCTGATTTGCTTTTAGACCAAAAGTGTTTCCAATTCTTAATTTTAAGCAATTGTAGGCTCTCCTTTTAATCCCACTCTATATTAGTGCCAAATATAGAACTGTTACCATTTTAAAGATCCCCTGAAAAGATGTTCAATGCGGGAAAGCAAGCAGTAGCCAGGCAACCAATCTTTTCATCTGGGCCTGGGATCCAATTTGCTACATACACCCAGAGAACTTGAGTGCAGACTCTTCTGGCAGAGCACTAGAAAACATAGGCCCTTTAAAACTTGCAATTCAATAAAAATTTAGATCCCAATAAATTCAGCAGTACTACCTAATAACTCTCTCAAAGTAGAGGATATTGTAAAGCTTACCTTAACAAGGTCTGAGAAAAGTATTTCAAGGTGTTTGCAATATCTGTTCCTGATGGTACAGGATAAATGTTGTGGAGAACCCGGTTGTGATATTCCTGCAAGTACCGGATCTTGGAAGCAACTAGATAAAAGCAAAGAAAAAAAAAAAAAAAAAAAGAAGAAGAAGAAGAAAAAGAAAGAGAAGAATCATCTTGTAATATGTATTAGGCATACAGTCATTTTTTAAAGTGATTACATACAAGAATTTAATCAGTATTTTAAGGAACATAAGTAAATTTTTAATAGAATTCCATGATAGAAACAATTACAAAAAATCTTTTAATTTCTTTTAATTGTATTCGGTACACAAAATTATTCTTAGTTTTCTGGTTTAATAGCCTATTCACAAATTATCTATTGCTTGTTTTTATCACTAAGAAAAGCAGTACTCCAAATTGTTTTCTAATCACCCCCAAGATGGCTTATTATTAGCAAAATAATAATAGATATAAATCTCTGCTGAGGAATTATATTTAATATTGCTTAACTAAAACTGAAAGAGAAAACTGAAAAGTCTTTCTACAACACTCAAAAAATCCTAAAATATAGGGAGTCCATTGCACGATGGCATCAATTGAAGTCAGATTATTAACTCAACATGTGATCATGAAAGTGTGTTTAGTAAATGCTTTAACTGTGAGACGATGTTAAGAGTAGATTAACATGATGAGTGTTAAGGAAGAATACAATGATTGTGCACTAATAAAAACGTAAAAAATAAATGTCACATTTTTTCTTCCAAAGAATTTCATAAATTAGGAGACTTCCTAATAGCTTTCTGAGCTTGGCTGCCCAGATCTTCTCAAGATTCAGGAGGGACTCAATAGATTTATTTACCCTCCTAGACCTACCTGGAGTCACCAGCATTGTCCACATTCCTGACCTGACCTTTGACCTGGCTGTAGTGAAGGACCCCGTTCTAGTCATTCCTCTTTGCAAATCCCAAGGAGCCATGATGATCAACGTCTTTCTGGTCTCCTCTTCCACAGGGTTCTCAACACTGTCCATTTGTCCTTTCAATCTTTAAGGCTACCAAGGGAGCCTTTTAGGTGGTATGGCTCACTGTCAGCAGTTAACAGAAGACATATCAAGTCCTGGAGAAGCAAGGCCTGCTGTTCCCAATAGCCCACGGAAATAAGCTCCTGGATGCATTCTAACTCAGAATCCTTTTGATAAGTGTGGGATGTAGAAGCACAGAACGATAAAATATCAGAACTGGAAGGACCTTAGAGACCTCTTCCCATAACCACTTCCTTTTAAAGATGGGGAAAATGAGACACATAGGTGGTCAATGGCAGAGCCAGACTAGTGCTTAGATTTCCTGATCCCAATCCAGTGATCTTTCCACTATGACATACTCTAGAATATGATTCTGAAATGACGTCCACGTGAATGTGATGTTCACATGAATGTGAACGTCCATTGCTTGACATCAATGCAATTTCCAGCAGTTACCAGGTTAATCACTGATTCTAAATCCTACATACACCATTTATCAGATTTGCCTTTTCTCTCTTCCACTACCTGAACTATTTCCATAATATGGTTAGCATTTTCCCAAAGAAATAAGTCTAGATTACAGATAATAATACCTTGAGTCTGTGTGACACATCAGCTCCAAAGAAAGCAACAAGTTTATAAACATCATCTCAATTAACTCCATAAGTATTTGGTTGTAAATAACTTTTTTTCCTAAGATAAAGTATAAATAGGTGATACTTGAAAACAGTTCAACTGCATAATCTACAAAAGTCCATTTCCTGCTCAGTGTTTTTGATCTGCTATTCATTATATTTTAAAAATCATATTACAAGAAAATCCCCATATTAATGCATAGTTCCAATTTCCAAATATCCGAGATATATGCTAGGCCAGCACATGCTGTCTGCTCACCCACTGTCACAGTAATGAAGCATTACTGTGACTTTTCTCAAGTTTTAATATTCAGCAGGTTTCTGTAGAGTATTTCAGGAATACCATTAATCATTCCACCACCTAAGAAAAGGAGTTGATAATAGTACAGGGTATGGACAGTAAATTCAAATGAGGAAAAAACTCACAGATCCCCCAACTCAGTGGCTTGCTCATAATTCAAGAGCTATAAAACCATCACTACACAACGATTACAAGCATTCAAAAATGTTTGTTAAATGAAAGGATGCTCTTTTTATAGCTCTTTTCATTAAAATGCAACAATAGCTCCTTTCCACAGGTACCCAAATATGCACAGCAAAGCAGAGGTGAGAGTCTCTTTTTTCTTTGAGATCTTTTAATATTTTACAAAAGTCATATTGCATTGTCTCTGTGTACTTACCTGTTCATTTTTCTATACCAGTTTGTAAATTTCCTAAGGGCGGAAACTATACCTTACTCATGGCTCTATCCCAAGCCTAACACACCGGTACTTAGTAGGAACTCAGTATGTTCATAGGATTAAATGAATAAATGAATTAATACTTTAGTAACAGCACTTATCACTCAGGTCTTTAGGATATATAGAGAGTATACATATCTGCATATATATGTACACTATACACATATATACCTGCATATAGACATATGACAGATTGTGGACTCTTCATCCTTAGTGCCAGACACCTAGTAGGTACTCAATAAATCATTGATAAGTGAAGATGAAAAAAAAAAAGGAAGAAAGAAAGTGGGACAGAGAAAGAGGAAGAGAGTGGTGAGTAATCATGAAAGACCATTTATAGAACAGATTGAAAAAACTGTTCAAGCCAATTTGTGCATTGGTGAATGCAACACAATCTTAGCAGTCATAGATTTAACTTCCACGTTTTCAACAATTCGAGAGCAGCCAAAAAGGTCCGTGACAAATAGTAATTTGTAATTGTGCCAAGGATGTGAATAAAACTCATTTACAGTTCAATTTTGTGCACTAGAGGTGGTCATTTGGCTGGTTAATAAGCCCATGTGAGCATCCAAGAGCCTCATCAAAGCAGAATTCCTCTTTACTCCACACACATACCTGACTGCTGCTGCGGAGACTCCAATAACTGGGCCCGATAGATATAAATGAATGATCTTCAACCTCAACTGACCCTAAGGCTACATTTCTCTAGTAAGCTCCTTCTTCTACACTCTTCAATTATAGTTACACTGTCTTCAAAAATCCCCCCGGCACCACCCCTTTCCTTATACTTTAAAAAACCATCTGTTATTGACTGAATTTTGTGGCGCTTAGAATTCATATGTTGAAACCTTAACCTCGAAATGTGACTGTACCCAGAGATAAGGCCTTTAAAAGGGTGATTAAGTTAAAATGAGGCCGTTTCGGTGGTGAACCCTAATCCAATCTGACTGGTGTCCTTGTAAGAGGAGATTAGGACACGTAAGAGATACCAGAAATGTGGGAACACAGAGGAAAGGCCGCATGAGGACAAAGAGAGAAGGTGGACATCTGCAAGTGAAGGAGAGAGGCCTGAGGAGACACCAAACCTGCCAACACCTCGATCTCAGACTTCAAGCCTCCAGAACTGCGAGAAAACATACTTCTGTTGTTTTCGCCACCCCGTCTGTGGTACTTTTATGGCAGCTGGAGCAAACTAATACACCATCATAGAGGAAATATTTTCTTTTTTTTTTTTGAGACGGAGTCTCGCTCTGTCGCCCAAGCTGGAGTGCAGTGGCGCAGTCCCGGCTCACTGCAGTGGGTGACCTCCGCCTCCCAGGTTCACGCCATTCTCCTGCCTCAGCCTCCCAAGTAGCTGGAACTACAGGCACCCAACACCACACCCAGCTAATTTTTTGTATTTTTAGTAGAGATGGGGTTTCACCATGTTAGCCAGGATGGTCTCGATCTCCTGACCTCATGATCCACCTGCCTCTGCCTCCAAAAGTGTTGGGATTACAAGCATGAGCCACCATGCCCGGCCCTGAGGAAATCTTATTAGTAAGGGTTAAGAGTATGAACTCTGAAATCAAACAGTTCTGACTTAAGACCTTGGATCTATCTCCACTTAAGCCCAATTTCCTCATCTGTAAAATGGGGATAATTATATCGACTTCATAGGTCTACTGTGATTATTGTGCTATTGTGATTACTGTGCGAGTGGATACTTTGCACAGTGCCTGCTATACACTCCACCTATATTAAATAGTAGATGTCAAAAACCTACTAGCATCTCCTTTCCTTGTCCTGCCAAACACCAATCCCACCACTCACTGGGGCTCTCCACCCATCAGTGTGTCTCCTATGGACTTCATGTCTTCCCTTTTGCTAAATCATTTCTACCAGGATTCAAACAAACTGTAGAATCTCCCTTGTCGATGGGAAAGAAAAAAACCTCTCTTCTGCCTTTCCATGCCCCCTCCAGCGACGGGTCTCTGCCTTCAGAGCAAGAGGAGTTGTGCACATATTCTCCTCTCTCTGTCACTTCCTGTTCCTCCTTCCACTCACTCCAGTTTGGCTCCCACATCCACCACTGTACTGAGTCCTTTTCCCACAATCATCTGGAGCCTCCAGATTGCCAATCCATTGGGTACTTTCTGATCACCATTTTCCTAGGCTTTTCAGAGCATTCTGTACGTTGATCCCTCCCTCCTTCCTTCTTGAAACTCTCTCCCCTTGGCGTTCCAGATCCCACATTCCACTGGTCTGCCTCCCGTGGAATGTACCCTTCTTCAAGTGCTTTGCCACTTCCCCCTATTGCTTGATGTCTAAGTGTTGGAATTCATCAGGGCTCAGTCCTAAACTCTCTGTTCCTCTCTCTCGATATTCTCCCCATAGGCAATCCCAACCATCCACAGGGCTGTCAGGACCGTCCAGGGGCCAACTGCTCTGAAAGGTCTGTCTCCATCCCAGGAGGGTAGCTCTTGTGAATAACAGGCCTCATCGATTCAATTTCTCCACTCGGGAATCTTATAAATATCTCAAAGAAAACACGTCCGACATTGACTCTTAGGTCTCCCTTGCCCCAAGAAAGAAGCCTACCCCACCATCTGTGTAATCCACCTAGTCACTCAAGCAAAGCATTCGAAAGTTCATCCTTGACAGCCCCTATTCCCTGCCGTACCTCACTCCTCTAATCCAATCCATTGCTAAGTCCTATTAATCACTAAGTCTTATCACTAAATCCTATCAAATACATCTCCCAACTGTCTTCTGTTCTTTGTCACTGTCGTTACTCAGCAGCAGCATCTCCTGATCAAGTCTAACAGCCTCCTAACTCATTTTTCAGATTTCTTTTTGCTTCTCTCCACTCTTTCTCCTCAGAGCAGCCAAACAGATCTTTTAAAATTATAAACTGCTTCATACTGTCATAAACAATAACCACTGCTCAGAGTACTTCATGGGCTGCCCACTGTCTTCAGGACAAAATCCCAAATCCTCCTTAGTGTTGTTAAAGTCCCTGCCTATCTTCCACCCTAATCTCACGACACAAGAGCCAGACACTGTTGTGCTTATTTATTTTATTTATTTTATTTTATTTTATTTTATTTTTGAGACAGGGTCTTGCTCTGATCGCTCAGGTCTGATCTCTGCTCAGTGCAACCTCCACCTCCCGGGCTCACGTGATTCTCCTGCCTCAGCCCTGCCAGTAGCCGGGATTACAGGCACTGGTCACCGTGTCTGGCTAATTTTGTATTTTTAGTAGAGCCGGGGTTTCACCATGTTGGCCAGGCTGGTCTCAAACTCCTGGCCTCCCAAAGTGCTGGGATTACAGGCATGAGCCACCACACTTGGCCCCTTTTTTCCTTAACACTGTTTTTTGTTTTTTTGTGTTTCTTTCTTTTTTTTTTTTTTTTTGCTTGAAAACCTTTCTATGTCCTTGTCCCTCTTCATAGAGTGCTTTCCCTCCACATTTTGTGGGACTAACTCCTACTCATACTTCAAAACCGACTTTAAGTGTCCCTTCCTCATCATGAAGGTCTTTGCAAACTTCCTTGTCTGAAACGATTCCCCGATCTCCACCTTCATTTCTTTCTGTGTAACACTCTGCGGTTTTGTCCAGAGCAGTGAGAACAATTTGTAATGATGTATTTATTTAGGTGACTGTTGACTGTCTTTGCTAAGTGAACAGTGAGCTTTTTGTTCACCATTGTATACCCTCGGTGCCTATTAAGTATTGAATTTGCTGAGTTCCTAGTAAAGATGAAAATAGACAGGGCAGGAAGGGAAAGAATGGCCTTTTATAGCTGTTCAACTTTGTGTCTTTATAAAAATAGCCCAGGAGGCCAACTATTAAAACTGTGATGAAAATGAAGACAAAAAACAAAAGGGGTCTGTGCATACACAAATTTAATCTCTGTTTGATATTTTACTGCCCATTCTATCCTCACCGTTTCTTAGGGGCTTTGCTACTTTTTGGGAGCAAAAGCCATAAAAGCAAAATTCACTCATAGACTAAACGTACTTTAACAAAATTGGCATTGCATAAAACATAAGTTTTAAATCTTTCTTCTTTAAGTCTTAAGCATTTTCCTATGTCACTAAATATTTTTAACGGAGATCCATCCCTATTTTTGAAAAATTTAATTAGCAATGCTCATTATCATAAAAGGAAAAAATTCAGGTAAGCAACATGAAGAAGACAAAAACACCTAAAGGGTCCACTACTGAGAAACAACTGTAGTTAACATTTTGGCATGTTATCCTTCTAGAAAATTTTCTCTGCATATTACCAGAATGGGATTAAACTGTGTATAGTTTTAGAATCTGCTTTCCTCACTTTCTAGGCACTTCTGTATCATCATTTTAATGGTTTTATAATTTCCTTTATGTAAGAGAATCATAATTTACTTTACCAATAATCTATTTGTGAGATTTTGGGGTGTTTTCCAGTATTCTATTCAATGCTGCAAAGATATTCTTTTCTTTTCTTTTACTTTGTTTATTTTTTGTAGAGACAGAGTCTCACGATACTGCTCAGGCTGGTCTCGAACACCTGGGCTAAAGGGATCCTCCTGCCTCGGCCTCCCAAGTGCTAGGATTACAGAAGTGGGGTGCCACGTTGAGACCAGAATATCCTTTTAAATACTCTATGTGCACACATCTTTAATTATTTCCTTAGAATAAATTTTTAGTTATGAGATTGCTGAGTTATATGGAAAACACTCATTTTTAAAGCTCTTGGTAAGAGTTAAGAAATCGTCCTTCAGAAAGACAGTACCTGTTTACATACCAGCAGAGTATATACATCATTAAGTGTGAATAACATCCCTTGAGCATCCATTATGTTCCAGGTGCTCTATATACTTTTTTTTTCTTTTCTTTTTCTTTTCTTTTCTTTTTTTTTTTTTTTTTTTTAGACATATTGTCTGTCTCCCAGGCTGGAGTACAGTGGCTCAATCTTGGCTCAGTGCAAGCTCCGCCTCCCGGGTTCACGTCATTCTCCTGCCTCAGCCTCCCGAGTAGCTGGGAATACAGGCGCCCGCCACCAAGCCTGGCTAATTTTTTTAATGTATTTTTAGCAGAGACGGGGTTTCACCGTGTTAGCCAGGATGGTCTCAAACTCCTGACCTTGCCATCCGCCTGCCTCGGCCTCCCAAAGTGCTGGGATTACAGATGTGAGCCACCATGCCCGGCCCTATATACTTATTTTTAACCATAGCAATAACTTTGCAAGGTGGTCACTATCATTACTATTAAAAGTTGAATAAACCAAAGCTCAAAAACAGTAAGTGACTTGCCCAAAGGCACAAAGCTAATAAGTATAAAACTGATAGTTTAATAGGCTGCAAGCCATGCTTTTCCGCCAGACCACATTGTTCTTTAATTATTTTTACTGGTTTAATAATATTCATGATTTAGCATGAAATATGGACACTTCCTCTGTTCTATTGTTCACATTTAGGTTGTTTCCAATATTTCATTAAGTAAAACTGCAGTGAGCAGACAAAATATTAGACTATTTAGAAATTAGACTATTTATTTCTTAGAAAACACAAAACAAAACATGTTTACTTCATTAGTCCTGCCCTTCACTTCTTGAAAAATCAGATCCCTTTCACCCTTCAAGGCTCATCTTAAGAGTTACATTGGCCGGATGCAGTGGTTCATGACTGTAATCCCAGCACTTTGGGAGGCCGAGGTCAGGAGTTTGAGACCAGCCTGGCCAATATGGTGAAACCCTGTCTCTACTAAAAATACAAAAATTAGCCAGGTGCAGTGGCACCCACCTGTAATCCCAGCTCTTCGGGAGGCTGAGGCAGAATTTCTTGAACTCAGGAGGCAGGGGTTGCAGTGAGCTGAGATCACGCCACGGCACTGCAGCCTTGAGTGAAGCCTTCTAACTGACGCTGGACATTATCAATAGCTCTGTTTTCTGACTACCCAGAGCACATATTATCTGCTTCCAAAATTTTTGCACTTCATTATATAAATATTTCACTGATTATAAACTGTTCTAGATGGTTCTAAATTAGTTTCATGTTTGCAAATCTAGTTTCCCTAACAACACTTTAAGATCCTTGGAGACAAAACCATGTTATATTACATTTGTACTCCCTTGGGACTTGTCACAATGCTAGGTACATGGCAAATGGTCCACAGCAGCACAGTGGTTGAAATGAATTGAAAGTTTAAATGTCAGTTATCTTTAGTCCTATTAATATTCCCTAAATAACTGCTTTAAAATTCTAATATCATTTACACTAATAAGTAATTTTGAGATGAAATTTGCTTGTATAACATGCAAATAATGCAGTACTCTTTTTCATGATTTATTTCCTTCCATCTCTCATTCCAATGGAACTCCCCAAAATTTTATAGGTTCTTCATTATCATTTGCAGTACTCGTTTTTTTTCCTGCAAATTGGCTACTCCAACTTTATTTTTAATTACTTAGACCCCAAACATGTTGAGTCATGGTGTTATCACGACGCCCTGCAGAGATCCCTGGGAGGGAATGTGAGTATGTGAGTTCCCTCCTACAGCTATGTGTGAATTCAAGCAAATCATTTAATATGTATAAGCCTCAGGAGTTCTTATTTGTTTGTTCTGCTCTGTTTTTGCTAAATGAGAAATTAAAGTAACTTTTTCCCCACATTCTTTGCCAGTGCTAGTTATTAATATTGTAGATTTGATAGTATATGTCCTAATTCCATCTTAATTTTTTATTGGTTTCTTCTTGCATGACATAAAGCCTAAGATTTTACAGATGATTTTCTGTCATTGCCCCCTTATAAGCCATTCATCTTCTTTTCATTCTAAGCTGTCATTAAGAAATGATAGACATAAATAAAGAGGATGTGGACATATTTCACAAATGTGCGTTGTTATAACTATTCACTACAATGGTTTAAGTAAAAATCATGCCTGATACCTTTCTAAATTTTTCTCTTGACTAGCGGATCAATAAGGAATCAGATATCCTCCTCAATTACCTGCCACTGCATATCTGTCTTTACTCACTATTTTTGTGTCCTTCATATAGACTAGTGATTCTACTTATTGACCCTACTGGTTCTGTCTAGAAATCAACTCCAGGGTCTACCCTCTTCTCCATCCATGTTGATATCACCTTAATTCAAGCTTTTGTAATCTTTTCCCTAGATTAACTGCTGTGATGTCCAGATTGATTCCCTTCTGATCCTTTTTCCACATGACACACAGTGTGATCTTTCTCAAGTTCAGATCTTCCTCATTTTCTGCTGGTTGAAATCCAAACAATTAACTTAGCATATCGAGCTAAAGCTCCCTGCTCACCTGTCAGGTTTCACCTTCTGCCTCCTTTCCTTGTGTCCCACACTTCAGTCATACTGACTTGCAAAAACTCTAACTCATGATGTTGTTATTCCTCCATGTTTCTAGACACATTCTCTACTACAGGAATGCAACCCACACTTCTTTGCCTGGCTAAATTCTAAGAATTCTTTAAAGCTTAGCTGTACCCATTTCCCCAGTAGATAACTAACCTTCGCACAAACCGCATTACATGCATCTCCTCAGCACGTTCATAGCACACGGGACTTCCTTCTATCATGGATGGCATTTATCAACGCATGCTACAATTATTAACTCAACGGCTGTCTCCTCCACTAGGCTATCAGAACCTTCAGATCAGAAACGGTCTCTTTAATTTTAGTATACCCAGCATTTAACAAGTGTCTGGTCCTAAATGTTTGTTGAATGACTGAATGAAGAAATGAAGAAATGAATGAATGAATTGCCACAGGACTCTTGGTACAATGAAGCAGTTCAGAACTTATTTTCCTTTCATGGGCTAGTTTTGAATCTTGAATATAACAGGAAAGTTTCCACTACCTCCTCTTCCTACTACTCATAGGAAGAACAATTTGTATCATAAGAATTACTTGTATCACTTTCCTCCAGAATCCCCCAATTCCACCACCATCCATTTTGGGGTATGGAGCTGGTCTGGCTGAAAGCTTAAGAACGGAATAAGGATGGGATCATATCTTCAAGGATAGAGTGAGATCAAAGAATACCCATTCCAAGAGTCAGAAGGCCAAACAGAGAGCCCCACTCTAAGGAACTAACTGTGCGAGAAGCCAGGCATGGCCTCATGGTTATAGGATATGCGCCCCTCTCTCACCCTGACCAGCTCAGAGAACACTCAGAGCAGAGGTATATAAATATTTTTCATTTTCTGAGTCAGTCTTGACTGAGATTAGAGCTATGTACCTCTAGGTGCAGGAAAGTGAAACACCCTTCATAGAGGAAAATCTCTAAGAAGGACGTTTTGGGAAAAATAATCTTAGGAGGAACGGTAGAAAAAATACAGGGCTTAGCACAGCTAACATTGGCCCTATTCTATTCAGAATGAGTTAGATTCCCTTCCTCTGTTGGATTAGAGCCACAGAGAAGAAGCCCTGAGGGTAGAAGGTATCCAGGCTACCCCACTGGCAGACACTCATCATCTACCTTCAATAGTCACCATCTGTCCCCTTCTACTCTTTCTCTCTTTTTTTCTTGCTTAAAGATTTAAGCATATCCTATTCATCACATTATTTAACTTATCAATATTTTCATATAATTTTTCACTAATAAAGACATTAAGAATATAATGACATACTATTATCACAACATTAACAAATAAATCCTTTAATATCAGAAGCCAAACAAGATTTGAGGGGAATTTTCCAAATTTCATATGCTCCCTTCCCTCATTCACAGATTAGCAACTATCACCTGCACTCACCAGTCTCCTAAGGAAAACCACACAAACTCTGAGAACATGGGCCTTGGGGTTTCTTAGGTTCCATTTCCAGCCACATGTTCCAACTTTTCCAAGTATTTCATCATTCACCTCATCATACATCTGTAATTTTCTGCAGCTCCTACAAGAGTCACCTCAACCCTCCTCCTTGCCTCATCTCAACAATGAGAGCTTTTCACACACACAAACACACACACAATCCATTTTACTGATGGGAAAAACAAAACAAAGCAGAGGCACCAAGAGTCTAAGTCCAGGGTTTATTTGAATTCTGGCTTTCTATTTACTATGAGAATGTGGACAAAGTCATGAACTTCTCTGAGTCTCAATTTCCTAATTTATAAAATGGGGGTAATTATATCTATCTCACCGAGTTGCTATAAGGACTTTAAAATATTGCATATATAAACTACCTAGCACAATGACTAGCACATAATAGATAATACATTACTACTATAATTAGCCATTACAGGTGAGTTTCTCTTCTTCCCCTTTCCCAGTTCAATACTCTGTCCCTTAAAATGGCATAACCTATGGAGTAAAGAAGACAGAAGACATACTAGTGATCTTGTGTCATCAATAAAATCAAGAATAGCCCCCTACACACACACACATACATAGACACACATGCACATGCAAGGTGCACACACACACACTCTACTGCTGCATGTGGTACTAAAATTTATTCTATATTCAGAGATTTATCTTGTAAAGAACAACAGACAAATGCAGCTAATAAAAAAGATATATTCAGAAATGGAGATGTGGGGAGAACAAGGCGACAATGCACTGTTTGACAACTGTAGCACACAGGCAGAGTTCTTTGCAAATCCTTGATCAAAGAAAGATCTTCTCTTTTGAGGAAGGTCATCTTCTTTAACTGAAAGCAAAACCTCATAAAAGACACAAATGAAGGGTTGTGGAAGAGGATACACAGGTAGAGAAGCTGAACAGTCCCAAGGATGTCAAATGTCACAAATGGCATTGTTAAACTCTTCTAAATATTTGCATACTTACATACATAGTCTTCAGCCAGTTTTGGTTTCAGGTAGCAAATTTTACCTGGCACTTTCGGCAGACAGGGGAGGTCAGCAAAGAACATTCCTGTTCTTTGGCAAGTGACTCCAACACTATCATCATCATTAGCATCATCAACATCATCATCATCATCATCATCCATTACATTTGTATGGCCATTTACATTTTTCAAAGTACTCCACATACATAATTCAATTAAATTTTTTCAGCATTTAACATGTGAAAAGCAAAATGTCCAGTCTAGGGAATTTTAGACATTAGCAACAAGTTAAGCAGCTAAAGTGAAAGGAAAGATACCGGTGTTCTTATTCATTCATCAGATAGTGATTAATGAAGCACTTCGATATATCAACATAAATAAGACAAAATCCTTACCTCTAGAAGGTCACAATAATCACAATAATAATTCTAAATTCTGAGTGTTTACTATATGCTGGTAAACATAAAAATAGTTGTGTTGCTATTATTTCCGTATTACCAATGAAAAAACTGAGGCTGAGAGAGGTTAAGTAACTTGCCCAAGATCATGTAGGAAGTAAATGACAGAGCCATTTCCTGATATGTCACCTATAAAGAGAAACATTTGAACTAGCTGTGACCCCCACTGCACATTTTAGTACACTAATTATGTATACACATACACACATCTGTACATACATACATAAAACCATCTAGTTAGCTTTCATACATGAATTAGTAAGACCTAACACCTGTCAATGCAAAAAAGTCTAGGCCAGATGTGATGGCTCATGCCTGTAATCCCAGTCACTTTGGGAGGCTGAGGCAGGTGGATGACTTGAGCTCAGAAGTTCAAGACTAGCTTGGGCAACATAAGTGAGGCCCCATTTCAACAAAATAAAAATTTTTTAATAACCAAGTGTCATAGTGATACCTATAGTCCCAGCTACTTGGGAGACTGAGGTGGGAGGGTGGCCTGAGCCCAGAAGATTGAGGCTGTGAGCCTTGATGGCACCACTGCACTCCAGCTTGGGTGACAGAGTGAGACCCTGACTCAAAAAAAAAAAAAAAAAGATTTAAAAAGTCTAAACATGGAACTGCTTCCCGGGTCCCAGAGATGGGACACTTGCAATAAAGAAAAGGGGGAAAAAAATGTATTCCCCTCAAACAAACTATTCCTCCTCAAAAAAGGAGGTTTCTATTCCAGTTTCTAATGCACTGTTGGTCAAGAGAGCTTGTACTAGAAACTTTGAAAGTCAGATTCATTTCATGATGTGATGAAGAAATTGATACAGGCAGTGAATTTTCTTCAAGTTGAATGTTGGATATGTAATAATTTGACACAGAACAGGGAAATCTATTCTATTTTGATGCAACTGGGTTAGGTTTTAAAGACTTGTTTTTCAAAGTTTACTGAGCAGCTTCCTCAGATCAAGATTTTGAAATTAGAGAATCTGAGGCCAAATTTTAAGCACTTCCTACCCCACTGGAAGAGTGACTCACAAGCTTGCACTTTCTAACTGATGAGATAAGACATCTGAATACTGTGCTTATTGTACTTGAAACTGCAAGGGGAGGGAGAGAAACAAGAGCATTACTGATCTTTTCAAGAAAGTATAAATTCAGACATATGGATTTAGCAAATGAAAACTAGAAAATTATTTAATCTCTCATTACTAAATTTCACTGAGCTCTCTATTTAAAAAATCATAGGTTTTTGAAGAACCGAGGAATTATTTGGTGAAAATTAAATAATTTTAGGAATATACGAAGGCCGATGACTATGAATCATTCTTTAAGTTTCTACAACTAAGTGCAATACTCAAGACGTATCTGAAGTATTAACCACCTACCCGGCCGGGCGCGGTGGCTCAAGCCTGTAATCCCAGCACTTTGGGAGGCCGAGACGGGCGGATCACGAGGTCAGGAGATCGAGACCATCCTGGCTAACACGACGAAACCCCGTCTCTACTAAAAAATACAAAAAACTAGCCGGGTGAGGTGGCAGGCGCCTGTAGTCCCAGCTACTCCGGAGGCTGAGGCAGGAGAATGGCGTAAACCCGGGAGGCGGAGCTTGCAGTGAGCTGAGATCGGACAGAGCAAGACTCCGTCTCAAAAAAAAAAAAAAAAAACCACCTATCCAATGTGGCTCAATTTCAAAACAAAATGATTGCACTGAAAATAAATTCTACTCCCTAAGAAGACACGGATAGCCCAGAATTGCCTAAACAAGAAGATGCATCGTAGCCAGCACTGTCCTTAAATGTCTGGCTATGTGGAAAACCTCTGGGAATTATTTGGGATCCACTTTCCTGTAAAAGCGCAATTCTCTTCCATGACAGTGCGAAAATTCAAGTTGCCATTCGTGATCAACCTGGAGTCAAAATTCAGATGTACTTTGATTCAGAACATACTACACAATTCAGAAGAATCATTCAGTCCATCACACAGCAAAATTTTTACTTGAACAAAATCGAACCACAATTAAATATAAAATTACAACTCTCTAAAGACTGTTTTTAAGACTCTTAAAACTATAATAGTATTGTTACAGTGTTTCCCATGTGCCAGGCACTGTTCTAAGCACTTTATCCTTTTAACTCTCTAAGCCTCACAACAATTCTATGAGGTAGGTGCTCTTTTATTTCCCTGCTCTTATTTCTTTACTGATGAGAAAACTGAGAAAATTGTTATCAATTTAAAAAATTCGACCGGGCGCAGTGGCTCACTCCTATAATCCCAGCGCTTTGGGAGGCCAAGGTGGGTGGGTCATCCTGAGGTCAGGGGTCAAGAACAGCCTGGCCAACATGGTGAAACCCCATCTCTACTAAAAATACAAAAATTAGCTGGGCATGGTGGTGAGCGCCTGTAATCCCAGTTACTCTGGAGGTTAAGGAAGGAGAATCGCCTGAACCTGGGAGGCGGAGGTTGCTGTGAGCCGAGATCACACCATTGCACTCCAGCCCTCCAGCCTGGGTGACAAGAGCGAAACTCCGTCTCAAAAAAAAAAAAAATTCATGCAGTCCAGGTATAATCTGTTCTTTCACATATTCAGTAAATGTTCACTGTAGTTAACTATGTGCCAGTTGCTGGGGATGTAACAGTGCACAAGACAGCCACAGTCCCTGATGTCATGCAGCATATGAGAAAGTGTGAAAAATGAACGAAAAGACAGTAAATATTTTTTAAAGGTCTATAAAGATATTACAAGAGACTCAAATACAGACTAAAGAAGCGGCTGGGAAATGCCTTCTTGACACAGGATAGTCCGGGAAGACCTTTCAGAAGAGATAATATTTAAGTAAGACATGAAAGATGAGAAGATGCTAGGCATGGAAAAGTAAGAGAAAGATTCTGGGTCAGGACTGCAAAGTGAAGACAATCATCTAAATCATACACAACTAAAATGTCACCAAATTGCAGTTAAAGCATTTTTCAAAGACAAGAAGAAAAGGAGACAAGGCAAGAAAACATAAAGTGAGATCATTTTTGGAAGCTTGAAAGCCAATAGAGAAGTAGCAGTTGACTTGGAAGAGACCAGAAAAAGTCAAATCCCAGGCCAGCAGCAGTACTAAGAACCAACTGATTCCAAAGCCAAGAACCAACTAGTGTGCATTTCAGGCTTATCAAAAGGCACAGAAATGGCAGCAACAGATAGCTTTGGAACAAGAGGTAAGGGGCAGAAGAGAGTGCTAAAAAACTGAAGGGGATTGGCTGAAAACTGTTTAAGAGCAACGAGAACCCTAAATTTTCTCCCCTACTTCACATGCCTGAGAGAGCACCTTTCCTCGACTCAGAAAATCTCAAGTTCATTGCCAGAAGAGAGACACATCAGAGGATCTCCAGAATGGCAGAGACCAAACAGAATGGAAAGCCAGGATAATCTACCTAACCAAGGGGATTTGCTGGCTATATGAAGTGTAAATGCTAAATGCAGAGCGCAACCAAACCCTGCCTTCCAATCCCTTGCAGCTAGACCCTTACCCTTCAGGCTGGAGACTAGAAGCCTCTTTTTTTCCTCCTTCCTTCTGTGAATCTGACTAAGTCAAACAGGAAAGGTCTGAAGACAGTGACACCAGGGGTGCCCCCAGTAAATGGCCCTCTAACCTGCTCAGGTCAGCTTCTTAGTTTCAGCCCTTAATTGTGAGTAGACAGGGAAGGATGGCCAACAATCTAAAGAAAGCCTCTAACTGTAAGACCAGAAGGAGAGAAAATCAACTTGGAGAGAAAGAATCTGTAAGGAAGAAGAAAACTTTATCTTAAAAAAACAAAAAAACAAAAAAAAACCTGTTACTAATATCAGAAAGATAAGATACTCTACCTGTGAATGAATGCTGTTGTGTTCTTAGAAAAACAACATACAGTGAAGAAAAAAAGTTTTTGTAGATCAAAAACATAATCCCAGGAATAATCAATAGAGGGTTTAGAAGATACAATTGAGAAAATTTCCCCAAAGTACAGCAATAGACAAAATAAAAGAGAAATGACAAATACAGGATAGCCAATATCAGAATATAAGGAGTTTCAGAAAAAGGCAATAGCAAAACCCAAAGAGTTAAAACCATTAACAAAATTAGTTAAGAACTTTTTAGATAAAGGCGGATTAAAAGAGCCCACCATGATGAGTAAAAATAGACACAGCAATGCACGTTGTTATGAAATGTCAGAAGCTAGGGACAAAGAAAAGACTACATACTTCTAGAGAACTTTTAATTTTTTATATTACTTAAGAAAGATCAAGAATCAAAATGGCTTTCAAATTCTCCAAAGCAACACTGGAAACAAGATAAGGATGAAGTAATGCCTTCAAAACTCTGAAAAACAATGTTCCCAAAGCAGAATTCTACATTCAGGCAAACTACAAATCAAAAATAAAGGCATATTTATGTTTGGACGAACGGAGGCAAGATGGTGCACTTCCGGGTTCTTCATCCCCCCCCCCAACATTTCCCCCTCCCAACTTTTCCCGCGCCCGCGAAAATGCAGCCAGCAACCCGGGAAGGTGCAGACCAACTGGGCATGCACCAGGTGACGTCAATCCAAAGAGACCAAGATTTACCTGGTCGCACCTGCGGAACGCCCCCGACACGCCCGTGCCCCGCCTATTGCCCTCCCACTCCTAGAAGAGCCGCTCTCCGCCAGTGAGCCACGCGGCCTTCCTCCAGCCCCACTGAAGTCGGGATGCAGGAACCCCGCCCGAGAGCCCCATGATGGGGGGACTCTGTCGGCCTTCTTTGCCGGAGGCCGACAGACTTCTTCCCCACACCTTAGGTTACCAAAATAAACTTGCAGTTTTGCTCCTGACCTTTGCCTACTTGCTGGTTCTTTTGTGCCCGCTCGGCTGGTCTTAGAAAAACAAATCAATTTAGACATTCATAGATGCATTGTTTCTCCTGGGAGAAGAAACACCCAGTTGTGTATCAGGCATAGAGGGCAATCAGTCAAGGTCAGAGCAATGCGGTTCGAGAGACAAATTCCTGAAAGTTGCCATCACCAAGAACCCCAGACCATGCTTTTAACCCAATGCAGAATGCCTCGGCAAGCATGGCCCAGATATTTGTTCTTGAGCCAATAAAGTTCCTACTTTCCTCCACAGTGGCCTCAAACAGCTAAGGACACTCGTTTTACCCCCACAGAAAGTTTCTGCTTTGACCTGCTTCTAAGAGCTAGAGGCAGGTCATGTTGAGCTTAAGCAGAAAACATAGAGTAACTCACACCCTGACCACATTTCTGGTCAGAGGTCCCCTGGCCTACACGACAGCACCACCAAAGCCTCAACTGGGAGGACCCCCTTCTTTCCTAGGACTCACTTCTGACTTTGTTCAGTGACCTCCCAAAGGGGAGCTCTCAAGGAAGCTGAATTTAGATTGTGTCCCAGAAACTGTTTAGCACATCTTCATGATATGAAAGAGGGCATACAATTATGCATACACTTTCAAAAGTAATAATAACGTACACTCATTTACCCACCACCAGAATAAAAGATAGAACATTTCCTATATCTTATTTGTACCTACTGCTGATTTAATCCCCCACACACACCGTAGATATAAGTCCCTTTCTAATGTTTTCATTTATCATTCCCTTGCTTTTCAGTTTCATCCACTGATGATGTATTATGCAAACATTAAATTATTTAATTCAAAAAATTGAAGGGCAAGCATGATCCCAGTGGCATAAGAAAAACACAATATGCATATTGTCATTGTTGAGAAGGCTCCCATGTTTACAAGCTGGTTTTTTTCTTTTTTTTTGAAGAGACAAAGTCTTGTTCTGTTGCCCAGGCTGGAGTGCAGTGGTGCAGTCACTGCTCACTGCAACCTCAAACTCCTGGCCTCAAGCGATCCTCTGGCTTCATCTTCCCAAGTAGCTGGGATTAAAGGCACGCACCATCACACCTGTGCCCTGTATTCATGATTTTTGATAATCATTTCTTTATTAAAGAATAAAGAGCTGCTGTGACTTCATTTTGACCCAGAAATAGAGAGTAGATGAATAGCCACAAGCCTGGTTCTAAAGGCAGCCGCCATTTATTTAAGAAATGGATCTAAAAACCAGAGACTAGAGTTTAAGCACTCAAAAATAATCAGCTTAAATATGGTAAAAGAGGAGGATTCTGCAAAGAGGATGGTGGTAGCAGCATAGTTTTTCAGTCAACCCAGGGCCCTCTGTTAAAAACAGACAGATCAATGAGGATAACAAAACCAAACACCCACTGACAATCTCTACAACAAAATTAGGAGACAAAGTATCACCGTGGACTAAATACGAAAGGATGGGGACAGACTGCTGATAGCCACACAGCCATGTGGCTTCAGCATCTATGCAGGAAGACACGAAAGGAAGGCAGTCGGGTCTCTGATGGTCTTCAGAACAGAACTCTCAAGTCATCAACAGCTACTCTCTGGAAGCTGGGGCCCAGTCTGAAAACAGGAGTCAAAGCAAGGAGGGAGTTCCTCTGGTGATAAGATCTGAAAGTGATGGAGCAGATTCTAAAAACGAACAAACCAAAAACTACTTTCCTGAAGCAAGTGAGGGAATCCCACAAGGGAAAAAAAACCCTAAACTCTGGATCCCCAAACTCTGACATCTCTGACTGACCCCTGAACCACACAAGTACAAAATAGACCAGCTAAAGACAAAAGATCTGAACAAAGTAAGGAACTGCTGCATGAGAACAGAGTTTGCAATTCAATCCCAGTCAGGAAAACTACCCATAAAACAAAGGAAACAACACCTCATCAGTGGGAAATAGTAGAGCCCAAAGTCTCCAAAACTTAATATTCATTATATCCGGGATACAACTCAAAATGACCCAGAATAAGAAGAACCAAGAAAATAAAACACATTCCCACAAGAAAAGTCAGTATATTCTGATCCTGAAAGGAAATAGATGCTGGAACTAACAGACAAGGATTTTAATGAATTGCTAAAACTATCTTCAATTAAGTAAAACAAAACATGTTTTCAATGCATGAAACTCTCATCAGAGAAATGGGAAGTCTCAGCAGAAATTTAAAAAAAAATTATACAAGAAGAACAAGATGGAAATTCTAGAACTGAGAAACAATTTCAGAAATTAAAAAAATTAACCGAATGAGCTTACAGCCATTAGAAACAGATATGACAGAGGAAAGAATATGTGAACTTGAAAATAGAGCAATAGAAAGTATCCAAGGTGAAGAACAGAGGAGAAAAACGATTAAAAAAAAAAAAAAAGAAGCGAGCCTCAGAGGTTGGTTAGGTAGCATCAAACAGTAAGAGGTACATATGTGTGATGGAAATACAAAAAGGAGAGGACAAAAAGAATGGGGCTGAGAAAATATTTGAGAAATAATGGCCAAAGAGTCCTCAGATTTGGTAACAGGCAGAAATTTTCAGACGTGAAATGACAAACACCAAGCAGAATGAACACCCTGAGGCCCAGGCCAGTAGAAGCCCACATGACACTCAGACTGTTGAAAGTCAAAGATAAAGAGCAGATCTTCAAACCAGTAAGAGAAAAACAGTAATTTACATACCTTTTATGGATATTTGGCAAGTAATGGCTGAATTCACCTCTGAAACCAAGAAGGCCAGAGGGAATAACATTTTTAAAGTACTCAAAGGTAAATGTCGAAGCAAAATCCTGTATTCAGCAAAAATATTATTCAAGAATATAAAAGCAAAATAAAGACTTTTTCAGACAACAGAAATCTAAAACATTTGGTCACAAGTAGAGCTGCACTACAAAATACGTGAAGGAAAGTTTTTCAGGTTGAAGAAAATAAATTTCAGATAGAAATTGGAGCTCTCAGGAAAAAAAAAAACAAAGAGTACCAGAAATGGTAAATACCTTGATAAATGCCAAAGACTATACTTTCTTTTTCCTGTTAATTTCTTTACTAACCATGTAATTTTAAAATTAAAGTTACAGCATTGTCTTGTGGGGTTTATAACATATGTAGATGTATTACATAAAATAAGTATAAAATAAAGAAGGATATGGGCCTATAAAGTTGCAAGATTTCTATATTTTAAATGAGGTAGTACATTATTAACTGTGAAAAATTAAGGATGTACATAATAATTGCTCAGTCAACCAGTATTTTAAAAATGCAAAAAAGAATATTTAAAAAGACAGTAGGAAAACTTTAAAGGGTGAAAGGAAATGAATGGGAAACATAAACCAGATAAACAGTATGTGAAGGTAGTCCAGAGTAGCAATATTAATATCGGATAAAATAGATTTCAAAGCAACATATATTAACAAGAATTAAAAAGACATTTCATAAAAATAAAAGAGATATTCAACAGGAAAACATAGCAATCATAAAAGTGTATGAACCCAGTAACACAGCTTCCAAACACATGAAGCAAAAATGACAGATTTAAAGGGAAAAGGAATTCTATAATCTAAAGACTGCAATATGCCTTAACAGCAACTATTAGAAAAACTAGACAAAAATCAGCCAATGCATAGAAGATTTCAACACATCACCTAACAATTTAAAAATACATTTTGTTTTCAATTGGCACATAGAATGTTTACCAGTATAGACTATGTTTGAGGTCATAAAACAAGTCTTAATAAATGTCAAAAGATTGAAAGCATACAGAATATATTCTCTAACAAAAATAGAATTAAGTTAGAAATCAAAAACAAGATAACCAGGAAAATTCTAAATATTTGGAAATTAAACAACACACTTCTAGGCCAGGCACGGTGGCTCACACCTGTAATCCCAGAACTTTGGGAGGCCAAGGCAGGCAGATCATCATGAGATCAGGAGTTTGAGACCAGACTGGCCAACGTGATGAATCCCCGTCTCTACCGAAAATGCAAACTAGCCAAGCATGGTGGCGCATGTCTGTAATCCCAGCTATTTGGGAGGCTGAGGCAAGAGAATCGCTTGAACCTGGGAGGTGGAGGTTGCAGTGAGCTGAGATCGTGCCACTGCACTCCACTGTGGGCAACAGAGCAAAACTCCATCCCCCGACCCTGATCCCCCCAAAAAAACTACACACACTTCTAAAGAAAGAAACTCTGGGTCAAAGGAAAAAATTGCAAGATAAATCAGAGAATATTTTGAACTGTATAATGAAAATACAAAACTGGTAGAATGCGCCTAAAGCAGGACTTATGAAGAAATGCACGGCTTTCAAGTGCCTACATTAGAAAAGAAGAAAGACTTCAAATTAATAATATAGTTTTCACTTTCAGAAGCTAGAAAAAGAAGAGCAAATTAAAACCCAAACAAACCAAAGGAAGGAAATGGTATAAATAATTATGTACAAAAATCAATAAAATAGAAAACAGAGAAACAATAGAGAAAATCATTGAAACCAAAAGTTGGTTCATCAATAAAATTTATAAACCTCTAACTAAACAGGTCAAGAAAAAAAGAGACACAAATTGCCAATATCAGAAATAAAAGAGGAACATAGCAACAAATTCTATAGCTACAAAAAGAATTATAAGGGATTATTATAAATAACTTTATACTAGTAAATGGCAACTAGACACATCTGTCAAGTAGACAAAATGGACAAATTCCTTAAAAGACATAAATAACCATAACTGACTTAAGAAGAATTTAAAGCAAACAAAAATTGTGAAATCTGCATCAATTGAAGAAACTGAATTTAAAATTTGAAATCTTCCCACAAAAAAAAGAACCTCCAGGCTCTGATGGCTTCAATGGTGAATTTATCAAAAAATCAAGGAATCGTTATCAATTCTACACAAACCTTTTCAGAAAATATAGAAAAGGAAACACTTCCCAACTAATTTCATGAAGCCAATTTTATCCTGATTTCAAAACCAGACAAAGATATCACAAGAAAACTACAGACCAGTGTATCCCATGAAAACACAGATACAAAACTCCCTAACTAAATATTAGAAAACTGAATCCAACAATATTTTTAGAAGAATACATTATGACCAAATATGGTTTAATTCAGGAATAAAGGAATTATTAAATAAAGTTTGGTCTAACATTCTGAAAGGCTCAAAGCTTTCCACCTAAGGTCAAGAACAAGACAAGAACACTCACTCACATCGCTTTTATTTAGCATTGTTCTGAAGGTCCTAGCCAGTGCAATCAGCAATAAAAAGAAATAAAAGGCATACAGATTGGAAAGGCAGATGTAAAATTATCTTTATTCACAAATGGCATAACAATGCATACTGAAAATCTTAAATTATACATATTTTTTTTCTTTTTTTAAACTACTCACCAAATATGTGAGTGTCACAGGGGTACAGGATATAAGACCAACATGAAAAAGCTATTGTATTTATCCATACTAACAACAAATAATTAGGAAATAAAACTTGAAAAAACAAATCCACGCACAAATATACTTAGGAATACATTTAATGAAAAGACATGACAACTACCAAATATTGCAAAAGAGAATTAAACAAGACATAAATAAGTTTAGATATATGTCATTCCAAGGAATGATAAGAAAGTAATCCTCTCCAAATGGATCTATAGACCAAAATCCAAATAAGCTTCCTTTGAAGCAAATTACAAGTTGATTTAAAAATTTACATGGAAAGTAAAGAACTTAAAATAGTTGAAATCATTTTGAAAAATAAGAACAAAGTTGGAAGACTGATAGTACTAAAGATCATATGCCATTGACATAAGAATAGACTGAAAAAATAGAGTCCAGAGATAGACCCACACATATATGAGTGATTGTCAACAAAGGTACCAGGATAATCCAATAGAGATAAGATACAACTGGATATTGTACATGGAAATAATGAACCTCAAACTTTACCTCACATTATACATAAAAATTAACTCAAAAATGTTTATAAACCTAAATGTTAGAGATAAAACCATTAAACTTCTAGAAGAAAATACTGAAGAAAATTTTTGTGACATTGGTTTAGGCAAAGATTCCTTAAACAAGATACCAAAAGTGCAAATGATAAAGAAAAAATAATTGAAAATGGGTTGTATAATTTAAAAGTCTTGCTTCTCGAAAGTCATTGTTAAGAAAACACAAAGGTAAACCACAGATTGGAAGCAAAATGTTTCAAAGCAACGAACTTGTATTCGGAATATATAAAGAACTCTTAAAACTCAATAAAAAGACCCAAAAAATCCAATAAAAATAGACCAAAGATTGGAACAGAAATTTTCCAAAAGAAGATATACAAATAGTCAACTGGCACATAAAAAAAGGTTCAACATTACTAATCCTCAGAGAAATGCTCATTAAAACCACAAGATACCACTGCACAGCAACTAGAAAGATTAAAGTTAAATAGACTGTGAATACCAAGTGTTGGTGAAGATATAGATCAACTGAAACTCTGTCCTGCATTGCTGGTGGGAACATAAAACATTACAGCTACTTTGCAAAATAGTATAGGAATACCTTATAAAGGTAAACATTCATCAACCATATTATCAAGCAATTCCATTCCTAGGTATTCAACCTAGAGAAATAAAAACATATGTCCACATGAAACCAGGTATGCAAATATTCATAATGGCCCAAAACTGAAAACAACCCAAATTTCTCTCAATGGGTGAATGGATAAACAAATTTGTATATTTGTAATATACAAATGCCATGGACTATATAGAGCAATAAAAACAAAATATTAATTAACCCAACATGAGTGACTCTCCAAAACATTATGCTAAATAAAAGAAGTCAGACAGAAAGCCAGGTGTGGTGGCTCACGTCTGTAATCCCAGCACTTTGGGAGGTCGAGGCAGGTGGATCACGAGGTCAGGAGTTTGAGACCAGCCTGCCCAACATGGTGAAACCCTGTCTCTACCAAAAATACAAAAAATTAGCCAGGCATGGTGGTGTGCACCTGTAATCCCAACTACTGGGGAGGCTGAGGCAGGAGAATCGCTTGAACCCAAGGGGCAGAGTTGCAGCAAGCCGAGATTGTGCCATTGCACTCCAGCCTGGGTGACAGAGCAAGACTCCGTCTCGAGAAAAAAAAAAAAGAAGTCAGAAAAGACTATGCACTAAATGATTCCATTTACATGAAATTCTATAAAAGGCAACACTAATAACAAAAAGGAAAGCAATGTCTTCCTGGAAAGGGGAGTTGAAGGAAGGGATCAAGAGCAAAGGATACAAGGAATCTTTCTAAGATAAAGATAAGGGTATTTATTTATTTAGAGACTGAGTCCCATTCTGTTGCCCAGGCTGGAGTGCAGTGGCACGATCTCAGCTCCCTGCAACCTCGGCTTCCTAGGCTCAAGCGATTCTCCTGCCTCAACCTGCCGAGTAGCTGGGACTACAGGAGTGCGCCACCATGCCCGGCTAATTTTTATATTTTCAGTAGAGACAGGGTTTTGCCATGTTGGCCAGGCTGATCTCATTCTCCCTACCTAAACTGATCTGCCCACCTCAGCCTCCCAAAGTGCTGGGATTACAGGCATGCGCCACTGTGCCCGGCTAATTTTTGTATTTTTACTAGAGATAGAGTTTTGCCATGTTGGCCAGGCTGGTCTCAAACTCCTGACTTAAAGTGATCCACTCACCTTGGCCTCCCAAAGTGCTGGGATTTTAGACAGAAGGCACCATGTCTGGCCAGGATATGGGTCTTTATCTTTATGGTGGTAGTGGTTACATGATTGTATATTCTTAGCAAAATTCATCAGTCTGTGCTTTGCAAATTGGTGAATTTTATTATTTATCACTATTTCCACATAAACAAAAAGAGGACAAAATGACACGTACCTTACTATGTATGTATTTGGGCATGTCTACATTAGAAGACATGGTGATAGTAGTCAAATGCTTGTACTTACCTATAATGAATAAACTGAATTTATGCAAAATAAGATAATATTCAACTGAATGTTACTGACTTTTTATTTAAATTTAACATTTCAAAATAAGGGCTAAATAAATATATAGTTCTATATACATGCAGAATCACCACAAATAGGCTAGTTCACATGTAGACTAATAAAGGTATATTATATGGGTAATTCTGAAAAAATCTAAAATAAATAAAGGAAGAGATTTTTAAAGCATACAATAGAAAATGATCCATACAGAAGATAAGTAAAAAATACCCAACACACGTACGATAGGGATCGCAAGGGACAATGCCAAACAATGGAACAAAACAAGCATTAAAACTATATCTTCAGAAACCGTATTTCTTAAAATAAAAAAAAAAATCTTGAAATTATTGAAAGGACATACTGCAATCATTTCAGCACGACCCAACAATGAATCATATTGTAGTTAAGGCTACTTAAAAGGAGATTTAAAAAAAAGACTAAGCCACTAAGAAAACAAGATTGTCACTGGACTTTTCACCAATTCTTAATGCCAAAAAAAATGAGGTGACAAATTTAAAATACTCAAGTTGGCGAAATATAAGTCAAAGATTTTATATCCACCCAAGCTGACCTCCAAGCACAAAGTTGCAAACTATTATAAACTTGCCAAAACTCAGGCAATAATTGATTCTGTAAGTCCTTCCTAAAGGATCTATTAGAAATGGAGATTAGGACAACGAAAAAGACTGAAAGATAGCAGTATAAGAATGAGTGATGAGTATTAAATATAAATTTACCTGTAAAACAAAGCTAAACTACGGTTATAAGAAACAAAATACAGTAGCTATCGGCCAGGCGCGGTGGCTCACCGACTGTAATCCCGGCACTTTGGGAGGCTGAGGCAGGCTGATCATGAGGTCAGGAGATAGAGACCATTCTGGCTAATAAGGTGAAACCCTGTCTCTGCTAAAAATACAAAAAATCAGCCAGGTGTGGTGGCGGGCACCTGTAGTCCCAGCTACTTGGGACGCTGAGGCAGGAGAATGGCGTGAACCCGGGAGGCGGAGCTTGCAGTGAGCCGAGATCGCGCCACTGCACTCCAGCCTGGGCGACAGAGCGAGACTCCGTCTCAAACAAATAAAAAATTTAAAAAAAGAAAGAAAATATAGTAGCTATAATATAATTATCAAAAATCAGGGGGCATGGAGGGCATACGGATATGATTGTCTAACAGGTATTAATTGTAAACAAAATGACATTATTGTATATCAGATACCGGGTCAGAAGGAGGGGAGACAGAAGAGGTTACAAGCTAATTGCAATATTATTCAATGTAGGGAACTAGTTAGTCCAAAAACGAGTGGACTAGCAGTATTATGTAGAAGTCTTAGTATAAAGTTAACCAATAGAAAAAATGAGCAAATAAAACCCATTGCATAATGAAAGAGTTTAGATATAAAATACATAAAAATAAAACAATATGATAGAACTGAGGCCAAACATATTAATCATATCAATAGATGTAAATGGGCTTAACTCACCTATTAAAAGAAAAGGATTTTCAGATTGGCTAATAAAGCAAAATCCAACACTATGCAGAATACAAGAGACACACCTAAAACAAAGAGATTCAAAAGAGTTAAAAATAAAAGGATGGCGAAAGATGTATCAGGCAAACACAAATAAAAGGAAAATGGGGTCATAATTGTAATATCTGACAAGGTGGAATTTAGACCAAAAAGCATTAAAATAGATAAAGAAGTGGCCTTTATAATGTTTAAGGCTACCATTCACAATGAAGATATTAGTTATTAGTATTTATGCACCCAGTAACACAGTAATAACTTCGCTTAAGCAGCAACCAACAGAAGATACAAGGGGAAATAGATAGAAACACACTAATAATAGGAGACTTTAGCATACCTCTCACAATCCAAGATCAAGTGGACTAAAAATTAATAAAAGTTATAAAAGACCTAGACAACATTAATAAGGTAGATCTCATATAGTATACATCAAACTCATATTATTGTATCAATAATAATAGAGATTACAACTTATTTTTAAATACATATGTGGTATTCACAAAAACTAACTAAATCTTATGACACAGCAGAAACCTCAATGTGCTAAAGAACAGAAATAATGTAAATAGTATCTTCAGACCATAAGGCAATAAAATTAGAAATCAACAACAAAACAGAAAAACAAAAATGCCCTTCCACATGGAAATGTATGCACTTTTAAACCACTCTTAGGTCAAAGGCAAATATACAAAATTCAATTGCAGAATTTCTAGAAAATAGTTATAATAAAGACTGACATTACCAGAATCTGTAGGCTATAACTAAAGGAAGTGTCAAAGAAAAATATATTGCATGAAATGCCTATACCAATAAAAATTAAAAAAAAAAATTAACAGCTAACTCAAAAAGCTAGAGGAATACCAAAATAAAACAAAGAAATCAAGGAAAAAATAATCAGAAATTAATAATAAAAACCGAAATTAATTTAGAAATGCCAAAAACTAGAATTAATCAATCAATAAATAAAAATAACTAGTTTCTTGAAAAAGAAATCAACAAAATAGACAAACCACTAACTAACCAAACTTTTTAAAGGGGACAGGGGAGAAAGCACAAATACACAACATTAAATACAGTCATCCCTCAGTATACACCAGGGATTGGTTCCTGGACCACCTCCACCCCTAACCTCCTGCAGGTACCAAAATCCTTGGATGTTCAAGTCCTTTTTATAAAATTATATAGTATTTGCATATAACCTATGCACATCCTTCTGTATACTTTCAATCATCTCTAGTTTATAATACTGAATACAAAGTAATGCTATAGGAATAGTTGTCATACTCTATTGTATTTTTTTATTGTACTATTTTTACTGTTTTTATTTCCCAAATATTTTTGATCTACTGTTGGTTGAATCCATGGATGCAAAAACCCCCAGATACAGAGGGTCGACTGTATGCATTAGAAATGACAAGCAGAACATAAACATCAAAAGAGAGGAATTTTAAAAATTTCTAAAATAGTCATTTGCATAATTCTATGCAAACAAATTTGAAAATGTATATGAAATGCATAAGTTTTTAAAGAAATAAAACTTACCAAAATTGACCCCAGTAGAAACAGAAAGTCTAAATAGAACAAGTGTCATAGAACAAATAGAGAAAGAAGTTAAAGAGTTCCACTACAAAAAAAGCACAGGCCAGATGGTTTTACAGGGGAACTCTAAAAAACTTTTAAAGATCAGATAACACCAATGCTATTATATTATTCCAAAGTATAGAAAGGGAAGCAAAATTTCCAGGCTCACTTTATGTAGTGAGTATCACATTGTTTCCAGGTCCTGACTAAAATTACTTCCCACTCTACCCCCAGAAAAACACCTATGAACCAATCTAACTTATTAATATCAATGCAAAGATTCTTAAAATATGATGAAATTCAACCCAGCATATAAATAAAGTTAAGAGAGGAAGCAATATGGTCTCCACAGATGCAGAAAATAAACTTGACTCAACACCCATTTTGGTTAAAAAAAAAACTTAACAAAATAAGAATTGATAGATACTGCCTAGTATATTTACCTCAGCCCAAAAGAATATCTTACTTAAAAGAGAAATACAAGAGGTTTTCCTACTAAAGTAAAACACAAGCCAAGAATACCCACTCTCTTTGCTATATTTCACACTGTATCAGAGATACTCACCAATGCAATTAGAAAACAAGAAAGCAATTACAGGTATAAAAATTGAGTAGAAAAGAAAGGACAAAACTATTTTCTATTTGCAGAGCATATAATTGTATATCTCGAAAACCCAAAAGAATAGATGGAAAAATAACTACAGAAAGAAAATAATTTAGTAAAATAAAGTTATAAAGTTAGCATACAAAAACTCAATAGCCTTCATGTATTCAAAATTTTTAAATGAAGAAATGATACATCTCAATTATGATGGCAAAAAAATGATGAAAGAAAATACTAAGCAAGAGCTCTACATGAAATTCCAAAATCTATATGAGAAAAAAACACCCCAAGAAAGGCACAGACTTGAACAAATGGAAAGACATACCATGTTCTTAGAAAGAGTAAGATTCAGGCCGGGCGCGGTGGCTCAAGCCTGTAATCCCAGCACTTTGGGAGGCCGAGACGGGCGGATCACGAGGTCAGGAGATCGAGACCATCCTGGCTAACACGGTGAAACCCCGTCTCTACTAAAAAATACAAAAAACTAGCCGGACGTGGTGGCAGGCGCCTGTAGTCCCAGCTACTCGGGAGGCTGAGGCAGGAGAATGGCGTAAACCCGGGAGGCGGAGCTTGCAGTGAGCTGAGATCCGGCCACTGCACTCCAGTCCGGGCGACAGAGCGAGACTCCGCCTCAAAAAAAAATAAAAAAATAAAAAAAAAAGAAAGAGTAAGATTCAATGTCAGAAAGATGTCAATTCTCCCTAAAGTAAGTTATTCTATAAAAGTAATGTGATACTCACAAAAATAGTATCAGGCTTCTTTTTCCTAGAGTTATTCAACTTGTTTATAAAATTATTTTGGAAGAATGAAAAAGATCTAATGCAATGACGGTTATGTGAAAAAAAAAAAAGAATGAAAAAGAAAGCCAGTGAAACTTGCTTAAAACATTATTTTTAAGAACAGTGGAGAGTGGAGATTCTTAGAAAATTCTCCACAAAAATTTTAGCCTCCAGTAAAAATAAAGAGTAATAATGATCACAGAAGCAATTGTTGGCTCCCTATGAATAAGTCATCCCAAGTTCATTTCAACTTCCTATTTTTTTAGGAATCTAGACAGGGCATCAAAGAAAAGTTGTAGAGAGTATGTACATCTCAGCAAAGTAGGATGCACTTGGAGAGTCAACCATAAGCTCCTCTAGAGCCTAGCACAGTGCCTGATACATTGTAGACACCCAATAAATATTTATTGAGTGAATAGACAAGTTGATGAAATATATAGATTGAGTGGTACCATGATAGGATAGATTTATACCTACTGAAACTGTCATATTTAAAATATATTGATTAGTGGCTTAAAGCTGACTTGAGAAAACATATTTAATGGCATGACACTCACAGGGCTTTTGTGCTTCTTTCTTTTTGTCAACATTTTTATTTTGGATACTTCATATAGGAATGCATATTGTTTTGGTAGTTGATACAAAACCAGTGGAAGAATGGCTAATATGTTGGATTATAGAATCAGACATAACAATGAAATAACATTAATAAGACAAAATGTAATAAGGTTTGTAGTGGTTTCAATTGTATCCCCCAAAAGGTATGTTCAGGTCTTAATCCTGGTACTGTGACTGTAACCTCATTTGGAAATAGGGCCTTTGCAGATATAATCAAGTTAAGATAAGGTCATACTGGATTAAGGTAGGCTCTAAATCAAATGTCGTGTGTTTACAAGAGGAAGGAGAGAGAACTTTGGATACAGAGACACAGGCTGTGTAAAGATGGAGGCAGAGATTGGCATGATGCTGCTACAACCAAGGAATGCCAAAGATTGCCAGAAACCCCCAGAAGCTGGGAGACAAGGAAGGGAGATTCTTCCCTAGAGCCTGCAGAGAGAGCACAGTCCTGCCAACACTTTGATTTCAGACTTCTGGCTTCCAGAACTGTAAGAGAATAATCTTCTATTGTTTTACACCACTTAGTCTGTGCTAATTTGTTACGGCAGCTCTAGGAAACTAATACAGCATTAAACAAAGCCCTAAGACTTTCAGCTGCACAGATAGAGGATGAAGGAAAACAGACTTAGCAGTTATTCCTATGGAAAAGATCTTGCACTTTTAGCAAGCCAGTAGCTTGATATTATTATACAAAGAGCTAAGGGCATATTTGTAGTTTGAAATATAGATTCCCATACTCTGCACTAGTGAGGGACATATGAACATATGAGACATTCAGTCCTTTTACAAGTGTCAACTTTTTATTTTATTTTATTTTGAGACAGGGTTTTACTCTGTTGTCCAGGCTAGGATGCAGTGGTGAAATCACAGCTCACTGCAGCCTCGACTTCCTGGGCTCAGGTGATTCTGCCACCTATGCCTCCCGAGTAGTTGGGACCACAGGCACGTGCCACCACACCCAGCTATTTTTTTGAATTATTTTGTAGAGACAGGGTTTTGTGATGTTGCCCAGGTTGGTCTCCAATTCCTGGGCTTAAGTGACCTGCCTGCCCCAGCCTCCCCAAGGGCTGGGATTACAGGCATGAGCCACCACACCCAGCCAGTGTCACCTTTTAAGGAGGACCTAAAGAGGACTCGGAATGAATTTTTAAATGATGATGTAGAAAGAATCTGGAATAGTCATGTTATTAAACATTTTGAGCAACTACTCTACATACATTTTAATATCTAGGAAGAACTCACTCTATTCCCAAAGAGGTGGAGCTGTAATATGGGTCAAAGGTAGTGGGAAGATACTGAAGAGTTTTAAAGAGAAGAAGGACATGATTGTCTCCGTATTTTAGATAGGTCATTCAGGCAGCTACATGAGGATAGACTTGATGGTGACAAAAGCAGACACAGGGAGGTAAATTAATAGGCTGTTATAATAGAGAGATGATAAGTCCCGTAATCAGGATGAATAAACAGTAAGTGTTCACTGAAAATATTAGAATGATATGCAAAAGACTGGCATGACCCCTGCACAAGGATGACAAACAAATCTGTGAAAAATTCTGTATAAAAAAATAAAAAGAATAAATAGGAATTAAGGTACTTGAGGAACATCGAAGAAATAAAACCAAGGTATAATAACACATCTCTCAAAGCTGTTATGAAAATGAATTAAGCTAATATATACCAAAGTACCTAGTACATAATAGGCACAAGCAATAAATAATCTAAACTCTCTTTCCTGGAGAGCTTAAGATTCAAGCACATATAATCCTGACATGCTAAACTGCTGATGAGTTATTATCTATTTCTACTTCTGAAGCAAGCTCATTTATTCTTAAAATAAAATTACATATACATAAATGTCTATGTATATACATGTGCATTTGTGCATGTATATATACATAAACATATATGTATACACACACATACCCATTTAATTTTATTCTGTTGGAAGACCAAGACCCTGAGACCAATGAAAATGAAAGATACCCTGAAATGCGGAACACCACTCCAGTTTTAATCCCACATCAAATATCAAATGAGACTCACATGATAAGCTGTATGCTGTTGGTAACATTGGTCTTGAAAAGTCCAGAAGGAGAGGAAAACAAGACACAAATAGAATAAATGGACTGAAAGAAGCTAAAAGTTCTAAATGAAATTGTTGAGCTTTTCATGTTACAGAAAACAAGAGTATTGATAAGAATATATTTTTTGCTTAATGTACTTTTTGATACAGGAAATATTTCATTTCTAAGCCAATATATATGTTCATTTATGTAGAGCTATCCATATCTTTTCAAAATGTAAGAAACAAATGAAACAAATGCATATGAATTTCCAACATAATAATACTGCAAAACAAGAATCCCAACTTAAAGCTTATTTATCGGTTGAGTAATCAATACATAAAACTTGAACAGGATCCAAGTAAAACTACAGTCTGAAGAGGCCCTGACTTTAGATAGATCGCCACTTTATCTTAAAAAACAAAAAACAAACAAAAAAAAACCAGCTGGCTGTGTGCTAAAACTGCCTACCACTTTAAGAATCATAATTATTATTTTGAATACAGTAAAAGGAAAATTTAGCTAATCGGACAGAACCAAAACCACAATGAATGTTCAAGAAACATGTAACTTGTTATATAAATACTGTAACATTTGATTTAGCAAATAAATTTTAAGTACTTTTGACAACTGTAATTTTATTTATCTGTAAATCCATTCGAAAAGCATGCATTTTGTGTAATTTTCACATTGCATAGAATGCAGAACTTCATATTAACAAAAATGTAAAATCTTTAAATTAATGATATCCAAACACTTGGTTACGTAATCCTTCCTTATAAAAGACATTCCATCCACCCTCAGTCATTTTTACTTTTTCAAGAAATGATTTTTGTGCAAACACTATGCAGTGGACAAGGGACTGCACACTGGAAACACAGAGAGGAACATAATACAATCTACACACAAAGTAAATTAAGGCAACTAACAAGAAAACTAATTGAAATATAGTGTGAGCACACAAATAGGGCATACAGGGAGAAAGTGGCAATCAGGCAGGGTTTCAAAGCTAAGTATTGAGCAATAAGTAGGCATTAGACAGGCCAAGACGATGGTGGGGAAGAAAGCATTTCAGGCAAAAACAACATGATGCATTGGAGGAACTGAAAAAATAGTTCATTGTAGCTGGATCAAAGAGGTAAAGCAGAGATTGTTGATGAGCTAGAATCAACAAGGCTTGGGAATGTGTTGAATAGTTATGGCAGAGAGAAAAAAGTTCAGGAAGACTCCGATTTTTTGACTTGGGTAAATGAGCAAGGTGGTGTCATTCACTGAAATGACTGATCTAAAAAGAAGCACAAGTTTGGAACAAAGGATGATGAATTTGGGTTTGTGGTATGTATAAGATGCTTGGGTAGAGATAAAGGGCTGTAGTTCCAGAAACATCTGTGGACTAGAAAATTGTATGTGGGAGGCATCCTCGTAGATGATACCATGCAAGTGAATGTGGTCAAGAGTCTGTGGGATTTTAAAAAAGAGTGGGGGGGGGGACTAATGGCAGAGTCCTGTGTGAAGCTAAGTTTTAAAAAGCAGGAAGAAGACAGCCCTAAGAAAAAATCTGGGTGGGAACAGCCAGAAAAGAAAGAAGAAAAGGGCCGGGCGCGGTGGCTCAAGCCTGTAATCCCAGCACTTTGGGAGGCCGAGACGGGCGGATCACGAGGTCAGGAGATCGAAACCATCCTGGCTAACACAGTGAAACCCCGTCTCTACTAAAAATACAAAAAAAATTAGCCGGGTGAGGTGGCGGGCGTCTGTAGTCCCAGCTACTCGGGAGGCTGAGGCAGGAGAATGGCGGGAACCCGGGAGGTGGAGCTTGCAGTGAGCTGAGATCCGGCCACTGCACTCCAGCCTGGGGGCAGAGCGAGACTCTGTCTCAAAAAAAAAAGAAGAAAAGGAGAGTTTAAATCAGGAATGCAGCAACTAGTGTCAAATGATATAAAGACGTCATGTAAGACAATGGCTAAAAGCTATTGTTCTTTTTGCAATCACAAAAATGGTTATAATAGGCACATTCTAATTTTTGCATATATGAATAAAACTGTAATAGAGTTTCCTCTATGAGAAGTTTGCGATATTATTGTGCAAGGATTTCTAAATGACTGCAATTGCAATGCTATTGAAAGGAGAAGTAGTTTTCTATTTCAGTGATGTTACCATATAATGTGCAAAACATAAAGAAAACTATCTTACTGAGTTCTCCAAGCATGGCCTTTACATATACATGGGAGAGGGGCAAGTTCAACTTCAAGTCATAGTGCTAAAAAGCTACACTCTTAAAATTGTTTGTCTCTGATATAATCAAAAATATTTTTGGTTACTGGGAGGCTAGATCCAAACTTCACAATTATCTCCATTTTGGCAGCAAGGATAAGGTTTTATATTTGATGATGATGATGATGATAATTGCTTACATTTATTAAGTCCTTATTATGTGCCAGGATTCTCTGCTAAGCACTGTTCATGAATCACCTCACTTAATCTTCACAACTATAACTATCCCCATTTGGTAGAGGATATAGTCAGGGCTTAGAGATATTAACTTGTCCAAGGTCACAGAGTTTACAGGAGCGAAGCCAGGATTCAAACCCAGGCAGCAGTCTGATTCCAGAACCTCAACTCTGAATGTCTGCTGGTATCAAAAGCAGAGCTTCTTTTGAAAGAGCACACCCAAGGTATTACTGATTGGTCAATTTTGATTCTTAGAAGACAAAAAAAGTTTGGGGTGGAGGGAGTGGGACTCCTCTTTAGAATTCCAAACGCATTTCATTTTTATCATTCCAAATTCTGTATCAGCTATGCAAACATTTTCACTACAGTGAACTTTGTAAGAAAAAGAAGCATTCGGAGAAAAAAAAATTAACTCTTCTGCAATCACCTGAGAAAGCGCCAGGAAGCTTTCACCTCCTGTTTTGAGACTGCAGATAGCACAGGAAACAGATTGAATATTTTTTTAAAGGCTCCAAACTATATCTTTGCTAAAACTAGCTGCTGCTTCTTTTTTTTTCTTTTTAGATGGAGTTTCACTCCGGTAGCCCAGGCTGGAGTGCAATAGCAGGATCTCTACTCACCACAACCTCCACCTCCCGAGTTCAAGCGATTCTCCTGCCTCAGCCTCACAAGTAGCTGGGATTACAGACATGTGCCACCACGCCCAGCTAATTTTGTATTTTTAGTACAGATGGGGTTTCTCCATGTTGGTCAGACTGGTCTCGAACTCCTGACCTCAGGTGATCCACCTGCCTTGGCCTCCCAAAGTGCTGGGATTACAGGTGTGAGCCACTAGCTTCTCTTTCATCACTATTACTTATCTCATAAAAGAAAATGCCACTACATAAAATAGAAATCATTTTTCATATCTCTGTGATACATTACATTTCAAAGGCAAATCGAGTAATCTGGTTTGGGTTGAAATGCAAGTATGGGTTGAAATGCAAGTGCTTTCTCTTGCTGGTCCAACAAAACTATGTCTGCTTGTCAAACCAGTGAAACTTTTATCTGCATCAAGAAGCTCCAAGAACAAGAGTAATAGAAATAATATTTTGACATTATATTAAGCCTAATTCTCCCTCCTCAGTCCTTAGGAAAGTGGTAGTGTGCACACTCCTGAATGCAGAGGAGAAACGAGCTCTCCCATTCTCTCCTTATCCAGTAGTCTTCACACTCAGTAGAAGAAAAACAAAATACCCTGACCTTTCCTTCTCTTGCTGCTTACACCTAGCTAAACTTCTACCGAGTCCGAGGATAAAATGCTGCCATTCTTTTTATAAAAAGTATTTGTCCTTCATGAACATCAACTATGCAGCCTATTATGTTTTTATTTTTTTCAGTTACATAACGTACAGTAAAATGCCCATCCACTCGTGTTAGTGCATATTTACAGAAAAAGAAAAGAGATTCCTAAATTACCTTCATTCTAAATACAGATACCTAAAAACATCCATGGCATCCTTATCCTTTCCGCATCCTACTCCCATTTACCTCCTTTGCCCTACAAAATCCTTAAGACTAAAGCAAAAATAGCTCCTACTACAATTCCTTACTTTAAAGATGGAAACTCTGAGGCACAAAACTATTAAGTTAATTGCCCAGTGTCTCACAATTAATCAGAAGGACATACAAAACTCAAGTCCACATGTTCTAGCTCCAGATATGGTGTCCTTTTCATCCTCTACAGATGGAAAAAAAAATCTGTTTCACAAACACGTCTAAAATAGCTACTTAATCCATTAATTGCACTACACAATCAAGTCCATACCTAGATTTTATTCACTGCCCAGGAAAGAGACAGGACAAAGCATCCAGTCCATTTCAAAATATAACAAGGAAAACACAGGAAGAGGACAGTAATACTCACTGGCTTTAGCCTGAAATTACTTACGTAATATGTAACTACACAATCAAATGACAGGTGGTGTTTTTTCCTTTAAAAACCATACTATAATAAAACCATTTGGCTTTATTATAATATCAGGATGTGATATTCTCAAGTGGGAAGTTCTACATGGACTCAAACTATGTTACTATTCTTCAAAACAGAATGCACCCAATTTTTTTCAAAAACCTCTGTAAAAGCAAAACTTAATTTTGAGTGTAGATTTAACTTTCGGAAACATGCAAAAAAATCACAAGAGAGCTTCCTAACTATTTAGAGGAGATGGACTATTTAAAAGTGGGCAATGGTTGTCATTATTATAGCCATCATTTATTGAGTACATTCTACATGCTAGGCTCACTACTAAGCCTTTTATATGTATTCTCTCATTCCCCACAACAACCCCATCAGCATGATTAGCCCAGGTTTACAGATGAGGAAATAAAGTTCAGAGAGGTCAATTATCTTGCCCAAGGTCAAACAGTAGCAAAACTAAGATTCAAACTCAGATCTTCCAGATTCCAAAAAACATAAAGAAGTACAAGCACTGGATGGTAGGTGGACATGCACAATTTCTAATGAACCATCAATCTGAGAATTCTATGAGCCTTCAGTTTATTCAATTTATCTGGTGAATAAATGACATACTGCATTTTATCATATATAAGATATTGCCCTCAAATAATGAGACTACTGTTTTGTGTGTCTCAAAAAAATGACTTTAATAGCCATTGCAAAGAAGAATTACAAAGACTTTTAAGTAGTGACAGCATTATCCATATAATGTGTACTGACTGCTTGGGAAGAAAGGAGTCATCTAGGTGAATAAGTTCTGGTATATTGTTAAAAATTCAAACTAATTGCTTAATAAAAACATCTTTTATTTACAATCTGAACTTTAAGCTCCTGAATCCCTCAAGCCCTCAAGTGCACTCAAAAAAAGCCTTCACATTGATCAACCTACCAAGCACACACTGAAGGCCTACTAGTGTGCACCGCAATAAGACAGACTATGGGGACCATCTTAGAAACTTACTCCATCCACAAGGAGTTAGCAGGTTGCTTCCAACCACGCACACAGTCAGTCATTACTGGGACAATCAAAATCCTCCGGTGCTATGTGGTATAGTTTGTGTGGGCTGCCCTACAAAGGAAGCCTGCTCGTTGGAACAATAATTAGATCAATTAGGACATTTTCCCAAAGCTCCTTTCACTTTCTTGTAAGCACTGCAAGGTTGTGGTTGGTTTTGGCATTGGTGTTGGCATTAGTGAGCTAATTTTCCTCTTACTGAATCCAGAATTCTGCCTGGCTCCCTGCTCCCTCCCCCTTCTCTCCCTTCTTCCCTCTTCCACCCGAAGTGGAAACTGCAGACTCAAACTCCCCTATGGCTCCAGCACCAAGAACTGGGCATGCTCAGAAGGCCAGGCAGGCTTTGGTTGCAACTGACAGCTCCCCGCCCCTGATTTGCCGCTGCCCCCCTTCCCCCACTCCAACAAGAGATACTGAAATGTTTATCTGAAAGATACGAGGCCTCTTCTTCCCGAGAATGACCCCATTTTAATTTCATTTCGCAGGGTCTCTGAGTCTTGCGAAACCCCAGCTGGAGCCCGAGGAAGACCGCATTATTTTTCAGCACCGGGGACAGCGCCGCGCTGCCATTAACGTCCACCCTCCCCCACCTTCTC
>NW_012116488.1:12624875-12658215 GCF_000951035.1 Colobus angolensis palliatus
AGCCCCCACCCCCGCACCAGCACAATGCCAAGGTCTCCCAGCCGCCGCAAACGCCGCAGCTGCAATAGCTCCCAGCCGAGGCCGGGCCGGAATGCCGGGCCGGCTGCTACTTACACTGCTCCGCTTTGGTGGACATGGTGCTGTCCAGATGGAAAGGCTTTGCCCCAAAATCTGTGTCGTGTGAGCTCCCTCGCTCCGCCAGCGATGTTGCGAGGAAAAGAGTGCATACCCCCCACCCCCCACCCCCTCGCTTTCCCCCTCCCTTAGGCCCGTGTCGCTACCATTCGGACAAAACGCACATCAAATTGCAGAATTCGGTCCCGGAAGGTTAGGAAATCGCCCCCGGAGAAATGGGTGGGATTTAATAGGCGGCCAAAGGCTTCCTGTCCGTCCCCTCCTGGAGCTGCCCGCGTTGATGTGGGCGGGGAGACCGAAAGGAGAGAGCAGGATGCGGCTCCTGGTGAAATGGGAAAATGGGCTCGACCGGGGGAGGAGTATTTCCATTCATAAGGCGCACGGAGGGGACGGGTGTTTCCCAGAGAAAAGCCTCTTAAAGCGCCGGAGTCCCCGACCATTTGGATCTCCCATTGGCGTTCTCCGGGCCTGTAAATCCTGCTCCCGGAGCAGCCCCCGGAACCTCAGCGGGGTGACCGGAGAGGGACCCAGGTGCGTCCCACGCTTCGTCTCAACCTCCAGGAGGAAGGAGAGGGAGGCGGATCCGGGGCGGGCTGGAGCGCCGGGGCCGGAGGGCGCGAGGATGCTCCTGAGGACTGCGAGGAAGGAAATGCAGGAGGAACCCTCAGCATGGCTTCCCGGCGCGCTGCGGTTCCTGCCCTCGCCTCCCCTCTGCGATGGGCTCTCCTGCTGATGATTGAGGATGGCAGGTCCCACTGCCAGGGGGCTGTGACAAGACATTAGAAGTTGGGGCTGGAGGAAGGAGGAGATTTCCACGGACGGTGAAGCTGGAAGGGCCACAGAAAAGGAAGATGAAAGACTGGAGACAGGAAGACCCCAGGTGTGCTCCCTTGCAGCCATCCCAGCTGGACAGGGGCACATTAGGAAGCCCCTCGACTGGAAAACCGAAGCCAGCGGGAAAGGAAGGCAATAGACGAGGGCATCGTGCATATTAATAGGAAGATGCCCAAAGAATCCACTACAGAATGGAGAGACACTTGGAGTCGGGAAGAACCAGATTCAGGAACCATTTTTACCACTTACTCACTCAAGGACCATCTTCTAATCTCCCTACACTTCCGGTTCTTTATCTGTAAAATGGGAACATTAAAACTTGCCCCGTCATCTGAAGAGTTACTGGGCAGATCGAATGGATGCGCAAGTCCTTGTAAACTAAAAGTATGGCACAATCGCCAACTATTATGTCCATTCTTCATTCAAATAGTTTAATGTGTTAAAGCTGAGGGGCAATAGTCACATAAGACCATTATAATGGTCACAGCAGGTTACTTTAGTAAAAGTTACAGGAACAGAACTGTAAGTGTTGACAATGACTTTTAATGCTGATAAATCAATGTTTTTCCACTTCAGAAAATAAAAGGTCCTATTCAGGGAAAGAATTTTAAATTCTGTGTAGTATATACAAACTATTCAGGTGAAATCTTGCACAATTAAGAAAAAATTATGAACAAACATCAAGGAGAGATGCTTCTGAGTAGCAAAAAAAAAAAAAAAAAAATCTACAAACAATAGGGAAACTGCCCATAATGATGCACACACAGTACTCAAGTTTCATGGTATTTGCAAAAATGTTCATAAAGGTTAGTGAATTGGCTCTTTGAGTTGCATATGTGACTGGACTCTGTCATCTTGCTGATTGGCAGGTTGGTCTGGCTAATCAGCTATCATTCCATGTGATTGTTCACTCCCAAAACCACATTCCAAAGAGAAGTTCCATTTATTAGTAAAAGATAAATGATATGTGAAGCATGATGCCAAAGAGTTCGTTTTGAGTAAAAATAAATTGGAATCATTCTGAAGAAAATATGAATATCATGAACATTCCTGAGAAGATGACAAACACTTTGTATGACTAAAAGAAAGCTCAATGGGTTATTCAGAAATTTCTCGGAAGCCTGAGGCTTTGATAAAGAAAACAGTAATTGGAAATTAACACACATGAGAAAAAGGTGTCTTGGATAGTACAGAAACAAACAACAAAGTATGTGCTGGAAAGCTATTATCCCCTCATCTGCTTAACAATCTTTCATTTGTCATCAATTAACCCTCCCATTACTCAGTTAAGAGAGTATAATGGTGTTAAGTCATGGACTGAGGAGTTACACAGCCTGGGTTTGAATTCCAGCTTTGCCTCTCATGATCTGTGTAACCTTGTGCAAGCTACTTAACTTCTCCATGCCTCAATTGCCTTACCTGAAAAATGGTCATATGATAGTCACATTAAACGTTGTCAGGAATAAATAAGTATACATATGAGAATCTAGAACAATGACACATATGAGTGATGGCTTCTATTAACATTACTGCTCAAACTCCTCAAATGCACCTAGTCCATTCAGGTTTGTTCTGATGCTTCGGACCCTCCAAAGCCTGATAGCATCCATATAATTGAGACTCTAATCATCAACCTAGGCACTCACAGCTTCAGCCTTCTGCCATGCCCATTAACTCACTAACCTGGGCCATATCCATTACTCAGTTTCTCCATTCCAACATATGGCCTTACTACTTCAATGAACTCCCTCACCTTTCCTTATATCTCCACCTACCTCAATCCTTCCTGCTTAGTTTTCTTCTGTTGCAGAGGTAGTGCCTCTTCTCATTGCCAGATGCAATGGTTTTTTTTTTTAACTAAACCTATGCCTCTAATTATACACATTCTTATTTATTCTAGAATTTGCTATTTTAATTATCTTTCTTTTTCCCAGCATTTTAAGTCTCATCTTTTCAATGGATTTTCCCATCCTACTTGCAAACATGCAAAAATTTTTCATCCTCAAAAAGCTGTGCCTATCATCTTACTGAATAAGTGGCCTCCATTTCTCCATTCCCTCACTACCCTACTTGCTATCAAATTGTGGCTGAAACAGGTTGCTTCAATAGTCACTAATAATTTCCTAATAGTAAATTCCAGTTGCTTTATCTCTTGGTGACTAATGCCAGCATTTGAAATTTCTCCCTGTTTCTTTTTGAAATTCCCTCTTACCTTGACTTCTATAACATAATGCTCTTCAAAGTCTTCTCCAAACTTTTTGCCCATTCTATTGTTTAATGAAGTACTTCAAACATAGAAATACTTGAAAAATCATGAACACTAATGTTACCACTACCCAGTCTCATCAAATCTTAATATTTTGTCACATTGCATTACTTTTCAGAAATAAAACATTAGAGACATTAGAAGCCCCCACAAAAATTATTCTAAATTTGTGGTTATGTCCTTATATTTTATATTATTTATTTATTTGTTCAGCAACTACTTATTGAGTGCCTATATATGTGAAACACTGCTCTAGGAACTTGTTATAACTAGCAAACAGAGAAGACAAAAAATAATCTCTGCTTCTTAAAATTAATTTTCTAGTGGGAAAGACAAAAAATAAGTAAAACATACAGTATATTAAGTGCTGACAAGTACTAAAAAGAAAAATATTAAACAAAGGGAAGGAGATAGTTTGTATTGAAAGGGCTGAAATTTTAAATAAGATAAAATTTTAGATAGGGTAATTACATACACACCATATATGTCTATTTCCATAAGCAACATATATTATTTTACATGTTTTTTAAATTTTCTATAATTAATACCACACTATACATATATTTTTAAAACTTAACACTTCATGCTCAACATTCCATTTTGGCTTAATTATGTTTATTAAACACTATGCGTGAGGAACGCCCCATGCACTTAGTGACTAAAGACGCCAATAGTATAGTCACACCTTGATTGACCTGAAATGCCAAAATACATAGTTAAAAGCAATTACAGCTGCTAGAAAGTGAAGGGAGAACTATGAGAAACAGAGAGCCACAGTAAAGGAGATATCACCTATTTACTTCTGCCAAATATCTAGCTGATCTCTGAACCACACATGAAAAACCCAACTAGGGATACAAGAACTAAACTGATATTCAATAAACTGATAGTTTATAGTTGATATCCCATTAAGTTAGTTACCTGCTAAAAAAAAAAAAAAAAAGTCAACACTCTTGAGAGGAAAATAACAGAATACAGAGTCTCCACAGCACTAAAATCACAATGTCCAGGATACAATCCAAATTTACATGACACACAAAGAAACAAGGAAATGTGACCCACTTGACCCATTGTGAAGAAAAAAGACAATAGAAAATGAACCCAAGATGATCCAGATGTTATCATTAACAAAGATTTTAAATCATGTAAGTCTGCTCAGTGCAGTGAAAAAAAAATGCTTATAATGATTGTAAAGATAAGGATGTCAGTAGAGAAATTGAGACTATATTTTTTGAAAAGCCAATTGGAAATTTTAGAACTCAAAAGCACAATATGTGACATAAAAAATTCACTAGATGATACTAATGCCAGGGTGTAGAAAATAGATGAAATATCAAGTAAGCTTAAAGATAAATCACTATTAATTATCCAATCTGAAAAACAGATAGAAAAAAATAATAAGAAAAGGAACAGAGCCTGGGGCCTGTGAGACAATAACAAAAAGTATAACATACAATTATACTCACAGAAGAAGAGGATAAAAATACTAATAATATATTAATATATTATTTTAAAATATTGAAGAACAAATATTTAAGGAAATAATGGCTGAAAATTTTCCAAAATTTGGTGACAAAAAAAATTTACAGATGTAAACAGAAGTACAAACCCCCAAACAGGAAAAATATCATGAAAGTCAAGCCTTAAGCACTTCAGATTCAAAATGTTGAAAAACAAAGATAAGGGAAGATATTAGAACCAACCAGAGAAGAATGATACACAATGACACACATTACATACAGGGAACATCAATGCAAATTAACACTGACTTCTAATCAGAAACAATGGATATCAGAAGATAATAAACTAACATGTTCACTATACTAAAAAGAAAGAGAAAACTGTCAATGCAGTGGCATATTTGGCACACACAAAAAAATCCTTCATAATGAAAATAAAATAAAAATATTTTCAGATGGAAGAAAACTAAGAGAATTTGCTACCAGCAGACTTGCACTATACAAAATAGTAATGGAAGTTCTTCAGGCTGAAGGAAAATGATACCAGACGAAAATGCAGACTTTCTCCCTCTACGGATTGTTTTTCACTTTGTTTATGGAGTCTTTAACTGAACAGAAGTTTTAAAATGTAAATGTAGCCAAGTTTAACCTTTTTTTTTTTTTTTTTTTTTTTTTTGAGACAGAGTTTTACTCTGTTGCCCACCCTGGAGTGCAGTGGTGTGATCTCGGCTCACTGCAGCTACAATCTTTCCAGGCTCAGGTAGTCCTCCCACCTTAGGCTCCTAAGTAGCTGGGACTACAGGCACATGCCACCATCCCCAGCTAATTTTTTGTGTGTTTTTTGTAAAGACAGGGTTTTGCCATGTTGCCCAGGCTGGTCTTAAATTCCTGGGCTCAATTGTGAGCTACCATGCCCAACCTACCAATCTTTTTCTTTACAGTTTGTGCTTTCCTATACCCAAGGTTGTAAACAGATTCTTATATTTCATTCTAAAAGTTTTGAAGTTTTACTTTTCACATTTAAGTGTTTGTTTCAACTTAAATTTATGTTTATGTTTATGTGTGAAGTGGAGTCTGCTTCTTCCCCTATGAGTAAGTAGCATCTTAACCATTTATTAAACTCCTTCCCAAAAGTTTCTAATTCCATTCCAACTTGGTCATAAGTCAACTTTTTAATGTATATATGAGGCTATTTGCCAGCTTTGTATTCTGGACTACAGGTATGTTTGCACCTGCCTGTTTAACCATACTGTCTTAATAACGATAGCTTTATAATAAATCTTTATAAGGCAATTCCTCCCAACTATGCTTATTCTTCAATCTTTATCTTGGCTATATTTCACCTTTTTGCCTACTGCATCCCCATCCAAACATAATCTTGAATTGTAATTCCCAAAATCCCCATGAATTAGTGGGAGGTAATTCAGTCATGGGGGCGGTTACCCCCATGCTACTGTTCTTGTGATAGTGAGTTCTCACAAGATCTGATGGTTTTATAAGGGGCTTTTCCTCCTTTTGCTCAGCACTTCTCCTTCCTGTCATCATGTGATGAAGGACATGTTTGCTTCCCCTTCCACCATGATTGTGAAGTTTCCTGAGGCCTCCCCAGCCATACGGAGCTGTGAGTCGATTAAACCTCTTTCCTTTATAAATTACCCAGTCTCAGGCAGTCCTTTATAAAGCAGCATGAAAATGGACTAATACACCTTCCATGTGAATTTTATTAGTTCCAATTTTTAATTTTTGAAGATACATAGTAGGTGTATATATTTATGGATTACATGAGATGTTTGGACATAAGCATGCAATGTGTAATAAGCACATCAGGTTAAATGGTGTATTCATCACCTCAAGCATTTATCCTTTGTGTTATAAGCAATCCAATTATATTCTTTGTTATTTTTAAATATGCAATTATTTTTTACTATAGTCACTCTACTGAGCTAGCAAATACTAGATCTTATTCATTATTTCTAACTATTTTTTGTATCCATTAACTCTCCCCCATTGCCCCTCCACCCCCACTGTCCTTCCCTGCCTCTGTTAACCATCCTTCTACTCTCTATCTCTATGAGTTCAATTGTTTTAATTTTTAGCTGCCACAAATAAATGAGAACATGTGAAGTTTTTCTTTGTGCCTGGCTATGTCACTTAGCATAATGACTTCTAGTTCCATCCATGTCATTGCAAATGGCAGGATCTCATTCTTTTTCATGGCTGAATAGTACTCTCTTGTGTATATGGACCACATTTTTTGTATCTGTTTATCTATTTATAGACACTTAGGTTGCTTTCAAGTCTGGCTATTGTGAATAGTGCTGCAATAAACATGAGAGTACAGATATCTCTTCAATGTAATGTTTTCCATTATTTTGGGTATATACCTAGAAGGAGGATTGCTGGATCTTAAGCTCTATTTTTAGGTTTTTGAGGAAACTCCAACTGTCTTCCACAGTGGTTGTACTAATTTACATTTCCACCAAGAGTGCACGAGGGTTCCCTTTTCTCCACATCCTCTCCAGCATTTGTTTTTGCCTGACTTTTGGATAAAAGCCATTTTAACTGGGGTGAGATAATATCTCATTGTAGTTTTGATTTGCATTTATCTGATGATCAGTGATGTAGAGCACTTTTTCATATGCCCGTTTGCCATTTGTATGACATTTTTTGAGAAATGTCTATTTAAATATTTTGCCCACTTTTGAATTGGATTACTAGATTTTTTTCCTATAGAGTTGTTTGAACTCCTTATATATTCCGGTTATTAACCCCTTATCAAATGGGTAGTTTGAAATATTTTCTCTCATGCTGTGGGTTATCTCTTCACTATGATGATTGTTTCTTCTGCTGTGCAGAAGCCTTTTAACTTGATGTAATCCCATTTGTCCATTTTTGCTTCAGTTGCCTGTGCCAGTGGGATATTACTCAAGAAATTTTTGCCAGTTCAGTGTCCTAGAAACTTTCCCCAATGTTTTCTTTTAGTAGTTTCATTGTTTGAAGTCTTAAATTTAAGTCTTTAAAACATTTTGATTTGATTTTTGTATATGGTGAGAAATAGGAGTCTAGTTTTATTCTTTCACATGTGGATATCCAGTTTTTCCAGCACCATTTATTGAAGACAGTGTTCTTTCCTCAATAAATATTCTTGGTAGTTTTGTCAAAAATGAATTCACTGTACATGTATGGCTTTATCTCTAGCTTCTCTATTCTGTTCCATTGTTCTATGTGTCTGTTTCTATGCCAGTACCATGCCATTTTGGTTACTGTAGCTCTGTAGTGTAAGTTAAAGTCAGGTAATGTGATTTTTCCAATTTTGTTTCTTTTGCTTAAGATAGCTTTGGTTATTCTGGGTCTTTTGTGGTTCCATATAAATTTTAGAATTTTTTTCTATTTTTGTGAAGAATGTCATTGGTGTTTTGATAGGACTTGAATTGAATCTATAGATTGCTTTAAGTGGTATGCTCATTTTAACAATATTAATTCTTCCAGTTCACAAACATGGAATATCGTTGTCTTTTTTTGGTATCTTCTTCAATTTCTTACATCAATGTTTTATAGTTTCAGTGTAGAGATCTTTCACTTCTTTGGTTAAGTTAATTCCTAGGTATTTTATCTTATTTGTAACTATTGTAAATGGCATTATGTTCTTGATTTCTTTTTAAGATTGTCTGCTGTTGGCATGTGTTTGTATGTTGATTTTATATCTGGCAACTTTACTGAATTTGCTTATCCATTCATGTTTTTAATGTGAATGACATTGTTTAAATCGAGGTATATTCCTTCTGTAAACTAAAAATACAGTTTCTAAGGCCCCCCCAACCATTTGAATGAACCTCTTCTTTTGGCCAAGGACATTCCAAAGTTAACCTGAAAAACTGGTTCAGAACATGATGGAAAGGGAGGGGTCAGACATGCCTCATTACGCCCTCCTTCCTTTTGGAATTCAGGAACGGTCAACCAGTATTAACATCAACACAGACCTTAAGTCTGGTAAGAAACACTTATATTATCTCTGAAGCCAACTACCTGGAGGCATCATCTGCATGATAACCTTTGGTCTCCACAACCCCTTATCATTATAACCAAGATATTCCTTTCTATTGATTCCAGGTCTTTAGATAATAGCAACTATTTCAACCAACTGCCAATAAGAAAAATTTTAAATCTTCCTACAACCTGGTAGCCTGTGCTTCAAGCTACCCACCTTTCCAGACCAAACCAATGTAAATCTTACAGGTATTTATTGATGTATTATGTCTCCTTAAAAGGTATAAAAGCAGGCCATATCACAACTACCTTGGGCCCATATCATCAGGACCACCTGAGGCTGTGTTGTGTTATGGGTGTGTTCTTAACCTTGGCAAAATAAACTTCCTAAATTGAATGACACCTGTCTCGGATACTTTCGGGTTCACACTTGTATATCCAGTTTTATCAGAGTTTTTATCATGAAGGGATGTTGAATTTTATCAAATGCTTTTTCAGCATCAGTTGAAATGATCATATGGTTTTTATCCCTCATTCTGTTGATATGATGTCTCACCTGATTGATTTGTGTGTATGTTGAACTATCATTGCATCCCTGGGATAAATCACATTTGGCCATGATAAATAGACTTGATTTTTTTTTTAAAGCTATCTCCTACATGAAGGATAATCTTTTTTTAAGATGTGTTGTTGAATTTGGTTTGCTAGTATTTTGTTGAGGATTTTTGCATCAAATCATCAGTGATATTGGCCTATAGTTTTTTATTTTTTTTTATTTTTTTTTCTTTCTGATGTTTCTTTGTCTGGTTTGGTATCAGGGTAATACTGGCCTCATAGGATGTATTTGGAAGTATTCTCTCCTCCTCTACTTTTCCAAAATGCTTGAGGAGGATTGGTATTAGTTCTTTAAATGTCTGGCAGAATTCAGCAGTGAAACCATCAGGTTCCAGGCTTTTCTTTGCCTAGAGATTTTATTATGGCTTCAATCTCACTACTTGTTTTTGGTCTGTTCAGGTTTTGGATTTATTCATGGTTCAATTTTGGTAGGTTGTATGTGTCTATGAATTTATCCATTTCTTCTAGTGTTTCCAATTTACTGGCATATATTAATAGTTCTTCATAGTAGCCACTAAATACTCCTTTGAATTTCTGCGGTATAAGTTGTAATATCTCCATTTTCATCTCTGATTTTATTTATTTGAGTCTTCCCTCTTTTTTTCTTAGTCTGGCTACAGATTTGTCAATTTTGTTTATCTTTTCAAAAAGCCAAATTCTCGTTTCATTGATTTTTATATTGTTTTCTTCATATTAAATTCATTTATTTTTGCTTTGATCTTTATTATTTCTTTCTTCTACTAATTTTGGGTTTGGTTTGATCTTGATTTTCTACTTCTTCATGATGTATTATTAGGTTATTTATTTGAAGATTTCTTCTTCTATAATGTAGGCACTTATAGCTGGGAACTTCCATCTTCATACTGCTTTTGCTATATCTCATAGGTTTTGGTATAATGTGTTGCATTAACTTTTGTTTCAAGAAAATTTTCAATTTCTTTCTTAATATCTTTATTGACCCACTGGTCATTCAGAAGTATATTGCTTAATTTCCACGTGTTTGTATAGTTTCCAAAGTTCCTCTTGTTATTGATTTCTAGTTTCACTCCATTGTGGTCAGAGAAAGTGCTTGATATTATTTCAATTTTTTTGATGTTCTAACACTTGTTTTCTGACCTAATATATGGTCTATCCATGAGAATTATCCATGTGCCAAGGAAAAGAATGTGTATTCTGCAGCTGTTGCATAAAATATTCTGTAAATATCTACTAGGTCTGTTTGTTCTATAGTGCAGATTAAGCCCAGTGTTTCTTTGTTAATTTTCTGTCTGGAAGATCTGTCCAATGCTGAAAGTGGGGTGTTGAAGTCTTCAGCTATTATTGTATTGAGCTCTATTTCTTTCTTTAGCTCTAATAACATTTTCTTCATATATCTGGGTATTCCACTATTGGGTGCATATACATTTACTATATCCCCTTGCGGAATTGACCCCTTTATCATTATATAGTGGCCATCTTTGTCTCTTATAGTTTTTGTCTTGAATCTATTTTGTCTGATATAAATATAGCCACTCCTGCTCTTTTTGGTTTCCACTGGCATGGAATATTGTTTTCCATCCCTTTGTTTTCAGTCGATGTGTGTCTTTATAGGTAAAGTGTGTTTCTTGTAGGCAACAGATCATTAGGTCTTCTTCATTGATCTGTCCAGCCACTCCATGGCTTTTGATTGGAAAGTCTAGTTAATTTACATTCAATGTTATTATTGATAAGTAAGGACTTAGTCCTACCATTTTGTTATTTGCTTTCTGGTTGTTTTGTGGTCTTTGCTTCCTTCTTTTCTTCGTTCCTATCTTCCTTTTAGGGAAGATAATTTTCTCTGGTGGTACGATTTACTTATTTTAGTTTTTAAGGGATGAATAATAGAGAGTGATTAGGTTATTTTATTTTACTTAGTTATTTTTAATTCTTTTTTGTTCTTTTATAAAGACAGGGTCTCACTATGTTGCCCAAGCTGGTCTGGAACTTCTGGCCTCAAGCAATCCTCTTAAAGTGCTAGTTCGCCTCCTAAAGTGGCCTCCTAAAGTGCCAGTATTACAGGGGTGAGCCACCACACCTGGCCATGACAGTATGATTTAATTCCTTGCTTTTAATTTTTTGTGTATCCTTTATTTGTTTTTTATTTAAGGTTACCATGAGGCTTACAAATACTATCTTATAACCCATTCTTGTAAGCTGATACCAACTTAACACTGTTTGCATAAGTAAACAAACAAGCAAAAAGAAAACTAATAAAACTCTACACCTTAACTTCATCCCCCTGCTTTTTAACTTTTTGTTGTTTCTATCTTATTATACTGCCTGTGTCTTGAAAAGCTGTAGTTATTATTTTGAGTGAGTTCATCATTTAGTCTTTCTAATTAAGAGTGGTTTACGGGCCAGATGTGGTGGTGCTGGCCTGTAAGCCCAGCCCTTTGGGAGGCCAAAGCTGGTGGATCACGAGGTCAGGAGTTCAAGACGAGCCTGGCCAAGGTGGTGAAACCCTGACTCTACTAAAAATACAAAAATTAGCTGGGCACGGTAGCAGGCAGCTGTAATCCCAGCTACTCGGGAGGCTGAGGCAGGAGAATTGCTTGAACCTGGGGAGTGGAGGTTGCAGTGAGCCAAGATTGTGCCACTGCACTCCAGCCTGGGTGACAGAGTGAGACTCCATCTCAAAAAAAAAAAAAAATGAGTGGTTTACACACCACAGTTACAGTGTTATAATACTCTATGTTTTTCTGTGTACTTACTATTAGCAGTGAGTTTTATACCATCAGATGATTTCCTATTGCTCATTAACATCCATTTTTTTCTGACTGAAGTACTCCCTTTAGCATGTTTTGTAGGACAGGTCTGGTATTGATGAAATCCCTCTGCTTTTGTTTGTCTGGGAAGGTATTTCTCCTTCATGTTTGAAGGATATTTTCACTGGATATGCTAGTCTAGGATAAAAGTATTTTTCCTTCAGCCGTTTAAATATTTCATGCCACCCTCTCCTGGTCTGTAAGGTAACACTGAATGTTGCAAACATAGAGAAAGATATCAACATCCAAGTACAAGAAGGTTGTAAGACACCAAGAAGATTTAACCCATAAAAGACTGCCTCAAGGCATTTTATAATCAAACTCCCAACAGTCAATATTGGAGCTATTTTATGTTATTTCTTTATTTTCTCCTGCTGCTTTTAGGAGCTTTTCTTTATCCTTGACCTTTGGCAGTTTGATTATTAAATGCCTTGAGGTAGTCTTCCTTGGGTTAAATCTGCCTGGTGTTCTATAGCCTTCTTGAACTTGGATATAGATATCTTTCCCTTAATTTGGGAAGTTCTCTGTTATTATCCCTTCAAATAAACTCTCTATCCCCATCTCTTTCTCCACCTCCTCTTTAAGGCCAATAATTGTTAGATTTACCCTTTTAAGGCTATTTTCTATATCCTATAGGCATGGTTCATTTTTTTTTTTTTTTTTTTTTTTTTTGAGACAGAGTCTCACGCTCTGTCGCCCGGGCTGGAGTGCAGTGGCCAGATCTCAGCTCACTGCAAGCTCCGCCTCCCGGGTTGACGCCATTCTCCTGCCTCAGCCTCCCGAGTAGCTGGGACTACAGGCGCCCACCACCTCGCCCGGCTAGCTTTTTGTATTTTTTTTAGTAGAGACGGGGTTTCACCGTGTTAGCCAGGATGGTCTCGATCTCCTGACCTTGTGATCCGCCAGTCTCAGCCTCCCAAAGTGCTGGGATTACAGGCTTGAGCCACCGCGCCCGGCCGGTTCATTGTTTTTTATTCTTTTTTCTTTTATCTTCTCCATGTATTTTCAAATAGGCTGCCTTCAAGCTCACTAATTCTTTCTCCTGCTTGATCAATTCTGCTATTAAAAGACTCTGATGCAGTCTTCAGTACGTCAATTGCATTTTTCAACTCCAGAATTTCTGCTTGATTCTTTTTATTTCAATATTTTTGCTACATTTATCTGACAGAATTCTGAATTCCTTGTCTATGTTATCTTCAATTTCTTTGAGTTTCCTCAAAACAGCTATTTTGAATTATCTGTCTGAAAGGCAACATATCTTTGTTTCCCCAGGATTGGTCCCTGGTGACTTATTTAACTCATTTGATAAGGTCATGTTTTTCTGGATGGTCTTGATACTTACAGGTGTTTGTCTGTGTCTGGACATTGAAGAGATAGGTATTTATCAGTTTCCTGGTCTGGTCTTGTTTGTGTCCATCCTTCTTGGGAAGGCTTTCCAGGTATTCGAGAGGACTTGAGTGCTGTGATCTAAGCTGTATCTGTATTAAGGGGCACCCCAGGCCCAGTAATGCTGTGGTTCTCACAGACTCATACAGGTACCACCTTGGTTGTCTTAGAAGAGATCTGGAAGAATTCTGTGGATCACAAAGCTGAGACTCTTGTTTTCTTCCCTTACTCTCTGTCAAAAAAATAGAGTCTCTCTTTCTCTGTTTTCAGCTGCCTAGGGCTGGAGGTGGAGTGACACAAGCCCCCACTGTGGTCAACACTACCAGGACTGCACTGGGTCAGCACAGCACTGGGCCTCAACCCAAGGCTGACGATAACCACTACCTGGCTATCACCTACGTTCCCTCAAGACCCTGGGGCTCTACAATCAGCAGGCAGGGAAGCCAGCCAGGCCTCTGTTCTTCTCTTCAGGGCAGCAAGTTCCCCCAGGTCCTGAGTGGGTCCAGAGGTGACATCCAGGAGCTAGAGACTAGAGTCAAAAACCTTAGAAGTCTAGCTGGTGTTCTATTGTACTGCAGCTAAGGTGGCACTCAAATCAGAAGACACAGTCCTTTCCACTCTTGTTTCACCTTTCTACAGGCAGAGGGGCCTCATCCTGTGACCACCAACCCCACAGGCCCCTGGGGAGTACTGTGAAGCTACCACCAATACTCCCTTAAGGCCCAAGAGCTCTTCAGTCAGCTTGTGGTGAATGCTGCCTAGCCTGGGACTCACCCTTCAGGGCAATATGCTCCCGTCTGACTCAGGGTAGGCCCAAAAATGCCATCCAGGAGTCAAGACCTCGAACTGGGGACCCCAAGAGCCTGCTTGGTGCTCTATTCCCCTGTGGCTGAGCTGGTATATATGGAGCAAGATGAAGTCTGTTTTTCTTTTCCCTCCACTTTCCTCAAGCAGAAGGCATCTCTCCCCATAGCCACCACAGTTAAGAATGTGCTGAGTCTCACCTGAAGCCAGAAAGTCTCAGAGTTTCACCCACGGCCCACAGCGTACTTCCTGGGCATCACTGTTGGTTATTCAAGGATCAAAGGCTCTTTAGTTAGCAGACAATGGGTACTGCCAGGACTGAGTCTTTCCCTTCAAGGCAGCAGGCTCCCTTCTGGCCCAGGAGGTGTCAAGAAATGTAATCCAGGAGCCTAGAAAGGGGGCCTCATTACTTTGACCATTGCCCTATTCTACTGTGGCTGAGCTGGTATCCAAGATGCAAGACAAAGTCCTCTTTACTCTTCCCTCTCTTCTCCTCATGTGGAAGGAAGGGACCTCTTTTGAAGCCATGAGCTGTGCAGCCTGGGGTTGTGGGAGGGGTGGCACAAACACTCCCCTAGCTGCCCCAGCTGGTGTCTCAGTAAGTGGCATGCCCCCCAAGCCCACTGGCTCTGATCTCAGTTCAGCACTAAGACTTATCCAGGAGTTCCTTGCAGCCTAGTGTGCCTTTCAAGTTTAATGAAGGTCCCAGAGCACTCTATCCCTAGGTGGCAAGGCTTGCCAGAACTAAACTTCAGACTGCTGGGATGGGCAATTCCCCTCTGGCTAGGGCTGGTTTAAATACTTCCTCTGTGGGCGGACGTCAGCTGAGTTCAGCCTGGTATTGCTTTTTGCTATGACACAGCAGAACTAAGTTTAATGTAATGTTTCACAATTGCTGCACTCACCCACTCCCAAGTGTCCAGATTCTCTCTCCCTGCCATGCAGCCACTGCTGGGTGAGAGAGGAAGGGTGATGTCAGTGATTCAAAACTCTTTTCTACCCTCTTCAATGCTCCTTTCAGTGATATGAAGTTAAAACCAGATACTGTGAGTGATCACCTAATCTTTGGTGCCTATGCAGGTGCTTTTTGTGTATAAATAGTTGTTAAATTGGTGTCTTTATTGGGGGAATGATTAGTGAAGCCTCTATTCAGCCATCTTACTCCACCCCTTCTACTCATGTAAATTTTAGAATCAACTTATCAAATTACATTTTAAAACCTTTTGAAATTTTTAATGGAATTGCATTGAATGTATGAAATAATTTAGAGATAATTTATATCTTGAGTGTTTTTATTCATGGGAATGATGTCTCTTTCCATATATCTTGATATTTTATTTTTTATATGTTTTCATTTATTTATTTATTTTACAGACAGGGTCTTGCTCTGTCACCCAGGCTGTAGTGCAGTAGTGCTATCATACCTCACTGCAGCCTCGAACTCCTGGCCGCATGGGATCCTTCTACCTCAGCCTCCCAAGTAGCTGGAACTACAGAAGCATGCCACCAGACCTGGCTAATTTATTTTTATTTTTGGAGAGATGGAGGTCTCACTGTGTTGTCCAGGCTGGTCTCAAATTCCTGGCCTCAAGTGATTCTCCTGCCTTGGCCTCCCAAAGCACTGGAATTATAGGTATGAGCCACTGCACCTGGATATACCTAGCTTTTCAATAATATGCTGTAGTTTTCTTCATAAGAGTCTTGAACATCTTTTGTCAAGTTTATTTATAAGTACCTCATAATTTTATTGCTATTTTGAATTGAACATTGTTTCATATTATATTTCAAATTATTATTGAGATATAGAAAGAATATTGATTTTAGGTTGATCTTATATCTAACAACCTTGCTCATCTCTCTTATCAGTTCTAATACTTTGTAGATTCTCCAAAATGTTCTACATAAACAAGCTTAGCATCTACAAATAATGAGAGTTTTGACTTGTACTTACAATTATTATAATTATTATTCAACCTTATTACCTTGGATAAGATCTCCAGAACAATACTGAATAAAAGCAGTATAGTGAATCCTTTCCTTATTCCTAATTTTATTGACAAAGTGTTTAAAATTCATCACTCAATTTGTTATGCTTATTGTAGGACATTTTTATAGATGTGGTTGAGGAAGTTTTCTTCTATCATATTAAGCTAAGAGTTTTTGGTGATAAAATTTTATTGCATTTTTAAATAAAGGTTTTATTAGGCAGTTAGTACAGAGTTCCCATATACCCTCTCTTCCCCTCCCACATCACATACACCAAGTTTTTCCCATTACTAACATCTTGCTTCAATGTGGTATATTTGTTATAACTGATGAACCAGTATTGATACAGTATTTTTATTTTTATACTTTGTGGGGTTTTTTTTAAGACAAGATCTCACTCTGTTGCCTAGGCTAGAATGCAGTGGTGCAAACATTGCTTAATATGGCCTTGGCCTTCTGGGCTCAAGCAATCTTCCCACCTCAGCCTCCTTAATAGCTGGGACCACAGGCATGCACCACCATGCCCAGTTGGTTTTTTATTTTTTGTAGAGACAGGGTCTTTTCATGTTGCCTAGGTAGCCTTGAACTCCTGTGCTCAGGTGAGCTTCCCACCACGATCTCCCAAAGTACTGGAATCACAGGCATGAGCCACTGCACCTGTTCTTATTATGGTATTATTAACTAAAGTCCATAGTTTACTTTAGGCTCTTTTATCAGTACAATTTTAGAGATAAGCCAGTCAAAGGTATTCTTCATCTTTCTTAGTGTTTTCTATTTCTAGCATTTCCTTTAGATGCTTTTAGAGCTTCCATCTCTCTACTTATATTACTCGTGTGTTCTTTTTTTGCTGTTCACTTTCTCTATTAGAGCCCTTAGCATATTAATCATACTTATTTTAAATGCCCAGTCTAATCATTCCAAAGTTTCTACCCTATTTGAGTCTGGTACTGATGCTTGCTTTGTCTTTTCAGACTGTGTTTTTTCTTGCCATTTATTATGTCTTGTAATGTTTTGTTGAAAACCAGACATAATGCGTTGAGTAATAGTAATTATAAGCATACAGGCCTTTACTGTGCAGTTTTATGCTTATTTGGCTGGGAGTTAGGCTGTGCTTAATGTTGGCTGTAACTGTAGGTGTCAGAGCCTTCAATTTCCTCTAATGCTCTTGTTTTGTCTCCTTTGTTCACTTTGAGTTCCCTAAAAATGCCTTCTTAAATAGTCTGTGTCTTTCAACTCTCTTCCTTGTAATCTTGTTAATATGCTATAGCCCTGTTATGTGGTAGTAAGGTACTGGGGAGGAGAAGTATTCTATAATCTTATGATTAAATCTCCAGTTTTTTTAATGGGCCAAATTTTCTGGACTGAGACCTTCCAAATTGTTTCTTACCTTTTTTTCCCCTGCGTTTCTATGAGATGGAAAGACTAAAGTGCACTCCAATTGCCTGACTGCCCTTCCCCTAACACAGATAAGGCCTGGTAGTTTCCTTTAAGGACAGGCCTTTGTTAGAGAGAACAGATGTATTTTCCTATCCCCCTGCCAAAGGCATGAGATTTTTCTCAGCTCTTTATCATGAGAACCTGGTGGTGCTCCTAGAGATAAAACTTATGAAAGTGGGTGTCCTCCCCACAAGTCTAGGTCCTCAGAAGTTTTTATGTCTCAAGTTAGTCCATAAGCCTCCAGCAGTTTGTCAATTATTGTTTAAGTATTTCTATCAGGTATTGCATTTAGAGGCTTCTGCTCCCTGTAACCTGTGATTCTCTGTATTTGCCTATCTCTCTAGTTTGGGGGTTTGTGGTATAATGAGTTGAATAGTATCCCCCCAAAATGTATGTCTACCAAGACCTTAGAAGGCGAACTTACTTGGAGATAAGGTCTTTGCAGATGTAATCAAGTTAAGATGAGCTCATACGGGGTTAGAGTGGGCCATAAATGTAATAACCGGCATCCCATAGAAAGAGAGAAGACACAGAGACATACACAGGAAATAAATTCATGGAAAGATGGAGGCAGAAATTGGAGTGATGCAGCTACAAAGCAAGGAATACCAAGATTGCTGGAGCCACCAGAAGCAAGGAAAAAGTGAAGAATTCCTCCCTAGAATATCTAGGGCTTCCATCTGCTGACACCTTGCTTTTGTTTAGACTTCTAGCCTCCAGAACTAGAACAGAATAAATTTTTGTTGTTTTAAGTCACCTAGTTTATAGTACTTTGTTATAGTCACTTAGGAAACTAATACATGCAGTTCGCCTTCTGACCCCTATTACCTGATAGATTTAAGAAAAGTTGCAGAGTTTCAGGTGATAACTATTATGAGATGAGTGATAACTATTATGAGATGAGTGATAACTTCCAAGCTCTTTGTATGTTAGAGCAGAACCCAAAAGTTTGTATTGAGTTTTAATAAATCATCCTTTAGGATGATCATAAGGTTTTCTGTCTGTTAGTAAGATGTATTATTTTAATAGATTTTCTCATTTCCTTGTTTTCTTTTTAGAGACAGGATCTCATCTTGTTGGCCAGGCTGGAATGCTATAGCATGATTATAGTTCACTGTGGCCTCAAGCTCCTGGGCTCAAGTGATTCTCGCACCTCAGCCTTCCAAGTAGCTGGGACTACAGGCACATGTTACCATGCCTGACTAATTTTCTTTTCTTTTTTTTTTTTTTTTTAGCTATGAGGTCTCACTATGTTGCCCAAGCTGGTCTCAAACCTCTGGACTCCAGAGATCCTCTTGCCTAAGACTCCCAAAATGCTGGAATAACAGGCATGAGCCACCATGCCCAGCTCATCAATAGATTTTCTAAAGAATCCTCATATCCCAGAAATAAACTTGATCCTAATATACTATTTTTTCTTAACACTGCTGAATTTGCTGTGTTAATTTTTTTTCTAGAATTTTTGCCCCTATGATGGAAAGTGACATTGGTTAACAATTTTCTCATCCAATTATAGTGTCAAAGCTATAGCAGTCTGAAAAAATGAACTGAATGGGTCTCCTTCTTTGTCTAATCACAGTTTATATAAAATAGGGATTAACTATTCCTTGATAGTTTGGGTGAATGGTGATCAGCCATCCTGCTTTGCCCAGGACTGTCCCAGCTCAGCATTAAAAGTCAATGTTCCAGAAATCACAAGTCCTGGACCAACCAGGATAGTTGGTCTCCTTAGTAGATGAAGCTCCACTGTTATTTTCTGATGTTGGGGAAAGTAGTGGAGAGATTACTCTCATGCTCTTCTATTTCTAGTTTCTTGAGTTAAACATTTAACTATTTTTAAATGTTCTTAACAAGTGCATTTGTTTTCCAGTATCACCTTAGCTGTATGCATTTCAGATTACATTTATTGTCATTTGATTCTCAATATTTTTGTAATTGACATTGTGAATTCCTCTTTAAATCAAACATACAGAATTTTTTTTCTTGTGGATTTCTAAATGGTGGCCCACAAATATGACCTGAATAACATCAGTTCTTTGAATTTTGAGACTTCTTTTATAACGTGGAAAGGTGATCAATTTTTGTAATGTTCTCAGATTACTTGAAGCATTTATATTATTTGTTTGTTGGAAAAGAGGGTTACTTTTGTTAACTTTGGATAGAAATTTTCTATATTTTGTTAATTTTTTATATGCTTGACTTAGTTTCTCTCACTTTGTGGTTTTTATTCATTTCTCCTTGTAATTCTGTCAGTTTTTAGTTATTGATATAACATTCAAAATATTATATGTAATATGTAAGGTTATGTTATTTAGGGTGAATGTAATTGTTAACATCTTCTTGTGGATTTTTTTTTTTTTTTTGAGATGGAGTTTTGCTCTTGTCACCCAGGCTGGAGTGCAATGGTGTGATCTCAGCTCACTGCAACTTCCACCTCCCAGGTTCAAGCAATTCTTCTGCCACAGCCTCCCAAGTAGCTGGGATTGCAGATGCCCGCCACCACACGCAGCTAATTTTTGTACTTTTAGTAGAGAAGGGGTTTCACCACGTTGGCCAGGTTGGTCCCGAATTACTGACCTCAGGTGATGTGCCCGCCTCGGCCTCCCAAAGTGCTGGGAGTACAGGCATGAGCCACTCCGACTCTTCTTGTGGATTTTTAAAATTACTATATTGCAGCCTCATTTATTCTTTCAAATGATTTTGCCCTAAATTCTAATTTCCAATATATATCTATATAAGCTTCTTAAAATTAGTGTTTTCATTAGAGTCAGCTTTGTATATAATAATTTTCCCTCCCTTTAAGTTTATCTAGCCTATGTTTGTCTCCTTTAAGAAGCAAATAGCCAAATTTTATTTTTTACTCAATTTGCTCTTCTTTCATTAAGAGTTGAATCTTTTTATGTTTATTCTGATATACTTAAGCTTATATTTCATACCTTATTTTATATAGTTTTTACTGCCCTTTTTTCTCCTTTTCTTCCATCTTACTTTTTTTTTTTTTTTTTTTTTGAGACAGAATCTGGCTCTGTCGCCCAGGCTGGAGTGCAGTGGCTGGATCTCAGCTCACTGCAAGCTCCGCCTCCCAGGTTTACACCATTCTCCTGCCTCGGCCTCCCGAGTAGCTGGAACTACAGGTGCCCGCCACCTCACCCGGGTAGTTTTTTGTATTTTTTTTAGCAGAGACGGGGTTTCACCATGTTAGCCAGGGTGGTCTTGATCTCCTGATCTCGTGATCCGCCCGTCTCGGCCCCCCAAAGTGCTGGGATTACAGGCTTGAGCCACGCCTGGACCATCTTACTTTCAATATAAATTTTTCTGTAATCCCTCCTTTTCCCCCTGCTCATTTGAAAAATATGGATTGTGTTTCTAGTGTTTTACTGATTACATATATATTATGTTACAATAATATATAATATATATTAAATTACAATAATATATAATATATATTAAATTTATATATATATATATTTATTTATTTTTTAAGAAAGTATCACTCTGTCATTCAGCCTGAAATGCAGTGGTGTGATCATAGCTCACTGTGGCCTTGAACTCCTGTGTTCAAGCAATCTTCCTACCTCAGCCTCCCAAGTAGCTGGGACTACAGGTGCATGATATCATGCCTGGCTAATTTTCTTTTAATGTTCATAGAAACAGGGTCTCACTGTGTTGCCCAGGGTCACATTTTTTAAATGAAATGTTTGCGAATTTTTTAACAAATTCTAAAACTATTCAGTATTTCAGTCCTCTTCCCAACTGAATGTGACTCCCTATTTTGTTACTGTTACTTAAGAGTTTCAGTTTGCCTTTAAAAATAAAACTCACCATTCTCTTGGTCAATAGCTAATTAAATTTACCAATGCATTTTATCAATTTCTGTACTCACAATTATTTCTTGCACACCGTCCCTTCCCCTGGGTTTACTTTCCTTTCTTACTGAAGTATATCCTTGATTATTTGTTTCCAAAAAGGTATACAGCTAGAAAACAGTCTTAGTCTTTCTTTATGTATCTGAAAATGTTTTTGCCCACACTCTTAGGTGGTATTTAACTGGATATAAGAGTCTAGCTCAAAGTCATTTTCCCTTCAACACTTTCAGGATGATATTTCATTGTTTTCTGGGATCCTTTATTGGTGAAAAGTTACATGTCACTCCAATTGCCTTTTTAAAAAATAATCTATTTTTTTTGGTGCTTCTTCTTGTGGTTGATAAAAAAAAATTTTTTTTAATCCACTTTTTCCCTCTCTGGTACCATTAGAATACTGTATTGATCATCAGTGTTCTGCAAATCCACTATGATGTGTCCTCATGTAGAATTATTTTACGCTGTTCGGTGTTGGAAACGCACTTTCTGTCTGAGGACTCATGGTTTTTGTAATGCTGAAAAACTGTCAAATCTCTTGTGAAAAGAAAATAAATCTCAGGACCCCAAAGTCACTAGGCTAAAGGGGAAAGTTAAGCTGGGAACTGCATCAGGCAAACCTGCCTCCCATTTTATTCCTAAATAAGATGGCTGCAAAGATAAAAAAGCTACCTACTTCCCTCACAATTTTCCCACAAAGAAATTCCTCGAGGACCTAAAGATCTTCACCCTAAAACAGTTCTGCTGAATTTCACTTTGACATTGTAAATTCATAGCTTATCTTCACAGGTGCAGGACAAAGGACAGAACTCAAAGTCATCCCTCTGTTTACACGAGAAAAATGCATATCTGATTGCTTCCTCTGTCCTGTTGTTTATGTAAAAATGCAGATTCACTGAGCCAGACTAAGGCATAAGTGACTATTCCTCTTACCCCCTCTCACATGTAAATTGAGTATTCAGTGAAAGGCTGACCGAAGACTCAAGAAAATGCAACCATTTGTCTCCTATCTGTTTATGACCTGGAAGCCCCACTCCCACTCCCAACTTTGAGTTGTCGTGACTTTCTAGACAGAACCAATGTACATCTTACACATATTAATTGATGTCTCATGTCTACTTAAAATATATAAAACCAAGCTGTGCCTCAACCACCTTGGACACACATCATCAAGACCTTCTGAGGCTGTGTCCCAGGTATGTCCTTAACTTGGCAAAACAAACTTTGTAAATTGCTCAGCCGAGACAGTAGAGAAGAAACATATGCCAGTGTGAACCACAAGTATCTGAGTCTACTTTTGGTTCACACTCTCACATATTTCTTCTCTACTGTCTCCTCCCTTTTCTTGTGGAACTTCTATTTGATATTAATATTTCAGAACCTCTAATTCTATCTATATCTCTTTCATGACACATTCTGAGTGAATTCCTCAGAACTAGCTCTCAGTTCACTGATTCTCTTTGTGTTCAATCCAGTGTGTATCCCAATTAGTTAATGCTTCATTTCAATGGTGTATATATTTCATTTTCACATATTTAATTATATTTTTTCATATCTACCTCTTCTCAGTTCATATCTGCTTCATTTTTGTTTATAATCTTTGTTCCTCCTTATGCATTTTATTCCTTCATTCAATACCAAATATACTAATTTTAGGCTTTTTGACAGTTTGTTTCATAAAAATAATTTTATTTACAGTGCATTCACAGTCTCATAATTTTTTATGCTGTATTTCTTTTTTTTTTTTCCTCGAGACAGAGTCTCGCTTTGTCGCCCAGGCTAGAATGCAGTGGTACAATCTCAGCTCAGTGCAATCTCCACCTCTTGGGTTCAAGCAATTCTCCTGCCTCAGCCTCCCAAGTAGTTGGGATATAGGCGTCCACCACCACAACCAGCTAATTTTTGTATTTTTAGTGGAGATGGGGTTTCACCATGTTGGCTAGGCTGGTCTCGAACTCCTGACCTCTGGTGATCCATCCACCTCGGCCTCCCAAAGTACTGGGATTACAGGCATGAGTCACAGTTCTGCATGGCTGGGGAGGCCTCAGGAAACTTACAATCATAGCAGAAGGGGAAGCAAACACCTTCTTCACAAGGTGGCAGGAGAGAGTGTGAGCATGTAAAGGAGGAACTGTCAGACACTTATAAAGTCATCAGATCTTGTGAGAACTCACTCACTATAATGAGTAAGTACAGCATGGGGAAGACTGTTCCCATGACCCAATCACCTCCCTCCCTCTACATGTGGGGATTACAGGCCCCTCCCTCAACCCATGGGGATTACAATTCAAGATGAGATTTGGGTGGGGACACAGCCAAACCATATCACATGGGAACTCATTTTGGTCACATCAAATTTCTTGTTGAAATAGAATTTGGGAATAAGAAAATTTTTAAATAGGAAATTCCCCAGAACACAATTATGTAAGATCACTAGGGAATCAAAAAGAAATAACTGAAATGATTGCTGGGCACTATTGAAGACATACAGCATTAATTAATGATAGGTCAGTTCTCACAGTCATTCTTTTTTCCACCCATTTTTCTTCTATTCTTCCCATACTGTTTTTGAAGAGAAAAGAGGCTTAATTTTATTAGATCCTTAATACGTGCCAGGCACCATGCCAAGCACTTTATATGTGGATTTCATTTAATCCTCTCATCTGACCTTTGGAGGTTGCCATCAATAATCCAATTTGATAGATATGGAGATTTGGTATTTTATTAATAGTTGATCCCTTTCGTTGTTATGGAACCAAAATTCATCACAAGTAGTAGAGGGTTTATTATGAGGGAAGTTCAGATGTTAGTTGGGGCTCTTCCTTTGCATTGCAGATCTCCTATGTGTAGATTTCCTGCATAGATACATGTGTGTGTATAGAAAACAGGATATTCATTAAGCAGCTATCCTTAATGGTTATCTGGGAAAAGGTTAATTACTAGGCCACGGGAAGAATGGGACCCATGACAGCCTGAGATAGAGCCTGGAACGGAAAGGTCATTCATAGTCCTGGGAGTTTCAGGGACCTTAGAAGCAGAGTCAATGGATCTTCATGTGGTGATCCATCATTGACCCAACTCAAGTATCCCTATTTGCCATTAATATATCTGTGCTCTTCTCCTCCTATGAGCAACTGGCTGATTCTTCTACATTTTTGTTTATATTTGTGAGAATGTTTTTGGGAGAAATATTTTATGCTCCTTTAGCGGGGGCTGTTTTGGGATGGTTTACCTGAGAAGAAATTAAGGGAGTATCAGGCACAGTATTTGACAGGTTTAATACTCAGAAAAATTTAACATGTCCCAAGTTAATCAATTGCAGAGTCAGGAAATGAATAACAGTTTATCTCAAAGGTTCTATTCTTTTTACTCCTCTTGTGGGCATGACTTTGTTTTAAGGTTGATGTGGTTATGTACTTGACCCCCATCCCCAATGAGCTGACAGTAGCAGTTAAATATGGTATAAATTAGCAGACAAGAGCCACATGAATGGTCCAGGCAAAGCATCCTGGGAGTTCAGATGAAGGGAAAACTTCCCCTAAGTGAATTAATTAGAGAAGAATTCATGGATAAAGTAGTAATTGAGCAGAATAAAGGTAGGCATTTAAGGTAGAAATGTAAGGAAGGGATGACATGAATAAAGGCTTAATGAAGAGGAAGGCACAAGGATAAGTTTGACTACAGGACAGGGCACTGGGGTCTGTGGTGCATATCACTTTAGGGTGCTTACTCTAAATCATGCTGGGAGCAGAATGAAGAAAAACAGAGTGGAGTGAGAGCAGCACCCAGGAAACCATCACGGAAGGGATTTCAATGATTCAAATGTGAGATCAAGAAGAAATGAATTAGTGATATGGCAAAAATCTCCTTGTTTATAAATTATGCAGTCTCAGGTAGCATCTTTACAGCAGCATGAGAATGGACTAATACACCATGTTTATCCCAACACACACCATTCCATTTCATACTCATTTCTTCCCTCCTGTCTGTGGGTACATGCCACAATCCTTTAACCTCTTGCCTAGCTAAACCCTATGTACTATTCAAAGAGCAGTTTTTCCTCCCACATAAAGACCTTCCTGTATACTGCAGCTATTACAGATTTTCTTCTCCTCTAAAACCCTTCTGTGTTTGTAGATTATAACATTCAGGAAAATCCTAAACTGTCTTGGCATTGTTTAATCCTTCACCATGGGGTTTGCCTTGACAATCAAAATACAAATGGCTAGCCTGAAGCAACTCTGATAAACTGCAATACCTGCCCCACACTGCCCCAATTGCTTGGCTGAGAGTTGAAAGCATGCCACAACACACACACACACACACACACACACACACACACACACACACACCCTTGGCAAAGACTGGGAGATTTACTGGTTCTAGGCAGTTAAGAAAGTCTTCATCCAATAATTAGCTGACCACTAAGCTAACCAAGTAGAGACTTCAATGGCCACATAAAACATAGAATATAGATCTTACAGCAATAATTGAGAAAAGTCACTAAACAAACACACTAAAACAAACAGTAGCAACAAGAAACCCTGAGGAGGGGGAAGAAAATCTGACTTCCAGAGCTACTATACTACTTAAAATGTCTAGCTTTCAATAAGAACAATAAAAAGACTATAGGAACAGGAAAGAAATAAGAAAGTATGGGCCATATATAAGGGAAAAAAGCAATCAATAGAAACTGACTCTAAGAAATCCCAGACATTGGACTCACTACACAAAGACTTCAATAATCTATTTTAAATATATTCAAAGAACTAAATCATATCTGAAGGACTAAAGTATGAGAATCATGTCTCACTAAATAGAAAATATCAATTTATTGGTTCTAGAAATTGACATTTTAAAGAGATAGACTTTAAAAAAAAAAAAAAACAAAGAGAAAAATTCTGGAGTTGGAAATAACAAAAACTGAAAGGAAAAATCCACAAGACAATCTCAACAGAAGATTTCAGCAGACAGAAAAAAAAATCAGTGAACTTGGAGACAGGTCGATTGAGAGTGCCTAGTCTGGGTAACAGAAAAAAAGAAAAAAGGAAGAAAAATGAACAGAGCATCAGACATGTGAGACATCAAGCATGCAAACATGACTGAATTTTACCTAACATAGAGTTTTCCCAAGGGCTTTATCCAGGGTATTTGACAAATGAGTCCTAGAAGGAGAGGAGCAAGAGAAAGGTACAGAAAGAATATTTGAAGAAATATTTGTGAATGAATTCCCCAAATGGAGACAAAACACACTAATACTCACATCCTCAAACTGCAAGTAGGATAAATTCAAAGAGATCTATGCCTAGACACATCATATTCAAACTATCAAAAAGCAAAGAAAAAAATGTTGAAACCTCAAAAAAAAGAAGCAAACCACCAAATATATATGATACTCAATAAGATCAATAGCTGATTTCTCATCAGAAATTGTGGAGACCAGCAATGGTGGGATGACATATTCAAAGTACTAACAGGAAAAAAAAAAACACTAATAAATTCAATAGCCAGCACAACTATTGATATGGTTTGGCTCCATGTCCCCACCCAAATCTCATGTTAAACTGCAATCCTTAATGTTGGGGGAGGGACCTGGTGGATGGTGATGGGATCATGGAGACGGATTTCCCCTTGCTCTTCTCATGATAGTGAGTTCTCATTAGATCTGGCATGTAGCATTTCCCCCTTCACTCGCTCTCTCCTGCTCCACCATGGTAAGACGAGCTTGTTTCCCTTCTGCCTTTTGCCATGATTGTAAGTTTCCTGAGGCCTCCAAGCCATGCTTCCTGTACAGCTTATGGAACTATGAGTCAACTGAACTTCTTTTCTTCATAAATTACCTAGCCTATGGTAGTTTTTTATAGCAGTGTGAAAACAAACTAATACAACTATCTTTAAAAATGAAGGCAAATTTTAAAACATTTCTAAATAAACAAAAACCTAAAGAATTCCTCACTAGAGACCATACTAAAATAATATTAAAGTGTCCTTCAGAATTAAAAAATCCTAGAGAGTAACTGAAATTGGCAAGAAGAAATAAAAAGCGCAGAAAAGGTAATTACATAGATAAATATAAAAGACAATAAAAATGTAGTTTTTGTTTGTAACTCTTTTTTTCCTATAAAATTTAAAAGACAGGCTGGGTGTAGTGGCTCAAGTCTGTAAGCCCAGTGCTTTGGGAGGCCAAGACAGAAGGAGTGCTTGAGGCCAGGAGTTGGAGACCAACCTAGGCAAAACAGTGAGACCTTATATCTACGAAAAAATAAAAAATTAGGCAGGCATGGTGGCACATGCCTGCAGTCCAAGCTACTCAGGATACTGAGGTGAAAGGATTGCTTGAGCTCAAGAGTTCAACACTGCAGTGAGCTATGATCATGCCACTATACTCCAGCATGGGTGACAGAATGAGACCCTATCTCTAAAAATAATAAAAACATAAAATGGCCAGGTGCAGTGGCTCATGCCTGTAATCCCAGCACTTTGGGAGGCTTAGGGGGGTAGATCACAAGGTCAGGAGCTCAAGGCCAGCCTGGCCAAGATGGTGAAACCCCATCTCTATTAAAAATACAAAAAGTAGCTGGGTGCAGTGGCGGGTGCCTGTAATCCCAGCTACTCAGGAGGCTGAGGCAGGAAAACTGCTTGAATCTGGGAGGCGGAGGCTGCAGTGAGCCGAGATCGCACCACTGCACTCTAGCCTGGGTGACAGAGCAGGACTCTGTCTCAAAAAAATAATAAATAAGATAAAATAAAACAAAAGACAACTGCATGAAGCAAAAATTAAAAACCTATGTTGATGTGAGGATAAAATGAGTTAAGAATATAAAGCTCTTAGATGCTGGCACATATGAGAAACCTAATAATGTTAAGTATCATTATTTTTTATTACAATACGTGTGACACATCAGTGAGCATAAATGCTTAGCTAAATAAGGCAAATGAAACCAGATGATGAAAGTGATAATAGATGTCACAGCCAAATAGCTTTTATTTCCACCTCAGAACATAGCAAGAATACTGGCAGAAACTGGGAGTTTGAAAGTAGTTATTCATGGGTACTAGGAATTCTGTGTAGAAGACACTGAGGTTGAATGTATGGTGGAAGACATAGAGGTCCTAAAATAAATAAATAAATAAATAAATAGAACCTGACAAAATTGGAATGGAGTTTGAATGGGAGTTAGAACCTGGAAATTATAATTATAAGAGTAATGTTTGAGTTAGTTAAGGGACAATAGTAACTCCCCAAATAAAATAGCATACATAGAGAATAGCAGAGAACCAAGGATTGAGATTTAAAAGAAATCAAGAATTGGAAAAAGCCAGTTAGCAAATACTTTCTAGGGGTGTGGCAAATACCCAATCACACAGCCAGAAGGAAAATAATAATTGAATTTCTGATAATGGTATGGCTTTTTAAAAATTGCTTCAATTTTATTGTTCCTATAAAAAGAATATTCTAAGGAAAATGCTAAAATAAAAGATTTTATCCAGTCTACCTAGAAAAGTTTGCATATACCTTGTTCACTTGACTGTGCTTCTGAAGTGTAATTTCACCTAGAAAAATGGCAAGAATACTTATGTAATATTTTAATGTCTTTATTTCTAAATTTCTCTTGACAGCTAAAAATTTTGAAAATAAGCCTATGTCATTTGGCTCAACTTCATAAAGAAGGGAATCCTATTTCCTACATTAATTATAGAGAACTGTAACCTTTAGTCTCAATAAAATATTAATAGAAGTCATTAAATATAAGGACCAGCTTCTGAAATGAGCCTTATTTAATGACTAAGTCTTAGATTAATTCAAGAACCATTTACTGAATCCTGCTGCTATGATTTGAATGTCCCCTTCAAACTTACGCTGGAATTCAATTGCTAGTGAAACAGTGTTGACATGCAGGACCTTTGAGCAGTAATTAGAGAATACAGTATTACTGTTATTGTGGAAGTGGGTTAGTTTATCACCTGAGTGGGATCCTGCTAAAAAGATAAATTATTCATCCCCCATTTTCCTCTCCATCTCACTGGCTCTTGCCCTCTCTCATTACCAGCTCTCTCACCGCAAGATGCCTCTGCCATGTTATGATGTAGCAAGAGGCTCTCACCAGATGTGCCCTCAATCTTGGAATTCCCAGCCTTCAGAACGGTGACCCAAATAAACTTCTGTTGTTTATAAATTACCCAGTCCATGGTATTCTGTTATAGCAGCCAAAAACAGACTAAGACACCTACTATCTGCAATAGATTCTACTCCTCGTTCTCTGGAACATCATAGTTTCTCTCTGTTGTCCTATATGTATTTAACCACACACTGGCATGCTATTTACTACCTGTATTATTCCATTTTCATGCTGCTGGTAAATACATACCTGAGACTGGGCTATTTACAAAGAAAAGAGGTTTAATTGGACTTACAGCTCCCTGTCACTGGGAAAATCTCACAATCATGGCAGAAGGCAAGGAGGACCAAGTCACATCTTACATGGATGCCAGCATGCAAAGAGAGAGCTTAGGCAGGGAAACTCTGCTTTATAAAGCCATCAGATCTTGTGAAAATTATTCACTATCATGAGAATAGTGCAGGAAAGGCCCACCCCCATAATTCAGTCACCTCCCACTGAGTCCCTCCCATGGGAATTCAAGATGAGATTTGGGTGGGGACACGGCCAAATCATATCATTCTGCCCCGGCCCTTCCAAAATCTCATGTTCTCACATTTCAAAACCAATCATGCCTTCCCAACAGTCCCCTAAAGTCCAAACTCATTTAAGTGTTAACTCAAAAGTTCACAGTCCAAAGTCTTGTCTGAGACAAGGCAAGTCCCTTCTGCCTATGAGCCTGTAAAATCAAAAGCAAGTTAGTTACTGCCTAGATACAATGGGGATACAGGCATTGAATAAATGCAGCCATTCCAAATGGGAGAAATTGGCCAAAACAAAGGGGCTACAGGCCCCAAACAAGTCCAAAATTCAGCAGGGCAGTCGAATCTTTTTTTTTTTTTTTTTTTTTTGAGATGGAGTCTCACTCTGTCGCCTAGGCTGGAGTGCAGTGGCCGGATCTCAGCTCACTGCAAGCTCCGCCTCCCAGGTTCACGCCATTCTCCTGCCTCAGCCTCCCGAGTAGCTGGGACTATAGGAACCTGCCACCACGCCGGCTAATTTTTTGTATTTTTAGTAGAGAGGGGATTTCACCATGTTGGCCAAGATAGTCTCGATCTCTTGACCTCGTGATTCACCCGTCTAGGCCTCCCAAAGTGCTGGGATCACAGGCGTGAGCCACCACACCTGGCAGGCAGTCAAATCTTAAAACTCCAGAGTTATTTCCTTTGACTCCATGTCTCACATCCAGGTTACACGGATGCAAGAGGTGGGTTCCCATGTCTTGGGCAGCTCTACCCCTGTGGCTTTGCAGCCTCCCTTCTGGCTGTTTTCATGGGCTGGCACTGAGTGTCTGTGGCTTTTTCAGGTGCACAGTGTAATCTGTCAGCGGGTCTACCGTTCTGGGGTTTGGAGGATGGTGGCCTTCTTCTCACAGCTCCACTAAGTGGTGCCCCAGTAGGGACTCTATGTGGGGGCTCTAACTCCACATTTCCCTTCTGCATTGCCCTAGCAGAAGTTCTCCATGAGAGCCCCGCCCCTGCAGCAAACTCTGGCCTGGGCATCCAGGCATTTCCATACATCTTCTGAAACCCAGGTGGAGGCTCCCAAACTCCAATTCTTTACTTCTGTGCACTCTCAGGCTCAACACCACATGGAAGTTGCTGAGGCTTGGGGCTTGCACCCTCTGAAGTCATGGCCTGAGCTCTACATTGGCCCCTTTTGGCCATGGCTGGGGCACCTGGGATGAAGGGCACCAAGTCCTTAGGCTGCACACAGCATGGGCCTCATCTACAAAACCATTTTCTCTTAGGCCTTCAGGCCTGTGATGGGAGGGGTTGCTGTGAAGGCCTCTGATATGCCCTGGGGACATTTTTCCCATGTCTTGGGGATTTAACATTCAGCTCCTCATTACTTATAAAAATTTCTGCAGCCAGCTTGAATTTCTCCTCAGAAAATGGGTTTTTCTTTTCTATCACATTGTCAGGGTGCAAATTTTTCAAACTTTTATGCTCTGCTTCCCTTATAAAACTGAATGCCCCTAACAGTACCCAAGTCACTTCTTGAATGCTTTGCTGCTTAGAAATTTCTTCTACCAGATACCCTAACTCATCTCTCTCAAGTTCAAAGTTTCACAAATCTCTAGGGCAGGGGCTAAATGCTGCCAGTCTCTTTGCTAAAACACAACTATAGTCACCTTTGCTCTAATTCCCAACAAGTTCCTCATCTCCATCTGTACCACCTCAGCCTGGACCATATTGTTCATATCATTATCAAGCTTTTGATGAAAGTCATTCAACAAGTCTCTAGAAAGTTCCAGACTTTCCCACATTTTCCTGTCTTCTTTTGAGCCCTCCAAACTGTTCCAACCTCTGCCTGTTACCACGTTCCAAAGTTGCTTCCACATTTTCAGGTATCTTTTCATCAACACCCCATTCCTGGTACCAATTTACTGTATTAGTCAGTTTTCACACTGCTGATAAAGATATACCCAAGAATGGGCAATTTACAAAGGAAAGAGGTTTAATTGGACTTACAGTGCCATGTGGCTGGGGAAACCTCACAATCATGGTGGAAGGCAAGGAGGAGCAAGTCATGTCTTACACAGATAGCAGTAGGCAAAGAGAGAGTTTGTGCAGAGAAGCGCCACCTTAAAATGCCATCAGATCTCATGAGAATTATTCACGATCATGAGAAGAGTGCAGGAAAGACCCACCCTTGTAATTCAATCACCTCCCACCAGGTTCCTCCCATGACACATGGGAATTGAAGATGAGATTTGGGTGGGGACAAAGCCAAACCATATCACTACCTTTCTTCAAAACATGTTGGTATTTCAAGAAAACCAACATTCCACCTCCTAATTCTCAATGAAACTGATTTTAACAATTCACAAAGGCCTAGAGAAACATTCCAACATTTTTTATCTTTTAAAATATACTTATAAAACACATAATTATTTTCTCCTAGGTTACTTAAAGCCATTCATATTATGAAATACAGCATACACAGGAAAGTATATAAAACATAAATGTGCAGTTTAATGAATTATTATTTAAGCAGACACTCACGTAACCACCACTCAGGTCAAGAAACAGGGCATTGCCAACACTAAAAAAGCTTCCAATTTGCCATTCTTAACTAAAACTCTCACCCTCACTCCCAAAGGTAACAATTACCTGACCTTGGTGGTAATTGCTTTCATGATTCTCTGTATAAAGGAGTGATTTTAAAAGAATAGAAAACTATCAAAAACCTATTAGTCACTAGACTGTATCTGAACATACAGTCAAAAACAATTTTTAAAGGAATTATCACAATTATTTTTGTACTTTTACTAATGTTCCATACTATCCCCAAGGCATATATCAATCCTGAGGTCTACTTTAGTCCAAATCTTTTGTAGCCTGCCACCAATGACAGTCCAGATGCAGCCCTTCATTTCTTCAAGAACATATTAGTTGTTATAAACACAGAGTTATCAAGCTATCCTAAGAGATTTGGGTAATCACTCATCCACCGTCAATATTTCAAACCAGATAAACAGTCCTGTTCCAGAGAAGATGCTGATTAAGGAGCTGCTGAAACATGTGATGAAAATAGGCCGGGCGCGGTGGCTCAAGCCTGTAATCCCAGCACTTTGGGAGGCCGAGACGGGCGGATCACGAGGTCAGGAGATCGAGACCATCCT
>NW_012116488.1:12659485-12677318 GCF_000951035.1 Colobus angolensis palliatus
TAGCCAGAATGGTCTCGATCTCCTGACCTCGTGATCCGCCCGTCTCGGCCTCCCAAAGTGCTGGGATTACAGGCTTGAGCCACCGCGCCCGGCCACGTGGCAGTGCTATCTTTTTAATATAAGCCATTCAGCTAATTGTGTAGCAGCTTCTTTTAGTTTGCAATTCACTGATTACTGACTTGAGCATTTCTTATGCATTTATTGCACATTTAGATATCCTCTTTGTGAAGTTCCTGTTTAAGTCGTTGATCATTTTATATAAATTGTCTTTTTTGGCCGGGCGCAGTGGCTCACGCCTGTAATCCCAGCACTTTGGGAGGCTGAGGCGGGTGGAACACGAAGTCAGGAGATCCAGACCATCCTGGCTAACACAGTGAAATCCCGTCTCTACTAAAAATACAAAAAATTAGCTGGGCACGGTGGTAGGCACCTGTAGTCCCAGCTGCTCGGGAGACTGCGGCAGGAGAATGGCGTGAACTCGGGAGGCGGAGCTTGCAGTGAGCCGAGATTGTGCCACTGCACTCCAGCCTGGGTGACAGAGCGAGACTCCACCTCAAAAAAAAAATTGTCTTTTTAAAATTAATATGAAGGAATACTTCATGTCATCTAGATACAAGCCTTGGCAGGGCACTGTAACTCACACCTGTAATCTCAGTAATTTGGGAGGCCCAGGTGGGAGGATTACTTGAGGCCAGAAGTTCAAGACCAGCCTGGTCAACACAGCAAGACTCTGTCTCAAAAAAAAAAAAAAAAAAAAATTATAGATACAAGCCTTTTGTCAGTTACATATGTTACAAATACTTTTTACCATTCTGTAGCCTACTTTTGCTCACTCTTATGTTTGTCTTTTGATGAAAAGATCTTAAGTTTATTGTCAAATTTGTCAACCATTTTCTATACAGTTAGTGACTTTTAAAAATCTTTCCCTACCCCAAAGTCGTGATAATATGCTTCTATTTTATCTAATAAAGCTTTACTGTTTGCCATGCACCTTCATGCCTACAACCCACATAGGAATTGATGTATGGCTGTGATATGAGATAAAAGTCAAGTTTCTTTTCCTTTTTTTTTCTTTTCTTTCTTCGTTTCTTTTTATCATATGTATATCCACTTGTCCCATACGTTTTATTGAATAGACTACCCTTAATCCGCTACTGTGCAATGGCACCTTTGTCTAATCAAGTGTTCACACCTTGGCTCTATTTCTGGACTCTATTTTGTTGTGTCAATCAATTATACATTTTTGTGCTGATACCACTGTTGTAATTACTGCAGCTTTAGGAAAAAGTCTTGATATATGGAATCCTGCCATATTGCTGCTTTTCTTCAGGAGTGTTTTAGTTATTCTTGATCTTTTAATTTTCAAATAAAGTTTAGAATCAACTTAAGATTCTAAACAAATGCAGAAAACACACACAGAAAAAAAAGGAATTTTGTTTTGGATTGTTTTAAATCTACAGATAAATTGAGGAGATAATTGGAAAAGAATCTGATATCTTTACAACATTAAGTTTTACAGTCTGTGAATCTAATTTCTCCCTTTATTTAGGGCTTCTTTAATTTCCTTCAAGAATGTTCTCCACAGAAGTATAGTACATCTTTTCATAGATTTATTCCCAGAATACTCAAAATTTTTTATGCCACTGTAAATGGTTGCTTTTTATATTTCATTTTACAACTGTATGTGGTTGATATACAGAACCACATCTGTTTTTTGTTTAACGACCTTGTATCCTACAAACTTGCTAATTAATGCTAATAATATATCTATACCATCTTTTAAATGTTTCTATATATACACAATCAAGTTACCAGCAAATAGTGACAGTTTATTTATTCATTTCCAATTTGTATCTCTCTTATTTCTTTTCTTATCTTCTTGCACTAGACTTCCAGTATAACATTGAAGAAAACTAGAGTAGGCATCCTTGCTCTTTTTCCAATTCCACAGAGAAAGCTTTCAAAATGTCATCAATTAAGGATGATTTTCCTATTGCTTTTCTGTAGAAACCTTTTATCAGGCTGAGGATATTCTCTTGTATTATAAATTTGTTGAGTGTTTTTATCATGAATATATTGACTTTTATCAAATGGTTTGCCACATCTATTGAGACGATCATATATTTTTCTGCTTTAATCTTTTAATGTAGTACATTGATTGATTGTTTCCAATGTTAAACAAATATTTCCTTTCGGGAATAAATCCAACTTAATTCTCACACATTATCTTCTTATAGGTCACTGGATGAAGTTTGCTAGTATTTTGTTCAGAATTTTTAATCTTTGTTCATGAGTGACATTAACCTATAGTTTCCTTTTCTCATATCTATGACTAGTTTTGGTTTCAAGGGAATTCTAGCCTCAAGAAACAAATGCTCGCTGGGTATGGAGGCTCACACTTGTAATCTCAGCACTTTGGGAAGCAAAGCGGGCAGATCACCTGAGGTCAGGAGTTCAAGACCAGCCAGGCCAACATGGCAAAACTCCGTCTCTACTAAAAATACAAAAAGTTAGCCAGATGTGATGGCACATGCCTGTAATCCCAGCTACTCAGGAGGCTGAGGCAGGAGAATTGCTTGAACCCAGGAGGCGGATGTTGCAGTGAGCCAAGATCATGGCACTGCATTCCAGCCTGGACTACAGAGTGAGACTCCATCTAATAAACAAAAAAAAAGCTCCCACTTTTCCTGTTTTCTGGAATAATTTGTATTAGGTTGGTGCTTCTGTGTAAGGCCCTCCCATTTTTTATAATCTTCCCCACAAATTCTAACTCCTTCCACCTCCATGAACTCCAACCTGTGTCTCCTCAATTCAGCAAAACCACCAGGCTCTGCTTGGGATCCCCTTTCCTACAATGTTATATGAAAACTGCCTCCAGGAAAATGGAACTGGGCAACTGTGGGAATCACCTACCTTTTTTTTTTTTCCTTCTCACAGGGATTACAGTCTGGGACTGCCTGTTGAACAATGTCTCAAAACAGGGTTTTTCATTTATTCTTTCCAGATTTCTAGTTTATTGTGAGATGAAAAGCCATAACCCTGTAGCTCTGTCATGGTCAGAGGGAGACGTTTACTTTTAATTTTATTTCTGTCATCTTAGGTTTGAGCAACTTGCTTTGGCCTCCCCAATGTCATTTCCCCATCTTGTTGGTTACTGCACTCTGATATTGCCTTGAGGAGCCATCCTAACCCCCATTTTATGTTGTGTGTCACTGGTAATCAGTGTCCCCATCCTCCATGACCAGGAAATAATCTCATAACTCAAAACATTCTGAAGATGCTCTCTCTCTTTCCCAAGAATCTGAAGCCAAACTCATGATACAAGGATAAAAAGTTAAACTGGTCCATTCCAATCAATTCCTAAAGAGATTAGCCACTGACCCTTACACAACATGACTATTAGCTGGTGAATCTCACTGGAAGAAGCCAATCTGGATACACTGGAATAAAAAATGATTGATCAATTATTCTCTGAACCTAAAATGTAAATATATATTACTTCCAACGTTCCACTATAAAGGAAAAAGGAAGAAGATCAAGGTTCCTCATCAGAAAGACGTTTAATATTCCTTCAATATCTCACACAAGAGGTGCCCCCATCCAGACCTGAAAAGACTGGAAAGGAAAAAACTGCTTCCTCCAGAAAAGTGGTCTTTATCTGAAAGTGTTCACTCATAAAACTGACAAAAAAATGTTAAGCAATGCTATTCATTATTGATGAAGACGCAGAGTAATGGACACCCTCATGTATCATTGGTTGAAATATGAATTGCTGCAACCACTTCTGGAAACTAATCAGGCAATTTCTATTAATATTAAAAATACATATACAATTTAGCAGAAATCTTGGATACAAAATACATTTTTGAGAAATGTATTCTGTACAAACAAAAGCACCAGTGCCAAAAACATATATATACCACTGTTTCTTTCAACTTTGTCTGAAGGAAAGAAGGGAGAAATGGAGGAAAGAAGGAAGGAAAGAAGAAAGGAAGGGTATGCATGTCCATCAAAATAATGATCGAGTATATCATAGTATATTCATGCTATAGAATATTAACTTTACAGTCACGTGTGGTGGTATGTGCCTGTAGTCCCACCTACTAGGGAGGCTTAGCCAGAAGGATCGCTTGAGCCCAAGAGTTCCAGGCTGTAATGAGCCAAGATTGCACCATTGCACTCTGGCCTTGGTGACAGGGCAAGATTCCAACTCAAAAAAAAAAAAAAAAAGAATATTAACTTTTGAGAAGAATGAGCTGGTCATGTGCAGTTCGTGGCTCAAGCCTATAATCCTAGACTGAGGTAGCTATACTTAAACAAAATAGACATCAAGACAAAAACTATGAGAAGAGACAAAGAAGGTCACTACCTAATGAGAAACGGGTAAATTCAGCAAGAGGATATAACAATTGTAAATATATATGCACTCAATACTGAAGCACCCAGATATATACAGCAAATATCAGAGCTAAAGAGAGTTAGACCCCAATACAATGATAGCTGGAGACTTCAATATCCTATTTTAAGCATTGAACAGATCTTCCAGACAAAATCAACAAAGAAACATTGTACTTAATCTGTACTATAGAACAAATGGAGCCAATAGAGATTTGCAGAACATTTCATGCAATGACTGCAGAATAGACATTCTTTTCTTCAGCATATGGATCATTCTCAAAGAAGGACCATGTGTTAGTTCACAAAATAAGTCTTAAAACATTCAAAAAAAAAAAACTGAAATAATATCAAGCATCTTCTCTGACCACAATGAAATAAAACTACAAATGAATAACAAGAAGAACTTTGGACATTGTTCAAACACATGGAAATTAAGCAACATGCTACTGAATGACCAGTGTGGTCAATGAAGAAAGTAAGAAGAAAATTTAGAAATTTCTTGAAACAAATGCTAATGACAACATAACATACCAAAACCTAAGAAATACAGCAAAAGCAGAACTAAGAAAGAAGTTTACAACTATACATGTTTACATTGAAAAAGAAAAAAAAATTCAAATAAACAACCTAATGATAACCTTAAAGAACTAGAAAGGCAACAACAAACCAAACCAAAAATTAATAGAAGAAAGAAACAATAAAGATCAGGGCAGAGGCAGGGTGCGTTGGCACACGCCTAAAATCCCAGCACTTTAGGAGGCCAAGGAGGGTGGATCACCTGAAATCCAGCCTGACTAACATAGTGAAACCCCATCTCTACTAAATACAAAAGAATTAGCTGGGCATGGTGGCGCATGCCTGTAATCTGAGCTACTTGGGAGGCTAAGACAGGAGAATCGATTGTACCTGGGAGGCAGAGGTTGCAGTGAGCCGAGATCATGCCATTGTACTCCAGCCTGGGCAAGAAGAGCGAAACTCCATCAAAAAAAAAAAATCAGATCAAAGCAGAAATACATGAAATTGAAATGAAGGAAACAATACAAAAGGTCAATGAAGCAAAAACTTGTTTTTTTAAAAAGATGAACAAGAGTGACAAACCTTTAGCCTCACTAACCAAGAAAAAAAGAGAGAAGACCCAAATAAATAAAATTGGAGATGAAAAAGGAGGCATTGCAACTAATACCACAGAAATTCAAAGGATCATTAGTGGCTACTATGAGCAACTATATGCCAATTAATTGGAAAATCTGGAAGAAATGGATAAATTCCCAGATACATACAACCTATCAAGATTGAACCATGTAGAAATTCAAAACCTGAACATACTAATAATAAGTTATGAGAATGAAGCCATAATAAAAAGTCTCCCATCAAAGAAAAGGTCAGGACCCAAAGGCTTCACTGCTGAATTCTACCAAACATTTAAAGAAGAACTAATACCAATCCTACTCAAAGTATTTGGAAAAATAGAGGAGGAGAGATTACTTCCAAATGCATTCTATGAGGCCAATATTACGCTGACCTCAAAACCAGACAAAGACACATCAAAAAAAGAAAACAACAGGCCATTACCACTGATACATATTGATGCAAAAATCTCAACAAAATGCTAGCAAACCAAATTCAAGAGCACATTAAAAAGATCATTCATCGTGACCAAGTGGGATTTAACCCAGGGATGCAACAATGGTTCAGCATATGCAAATCAACCAATATGATACATCGTATGAACAGAATGAAGGACAAAAACCATATGATTATTTCAATTGATGCTTAAAAGGCATTTGATAAAATTCAACATCACTTCATTATAAAAACCCTAAAAAAACCGGGTATAGAAGGAACATACCTCAATGTAATAAAAGCCATATATGACAGACCCACAGTTAGTATCACACTGAATGGGGAAAAACTGAAAGTCTTTCCCCTAAGATCTGAAAACAAGAAGGATGCCCACTGTCACCACAGCTATTCAACAAAGTGCTAAAAGTCATAGCTAGAGCAACAGACAAGAGAAAGAAATAAAGGGCATCCAAGTTGGAAAGGAAGAAGTCAAATCATCCTTGTTTGCAGATGATATAATCTTATATTTGGAAAAACTTAAAGACTCTACCAAAAAACTATTAGAACTGATAAAGAAATTCAGTAAGGTTGCAGCATACAAAATCAACATACAAAAATCAATAGCATCTTTTTTTTTTTTTTCTTTTGAGACAGAGTCTTGCTCCATCACCCAGGCTGGAGTACAGTGGTGCAAGCTCTGCTCACTGCAACCTCCACCTCCCGGGTTCAAGCAATTCTCCTGCCTCAGCCTACCAAGTAGCTGGGATTACAGGTGTGCACCATCACGCCTGGCTAATTTTTGTATTTTTAGTTGAGATGAGGTTTCACCATGTTGGCCAGGCTGGTCTCGAATGCCTGGCCTCAAGTGATCTGCCCATCTCAGCCTCCCAAAGTACTGGGGTTACAGGCGTGAGCCACTGTGCCTGGCCTCAGCAGCATTTTTATATGTCAACAGTGAAAAATCTGAAAAAGAAATCAAGAAAGTAATCCCATTTACAATAGCTATGAATAAGATAAAATACCTAGCAATTAATTTTCGAAAGAAATGAAAGATCTCTCCAATGAAAACTACAAAAGAGTGACGTACAAAATTAAAGAAGATACCAAAAAATAGAAAGAGATTTCATGTTTATGGATTGGAAGAATCAATATTGTTAAAATGTCCATACTACCCAAAGCAATCTACAGATTCAATGCAATCCCTATCAAAATACCAATGATGGTATTCACAGAATGTAGAAATAGAAATATTTCTATTTCACAGAAATAGAAAAAGCAATTCTAAAATTCATTTGGAACCATAAAAGACCCAGAATAGCCAGAGCTATCCTAAGCAAAAACAAAATGGGAGGAATCACAGTACCTGACTTCAACTTACACACTACAGAGCTACAGTAACCAAAATGGCATGGTACTGGCATAAAAACAGACATGTAGACCAGTGGAATAGAAGAGAGAACCTAGAGGTAAGTACATACATCTACAATGAACTCATTTTTGACAAAGGTGCCAAGAACATACATTGGGGAAAAAGGCAGTCTCTTCAATAACTGGTGCCCAGAGAAATGGATATCCACATGCAAAATAATGAAACTAGACTCCTATTTCTTCCCATATACAAAAATTAAATCAAAATGAATTACAGACTTAAATCTAAGACCTCAAACTATGAAACTACTAAAAGAAAACACTGGGGAAACTCTCTAGGACACTGAGTGATGTCCCACAGGGACAGACAACCAAGGCAAAAATGGACAAATGGGATCACATCAAGTTAAAAAGCTTCTGCACAGCAAAGGACACAATCAACAAAGTAAAGAGACAACCCACAGAATGAGAGAAAATATTTGCAAACTACCCATTTGACAAGGGATTCATAGCCAGAATATATAATGAGTTCAAACAACTCTATAGGAAAAAAATCTAATAATCCAATTTAAAATGGGCAAAAGATCTGAATAGACATTTCTCCAAAGAAAACATACAAATGGTAAACAGGTGTATGAAAAGGTGCTCAATGTCATTGATCATAAGAGAAATACAAATCAAAACTACAATGAGCTATTATCTCACCCCATTTAAAATGGCTTCTATCCAAAAGTTAGACAATAACAAATGCTGGAGAGGATGTGGAGAAAAGGGAACCCTTGTACACTGTTGGTGGGAATGTAAATTAGTACAACCACTACGGAGAACAGTTTGGAGGTTCCTCAAAAAACTAAAAATAGAACTACCATTTGATCCAGAGATCCCACTCCTTAGGTATATACCCAAAAGAAAGGAAACAAGTAAATCTGAGAGATATCTGCACTCCCATGTTATTGCAGCACTATTCATAAGAGCCATTTGGAAGTAACCTAAGGGTCCATCAACAGATGAGAGATTGTATTAGTCCATTTTCACGCTGCTGATAAAGACATACCCGAGACTGGGCAATTTACAAAAGAAAGAAGTTTATTGGATTTACAGTTCCACATGGCTGGGGAGACCTCACAATCATGGCAGAAGGTAAAAGGCAAGGAGGAGCAAGTCACATCTTACGTGGATGGTGGCAGGCAAAGAGAGAGTTTGTGCAGGGAAACTCATGTTTTTTGAAACCATCAGATCTCATGAGACTCATTCACTATCATGAGAACAGCACAGAAAAGGCCCACTCCCATAATTCAATCACCTCTCACTGAGTTCCTCCCATGATACATGGGAATTGTGGGTGTTACAATTCAAGATGAGGTTTGGGTGGGGACACAGGTGTGAGCCACAGTGCCCAGCCTAAGTTTTTTTTAAGTACTTGCCACAGCCAACCCAACCTTCTGCGACCACCACCCTGATCAGTCAGCAGTCATCAACATCAAGGCAATACCAGCAGAGAGTACGTCTTGCTGTAGGTTCATATGATCATTCATATTATTCAGCAATAAAATATTTTTAAATTAGATATGCATACTGTTTTTTAGACATAATGTTATTGCACAGTTAACAGACTATGGCATAGTGTAAACCTGCCTTTCATATATACTGGAAAGCCAAAAAATGTATGTGACTCCTTGTATTGCTATATTTCCTTTATTGCAAGGGTCTGGAATGGAACCCACAATACCTTCAGGGTATGCCTGTAGATTATTAGACAACATTTTTTCTACTTGTCTTCCTTACCCACCCATAACCATTTCCTTCAACAACCCCAGCTCCCACTTCTCCCCATCTTCTTCTGAAGAAAGAAAATGAAAACTACACTTTAGGTGCAAAGTAGGCCATGGTGAATGCTAAGCTGAGAATGAACCCATAGTCTCTCTCATGAAATTACATGGCCATGAGAAAGACCCCAAACGGTCCCAGTATATGAAAATTAATTCCTGTAAGACCTCTTTCAAGACCAGTTCAAATGACACACCCTCCATAAAGGAAGAGGTTCTACTCGATTTTCCATCCCAGCTAAATATTCTTTCTTCAGCCTTTCAGATAATAAGCCATTTTATTCCCTTTCTTTTATAATATTTATTATATTCTATCTTAAATTCTGAAATAAAACTGGGAGATTAGACATTCTACCTTGTCCAGTCTGCTACTTAATTTTAGGTTAGTGACAGGCTTTTTGTATCATCATGGAGTGTAATGTATTTTGGTACATGCATTAGATCAATCAGTATTTAATATTGATGCAGCAGTGGTAACTCTCCTTATTAACTGATGAGGAGGAAGACAAAATGGATGGAATTTGAAATCAGAAGACATGGATTCCAGAACTGACTCTACCACTCACTAAATATGGACCTTGGGCAAGTCACTTAACCCTCTCTCAGAGCCTCAGTTTCTTCATCTGCATCCATATCTGTCTTATTCATTTTTATATCTTCAAGTGCTGGGCACCCAGAAGGTACTCATTAAATACTGAGTAAACGAATGAATGAATAAAAAATGTATGCAAAAATAGCATGCAAACTATTAAGGATTGGCATGCAATTTATTAAGCCCTATTTTGTAGGAACTATACATATATTCCTGAGGAAGGGAAGGAATATAATAATAATCTTCCTCGGGAATATATACACAATCCTTTTTGCCATGTAAGGTAACATCTTGATATCTTGACAGGTCCTGGAGATTCGGACCTGGACATCTTTGGGGAGTGGGAAGGCAAGCATCATTTTGTCTACCACATACTCTTACACATTCAGAATAAGAAAATAGTGTTCTTTTCTTCTCAAAGCTGCTCTGAAGTTCATTTTTAAAACCAAGGCATGGAACAGGGTGGGTGGAAATATCTCAGGCAATTTGCAGCCTCCTGAGATATGTGGGTTACACTTGGCCAGTAATAAATCTCCCCATCAGAGGCACATCTGTTACATACCTTGTATTACTAGGAACCAGAAGATAAATACCTATAGATACAGACACTGAATTCTCAATTCAGAATTTAGTAATATGTCCAGTTTAGGGAATTTTAAAAAATATCTTAGCTTCATTTAAAGTTACAGTTTCTCCCTTCCTCCAGAAAGGCAGCGTGGCTGGTCTTTTTAGTTCCCAGCTTAGCTTGTCCATTTCTCCTCCCTTACTTACTAGTTCACACTTGGCTTTCCTAAGACTGAAAGCTTGAGGGAGGGCCAGGCTGATAAGAGTTAAGGTGAAACTCTTTTTTTTTTTTTTTTGTAGATGGAGTCTTGCTCTGTCATCCAGGCTGGAGTGCAGTGGTGCATCTCGGCTCACTGCAACCTCCGCCTCCCGTGTTCACCCTATTCTCCTGCCTCAGCCTCCCAAGTAGCTGGGACTACAGGGGCCCGCCACCTCGCCTGGCTAATTTTTTTATATTTTTAGTAGAGACGGGGTTTCACCGTGTTAGCCAGGATGGTGTCGATCTCCTGACCTCATGATTCACCCGACTTGGCCTCCCAAAGTGCTGGGATTACAGGCGTGAGCCACTGCGCCCTGCCAAGATGAAACTCTTGTTTGACTCATATCCTTTTGGAAATCTACCTCTAAAGCTCTCTGACCATGGCAAGTGTTTAAAGCTGACACTTCCTCTAAAGGACACTTTTGTCTTGCTTTGAAGTTCATACACCAGCAGTTACTTTGGCACATGCAAATATATCTCTTCTGGAATGTTCTCCTAGCATTCTACTATTAGGAATCTGGGAGTATACCTCCTCTTCTTCCCACTGAAGTATTCTCAACTCTCTAGATGATGTTTTTAGGCAGACTCTTAAGATGATCCCATTTGTCTCTTCCTCTTGCTCCAGAAGCCCTCATCTGGCCTACTGTAGCATGCTTCTTGAGCACTATTGGTGGGAATGCTGCTATTTTCCAAACCCAGCTCGCTCTTCATTGAAAGCCCTGGCAGGCAGCTCCAGACACAGCTTGTCATCCTCTGGATGATTTAGCTGCATGAACCCCAAACGCTAGAACACATACATGAAGCTCCCTGAGTGATGCCATTAAAGTTCCTCTCACTAGCCTTTAAGTGAGGGAAAAGCACCCACACCCCTTCTGGGGGGAGTCACAACCCCAACATCTGTCTTCAAATAATCCCTTGACATTTCTAACAATACTTCTGGGCTTCTCTAATTTCTTTTATAGGCTAGAGGTAGTTCGTCAGCTAAAGATTACAAAACCAGCTTCCCCTTCAAATCTGCTTCATGATCTTCCATCTCACTTTAGAATTGGAACTAGTTAGCACCTTTATCTTGGGGTCTGGGCCAAAACTGAGGCAACATAATCAAATCTTAACATTCCACTCCATGTATTTGTTTTAACAAGATTAATGTATTTCCTCTACTAAGAATAAAATTCCATATGGGCAGGAACCACATCCGTTTTGGTTATCTCTGACTATCTAAGGCACTCAATAAATACTTACTAAATGACTGACAAATACTAACAAATCAGCAAAACTCCCTGGCTCTCAAAAACTCAGAAACTATATTAACTTCATACATTTGTATGCTATTTTCAGATTCCTCCAGAATATCTCTGCAGTGTGGCTATATATTGCAATTTTGGCAAAAACATGAGTATAAGAGTCACCAGAAAAATCTATACACTGAATATAATCTAAAGTAAAACATTAAACAAGCATCTTTCATTCAATCCAACAAATATTGATTGAGTACCTTCTATATACCACACACCACGCCAGGTACTAGTGTACAGTGATGAACAAAATAGCCAACATCTGGCCTTCTTGGAGCTTATAGTCTAACAGGGTATGCACACAAACAAAACTCTTACTGCAAAATTTCAATTTCACATAAATATGGTGAAGAATAGGTTTTACTCATAGAAAATAAAAGAAGGAAGCAGAGAGACCACCTTAGAGTGGTTAAAGGGGGTTTCTCCGAGCAAATGACATTTAAGCTGAGACGTGAAGATAAGCAGTAGCCCCTGTAGGAATGTGGGAGGGAAGTGGAGAAGTCTCCCTGAGCAAAGTCTCTGAGATGACCCTGAATCTGGGGAGAAAAGTGTGATGAGGAATGGGGGAAGGTAGTCTTCATACTTTTTAGTACATATACGATCTTCATTTTTTACAATAAAAATATATTAATGTGCCATTTTATAATGAAAAAATGTTTACTGTGACTTTGGAATTGAATATTATATCTTGGTTCTAATTTTTCCTGAACCTGGAGATAGAAAAATGTCATCCTCCCCCTCCGACTCTAACCATCCCACCAATAAGGAGAGCAAATCTAACATATGCATCTACTACGTGCCAGCTTCCTTACTTATGTTGTGTCTTTAATCCTCAGATCAACCCTGTGAAGTTAAATTGAGGAAGAGAGAAGTGATTTTCCCAGATCACAATACTATGAGGTGGCAGAGCTGGGACCGAAATTCTGGTCTGTACAAACTCTTGCATCAAGAAATTTAAAAAGGAAAGTGACATCAATATTTGAGAAGCCCTGACTCCAATGGGAAGTCTAATGTCTTGCAAATTTCTTTTTTAATTATTTTTATTTTATTTTATTTCAATAGCTTTTGGGGAACGGGTGGTTTTGGTTACATGGATAAGTTCTTTAGTAGTGATTTCTGAGATTTTGGTGCACCTGTCACCCAAGCAGGGTACACTGTACCCAATGTGTAGTCTTTTATCCCTCACCCCCCTCCTACCCTCCCCCTGCAGTCCCCAAAGTCCATTATAAATCATTCTTATTGCATTCAGATTTCTAAAATGTGCTTCTGCAAATTAGAATCCCAAGCAGCCACAATTGATTTAATGGGTGATTTTAAATATGAATTGTGTATTAAAGTAGGTAGGAATGACAGTGAAGAAATCTTGCAGTTTATTGAAGTCTGAAATATACCAAATGAGGTATATTATAAATGTCTGCAGGATATAAGGTGATACTTGGGTTTAAAGTCATGAAACCTTTAATATTTATGGCCAACTACAGAAATCTCCCTAATTTGCCAACCTCAAAAAAGATTACTAGCCTGTTCATATTTACCAAATCCTGCTTAATTATAGATGATTACTTTTTTGGTTATCTATAGCCTGTGCAAACTCTCTCTCAATCTCCACCAGTTTGCAAGTCTACCTGTTTTTGTTTGGCTCTTTGGGAAACTAACAAAGACATATTCTCTGTAGTTCGAGTAAAAGATGTTGAGAAAGGTTATACCTGGAGTAATAAGAGGAATATCACAGATATTCACAAACAGAAGCCCGGGTACAGGCGTGAGCTGGAAGTAGTTGTAAATTTAAAGCAGAGATCAATCACAGCAGTGGAAATTCATGAATCCCTACTCTTTTGCTCAGCTGCGAACATGACTCTCTTATACTCTTTTGCTCCTCCTGATCCAGACTTTGCTGCCTTCTCATAGTGTCAGCTCTGTCAAAAGTTGGCTTCCAGAGGACCTCGTGTAGCCTTCCCAGCTACTTCACATTCTGGCCTTTTGAGTCTCATCTTCTGTTGTTTGTTATATAGTGCTACCCGTGTATCTAAGTTTTCTCTTTTTCTCAAATACATCACACTGAAAGAAGAGACATAATTCTGGCAACCATGTTGATTTCATAAGTAGCATATGCTACTACAGGCTGAGCTTCTGTAATCTGAAAATCCAAAATCCAACATGCTCCAAAATTCAAAAGTTTTTGAATACCAACACGATGCCACAAGTGGAAAATTGTGATGGGTTGACCTCATGTGATGGGTTGCAATTAAAACAGAGCTACAATTTTGTTTCATGCATAAAATTATTTAAAATACCATATAAAATTACCTTCAGGCTATCTGTATATGGTTTATATGAAACATAAATGAATTCTGTGTTTAGACTTAGATCCTATCTCCAAGATATCTCATTATGTATATGGAGATATTCCAAAATCTGAAAAAAAATCAAAATCTGAAACACATCTAGTCCTAAGCATTTCAGACAAGGGAAACTAAACTTACACCACTAACAAGGCTGTATCATTCACTTTATAGTCTCTGATCCCAAGTAGGAAGTTCCCCAAAGGTTAAAATTTACTATTTTTGTCTTCTTGAACTGAAAATTCTTACAATCACCTAAAGATACAGTGGGAATGCCAATCCTCAACAAGTCAATACAGGTCTCTGGGCAACTGTGTTCCCACCGTTCCATGTGAGCTGAGGCTGAGAAGTAGTATTTTGTCCCTGCAGGGAAGCTGTGGTAAGGAGCACAAAAGCATGTGGAAAATACTCCTTTATATCTCCAGAGCTTAAGCATGACAGTAAACAGTCATCAAAGAATCAAAATTGGTTGACAGTTCTAATCCCGTGGCTTATTTTCTATCCCTAACTAATTTACCAATAGGCTGATTTTTAGTGATTTCTAATGAATGAACAAGCGTTAAGTCTAGATATCTGGTTATTACAGCAAATATTTTCTAACTCCTTAAACTGTTTAAACACTAAAATGTATTTTGTTGTTGTCTACCAGTAAAAACAGACCACATGGCAGGGATCCTCCTGCTATGAAACTTGTATGTAACTCTGCTGGGAGTGGGTAAGAATTAAGAGAGTTGTTCTGGTGGTCTTTCACAATGGGGAGCAATCTGATGGTCAATACACATCTCCATGCAATAATATTTTATTGGGACAAGATAAGTGGTAGGATTATGAGTAGATTACCCCTTTCCAAAACCACATTGGCTGTTATCCAACGCAATATACATTGGATTCCACTACAGCTTTAAGCAGTTCTGTTACAGGATTTCAAAATGTGTCGTAAATGTAGAGTTTGAGAAATTGAGAGTTGTGCTCCTTTATAGTTCATTCCCCCCTTTATATCACACAACATTTGCAAGACCTCACTGGTTGAGTCTTCAGATTGTGTCCCGGTAATCACGATTTTATTTTCCAACTTTTGCCTTCTCTCCTATACTTTTCCTCTTCCCCTTGTGGTTGCTCTTTTGAAGCCCTCACCCCTCAGTACATCACCATTTTCTTTAAGAAACAGCTATTCTCGGCCGGCGCAGTAGCTCACACCTGTAATCCCAGCACTTTGGGAGGCCAAGGCGGGTGGATCACGAGGTCAGGAGATCGAGACCATCCTGGCTAACACGGTGAAACCCTGTCTCTACTAAAAATGCAAAAACAAAAATTAGCCAGGCGTGGTGTCGGGTGCCTGTAGTCCCAGCTACTCGAGAGGCTGAGGCAGGAGCATGGCGTGAACCTGGGAGGCGGAGGTTGCAGTGAGCTGAGATCGAGCCACTGCACTCCAGCCTGGGTGACAGAGTGAGACTCCATCTCAGAAAAGAAAAGAAAAAGAAAAAAGAAACAACTATTCTCATTGCACTTCTTTCTTGAATCTCGCAAACTGCACTGCCTCGGGTGCAGCTGAATGGAGTCAGTGAAGTCTTTGTCTAATCCTTCACTGATCCCACAAAGGGAAAAGGAGAACGGTTGTCATTTGCATACTTGCATATGTACATAGGTGAGTGCATGAGAGAAAGCTAGAGAAAAGGAGAGGGAGTGAAAATAAGAGAGAGAAAGAGAGACAGACTTTGAGTTCAGACTGTCTCCATTATCAAGCCTACTGCTCCAGATGTGTATCCTAAAGAATCAAACACAAATATAGTCACGCACTGCATAACATTTCACTCAATGACAAACTGCATATATGACGGTGATCCCATCAGATTATAATATTTTTACTGTACCTTCTATGTTCAGATATACAAATCCTTGCCATTGTGTTACAAATGCATACAATATTCAGAACAGCCACAGACTGTACATGTATGCCACCTAGGAGTAACAGACTATATCATATAGCCTAGATATGGAGTAGGCTAGACCATCTAGGTATGTGTAAGTACTTTCTATGATGCTTGCATACTGACAAAATTACCTAACAAAAGATTTCTCAGAATATATTCCCATCATTAAGCAACACATGACTGCATAGCTAAATGTAACGTGGTACCCTTGTTTGGATCCTAGAATGAATAAAAGAACATTAGTTTAAAAAAATGTATAAAATCAAAATACAATCTGGAGTCCAGTTAATAATAATGTACTAGGCCGGGCGCGGTGGCTCAAGCCTGTAATCCCAGCACTTTGGGAGGCCGAGACGGGCGGATCACGAGGTCAGGAGATCGAGACCATCCTGGCTAACACGGTGAAACCCCGTCTCTACTAAAAATACAAAAACTAGCCGGGCGAGGTGGCGGGCGCCTGTGGTCCCAGCTACTCGGGAGGCTGAGGCAGGAGAATGGCGTAAACCCGGAAGGCGGAGCTTGCAGTGAGCTGAGATCAGGCCACTGCACTCCAGTCCGGTCGACAGAGCGAGACTCTGCCTCAAAAAAAAAAAAATAATAATAATAATAATAATGTACTAATTTTCATTTCTTAGTTTTGATGAGTGTCCAGTGGTTATATAAGGTGTTAGCATTAGGAAAAACTGGGTAAGGATATACAGAAACTCTCTGTTGATCTTTGCAACTTTTCTATAAATCTAAAATATTCCAATCTAAAAAAGTTTACTGAAAAATATACATGGGCTGGGCATGGTGACTCACATCTTTAACTCCAGCACTTTGGGAGGCAAAGGCAGGAGGATCACCTGATGCTGGGAGTTCAAGACCATACTGGGTAACACAGTTAGACTCTGTATCTACCAAAAAAATGGCCAGTTATGGTGGTGCCTACCTGTAACTCTACCTACTCTGGAGGCTGAGACAGGCTGATCAATTGAACCCAGGAGTTCCAGGTTACAGTGAGCTGTGATAGTACCATGGCACTTCAGCCTGGGCAACAGAGCAAGAGCATCTTAAACTATATATATATATATATATATACATACACACACACACACATACATACATACACACACATACACATACATACATACTCACACACTTTACTATGTTGCCCAGGCTAGTATTTAACTCCTGGGTTCAACTGATCCACCTGCCTTAGCATCCCAAAGTGTCAGCCACCGCACCCAGCCTCAACCATCTCTTAAAGGACTTACTTCTCAATACTCCCACAATGGGGATTAAATTGCAACATGAGTTTTGGAGGGAAAAAATATTTAACTCATAGCATTCCACCCCTGGCCCCCCAAAACCCATGTCCTTCTCATATACAAATATTCCTTCTCCATAGCCCCAAAGCTTTAACTCCAACACCAACTGAAAATTCCAAAGTCCAAAGTCTCATCTGTGAGCATGTGAAATTAAAGCAACTTTTCTACTTTCAAGATACAAAAGGAGGCTGAGTATGGTGGCTCACGCCTATAATCCAGCACTTCAGAAGGCCAAAGCAGAAGGATCACTTGAACCCAGGAGTTTGAGAACAGCCTGCATAACGTAGTTAGACTCTGTCTCTATAAAAAATAATATGCTTAAAAAATTAGCCAGCTGGGCCAGGCGCGGTGGCTCAAGCCTGTAATCCCAGCACTTTGGGAGGCC